>NC_069130.1:64508309-64855393 GCF_026914265.1 Mya arenaria | reverse complement strand
AAAGAGAGAGAGAGAGAGAGAGAGAGAGAGAGAGAGAGAGAGAGAGAGAGAGATTTATCGGTTCCTCCTTTTATTCATGTTGATGATGGTTTTCTTTATTGACTTGGATAACTTCAAAGGTAATATATTTCAATGCAATAACAAAATAAAATTTTAAGCTATCGTTAGTTTTGTTGGTTTTAGAATTTAAAATATATCAATAAATATATATAATTAGGATAACAACGGATGTTATTCTTTACTTACATTATGCATTATTGCGAATATTGCCGACGTTAATAGGACTTCATAAAACTTGAAACAATTAAACGTACTAACCTTTTGAAAGTCACACGAATTACTCATCCCCAGACACACAATAGACACTTTTTAGATCACCAATGTCCTAGATTTTGTTCCGACGGCAACATTAAGAAAATACTCATGAAGGCGTATACGTGACCGCCGAGCGTGTTGTTTTTAAATATATCAAAGTTGGAAAATATGCATCTACGATTTAACAGAGCTTCGGCCTTTTAGTTAAATTCCATTTTAAACGAAACTAACATCGACCTTACGTTGGAAATTCCGTAAAAACACATTATCAATCTGTTTCTGGTCCCCACACCAAATGACACGAAATGATAATTCTTCATCTCCTTTTGAATGGTGTGTTTAAATTGAATTTTGTTAAGCTTATTTCGTTTTACTCTAATAAGCAAGATGCTTCCCCTTAAAGATGTAATCTTTGAATCAAAATCAGATCAATCAATTATTGGCCTTATGGATTAAACATTGGAGATTCCGTTCTATTTAAATCGATTACATTACCCTTTGTAGTAAAAAAACATTTAAAGGTACAAAACTGCTCCGCTATTTTATTTGGTTTACCAATTGTTATGTTCCATTAAAAGTGTATACTCTTGTGATTTCTGTGATGTTATATGTTTAATGATTTCAAAGATTGTTTCAACTTCATTATTTCATATGAAATATATCTCAGATATATGATATTACATGTAAATTATTTATGATAGATTTCTTCCAACGACACGCAAGCATGAAATCTGAAAACTGAAATTCCGAAAAATTAAAATTGGTTGCAAATTATGTTTCTTAACATTAGTTACAGTTCAATCATAATAGCGACTAATAGGGAAAGTCGTCAACAATTTCTATATTTCAACAAGAGGTTCAAATATGATAATGATAATGAAGCCAACCGCTAGAGCAATTATGTAGCCTAATATAAAATAAAACACAAACCTTTCATTTTACACTATGGATATATTTGTATCTAACTAATTTAGTAATAGCATTAGGACTATCAGGAACCAAGCAAAAAGTGTTTGTATTGCCATGCTGAAGAGAAGTACTTGCTACCGCTGTCACTTGATTTTTTAATGCATACAGTAGCATTTTGATTGTATCAATATATGTGTATATATATGCGTGAATGTGAGCATGTGTATGTAATCAGTTGTAGTTTAGAATTATAGTTATCAAATACTTAAACTTTGCATGTTTATGTGTTTTATTGTTATTGTGGATTTTCTTCTTTGTGGCAATCTTTGTAAAATGTAATGTTAATTTTGGCCAAAAGCATTTACTTGCTGATATTACCAAATACTGAAACTGAAACTGCTTATGTCAACATCAATAGTATCATTAACTATAGCATCAATTATAAATACAAATGACGAGGAGTTGAAATATTGTATTTATTAAAACTGAAAAGCAAACGGTAAATCTAAGGATGACTTGCAAAGGCAATACACCAGGACTACCCGAGGCCTAGCCGACACGCATCTGGAGCAGATGTATCAGGCAAACATTGACGGTAATGCCAGTGCACGATCCTTCGTCCATCCCGACAGACATCTGGAGCAGATATATCAGGCAAACATTGGCGGTAAAGCCAGTGCACGAGCCTTCGTCCATTCCAACACGCATCTGAAATAGATATATCAGGCAAACATTGACGGTAACGCCAGTGCACGAGCCTTCGTCCATCCCCACAGGCATCTGGTGCAGATATATCAGGCAAACATTGACGGTAATGCCAGTGCACGAGCTTCGTCCATTCCGACACGCATCATTCGCTTGGAGTTGAAAGCTGGAACTGACCAAGAATTCTGTTAACTTAGTACCAAACAATTAAAAAATGAAAACGCACGAAATAGGCGAGAGTTCCTGGAAGAAAACAGAAAGGCAAAATATAATATGACACCAAGAACTGGTGAAAACGCCCAAAATGTTTTGTACGCTGGGATTGGTTGTTTTAAAAAAAATAAGTTTTTCTTATTCCTTGCGATTGTAAAAAAAGAGAAATATTTGGCTTAGGGTAAGAAGTAGAATAAAAATAGAATTAAGGAAGAATTTTTCATTTCAAAATAAATTTTCTAGTCAGCACTTCTAAGGAGAGTTTTCAACGCGCTTTGTGCAGTGCACGTTCTTTATACCGATTGCTATCAAACAGACAAAAAAGAAACAGAAAGGGCAAGCATTACATTGTTTATTCATAAATAAGTGAGAACAGCCATGGATCATAATCAACAATATCATTCTAAAATGAATTATGACTGTTTCAGATAAGATAATAATTTGCAGAACATGCATATTTTGACCCACATGTTTAAGGTTACGTTATATTGCCTTGTTTGTTAACAGTGTATCTTAGCTAAGCACTCAATTATGGGCTGATATATTTGCTATAATTACGTTAAATACATACATGAACAACATGTTACGAAATTTATTGAGTTTGTAATTCAAAAATCACATTATCAGATACAAGTAGAAACTAGTTATTTTAATATTTTAGCAACAAGAACGTTTCTCATTTAACAAAGGGGCTAAAGAGGCATATCTCAAACTATGTACCTAATATGCGTATGTTACATGGTACTGGTTTCTGCTATAATGGAAAACGCAGAGATGATGATGCTTACTGAATTATTTGTAACATTAATATAGTAATTCTCAAGAGCTTAAATGATTGTGGTCGAAATCTTAAAATAGTTCTCGTCTTTGTTCCCGATGTGCTCTTCTTGCTTGTGTAACTCCATTTATAGTAGGATATGCATATTCTTGCGGAATTAACTGGACAAGGTATTTTTATCTAGGTAACTGTAATAATTGGAGTTAACCAGCTATTGCGATTCATGACGTAGTTGTGAACATATGTCGGAGTGAATCTGAATGTGTTGATGGGTTTTGGATGTATATATTGACTAACAGTATATAGTTCCGCCAGAATGTTTCTAGAAAAAGCTTTGGCGGTAACTATTAAACTATTACACTGCTAAACTGCAATTTCAGAAATTCACTACACAAGTACAAAGTTATTCAAGAAATACAATCTTAGGTTACTTGCAATACAAAACATGCATTACCCAGGTAACTAACACTTTAAGAAATGTATGACCCAGTTCAAGTGCCATTAAAAAACCCATTGTCAAGGCAATCTGCAATTAAAATAATTAATTGTCTAGGTAAACTGAAGTTTAAGATATCCATTACCCAGGTCACCTTAGTTTAGAAAAATCATTACCCATGTTACGTGTAATTTGTTCAGATAAACATCAATTTAAGAAACTAAATGTCCAGGTAACCTGCAATTTAAGATATTCATAACCTAGGAAACCTGCAGTTCATGACATCATTCATAACCCAGTTTACTTGCGATTTAAGACATACATTACCCATGTGACGTGCAATTTATGTAAATTATTCCCCAGGCAAAGTGCAATATAATTAATGCATTACCAGGTAACCTGCAAATAAAGAGAGTCATTATCCAGGCACCATGCAATATAATGAATGCAATACCCAGGTAACCTGCAAACAAAGAAATTCCTTATCCAGGTGTCGTGTAATCTAAGACATTCATTATCCAGGCAACATGCAATAAAATAGGTTGATTAACCAAGTAACCTGCAAACAAAGACTTTCATTTTCCAGGTGTCGTGTACTCTAAGAAATTCATTACCCTAATGATAGGTGCTATCTTTATTAGCCTGTTTTAAAAACTAAAGCCAATGTAAGGTGCGTATGCAAACGTCAGGCGCGTTAGTCAATATAAGGTGTGTTTGGCAGTGCTAGGGCTAAATATATAACGTGTTTGCGGCTGACCATTGCTGCAAACACACAGTCTATGTCTGTACTAAGTACCTTACATTCTGCAATGGCTTTGGCTTTCAAAAGGTATTAATATACTTTTATCTTTCAATTGTTTGTTTTTTTGAAATAGTAAAACTTCATTTTTTCATATAATTTGGACAGTTTTCAAATATTATCCAATCCAATATAAATCTATTTGTGTTTTTGTTAACGGATATGGTATAAAAATACACGTGAACATTAGCTTATGTTTGAAGTTTTTCAATATTAAAACGTCCCAATCATGTTTCAACCTCTGTGTAGCGCGCATACGCAAAATAATACTCACCGTATTTATGCATTGTATCATTAATTTACTCTTATTTATATATATATAAATATAAAATAAAATATATTCAATGTGTTTACATAAAATAAGTTCGAAACGCTTATGTCCTCTCACCTTTCATATGTGATTTTTCACTGCTATAAACTTTGTAAGTTTAAAGCCGAAATAAACGTATTGTATTGTATTGTATTGATTAGTGTTTCTCGTTTTAATAACGATATGTAACGACCAATCGATAAATCGAACATACAAAACTGGTATTGTTAAAAAATGTTGTTGTTTTTTCAATTCATTCTAAATTACAGGGACAAACCCCGTAAGTTTCCGAAGATCTTTAAGATATATGATATTGACGGACATATGAGAACGTTAGAATAAGATATTCAAGTCATATCAAAATTTTGTAAGAGTAGCCGTATTTAAAGATTACTTTTTTATCAAGCATTCTGATTTATTGATCGTTTTATATCACGTTTCTTTTAAATCATCAAAAATTTCTCCTATCGATAAATTCTAATTGTATATATTTATTCCAGGGTACAAATACGGCTACGGTTACGGTGGCATGATATCCCGCAGATATATGGGTGAGATCAACGTTTCCAAAGAGATAATTTGATTCTAGCATTTCCATAGGGGTCAGAATCGGTAAGATATAATCGTAAAATACTTATATGCACGAAATGAATATTGCACGTTTCTTTTAAATAATCAAAAGTTTTTATTATGGATAAATTGAAATTGAATATACGCACCTTTCTATTCCAGGGTACAAATATGACTACGGGTACGGTGGCATGATGTCCCGCAAGTATATGGGTTAGTTTAACTTTTTTTAAAAATGCTTTGATATCATTGGATTCTGATATATAGGGGGAGGGGGCAGTGTTACTCAGATAGTGGAAAAGTAAGGCGTCCCGCATGTTAAGTAACTTTATGTAAACACTTTTAGAAGCTTTTTATAAATCTATGTAGATATTTTTAAGAATAAAAGTGGGTTTATAATATAAATTAAGTTCAAATACTTTGGTAGGCATTTGATTTGGAAGTGAATTAACCGGCATATTAAATACATATTGCTTGAAATACTGTGAAATCATTAATGTTCGCGGGGTGATTTTCGTGGGTTGGGTGATCCACGAATTCAAATGCCATGTTATGTACATACTGTAGTTTATTCGTTACAGAATACAGCGTAAACATCCGTTTCACTGTATATCTTAATATTATCGTTTTGTTAATATATTATATTTGCCTTTAAAAAATAATAAACCTAATCATTATACTGTGTTTTATGAACCAAATGACAGAAGCACGAGCTGTTCATGAAAATCTTCCAGGCTAACAAGATGTGAGTGATGATTGTCGGTTCTCGATTTTTTTAATGAAATAATTAATCAATTACATTAGAGGTTCTGAGCACCCAACGTACAAAACAACTAGTTCAGTACACGCATTTAACAAAAAAGTGTGAATAAATATTGAAATTATGATATAAAATGAGATGATATTAAAAGTGATTGAATCTGTTGTGATTGTTTTCTCAAATATACTGTACGGACCTTCTCGGTGTTTTCACAGTTTTCAAAATTCTTAATTGGCATTCAATGGCTTCGCCTATCTGCATTAATGATCCGGGGACTTCTTCTTTTATGACCTAAATTTCCAATTAAATCGATAAATGACATGGGTATATGCACTCATTGGCATGTCGTACCACTTTAGCAAGTGTCATAAACCGTAGAAGACGGAAATCACGGGTCAGCGCGTGGAGATTATGCAGACGATCTAGGTCGATCGCAGTTTCATTTTTTATTTTCAAAAAAAAAAAACCACGAATACTTGATCAAATACCCACGAAATTGTAATTTTTCGGCAAACCACGAAATTTTTAATGCCTACGAATATAAATGATTTCACAGTAATGCATTAAACTTTGTTTTACCATAAATTCTTTGGATGCTAAATTCTTAAACAACCGGTTTATGTTGGTGTATAAAAGTTCTTCAGAGAAAGTATTGGTGTGTGCCTTTTAATTCTGTTTTCCTTAAACATTTGAGGTATATTGACCAAGGAGTGATGACGGTCTTGAAAACATTGACTGTACGCCCGTGTCATCACCAAAAGCATTCAATATCATGTTCTATGTTGTGTTTCAAAGGTCATGATGGACACGGTGGCGGCGGTGTGATGGGTGGCGGCATAATGGGAGGTGGGATATATGGTGGAAATTACGGTGGTGGGGGCATGGTTGGAGGCGGTGGAATGATGGCGGAGGCATGATTGGCGGCGGAGGTATGGGCGGAGGTATGATGGGCGGCGGCCTGCTGGGCAGCGGTGGTATGGGTGGGGACATAAAGGGCGGTGGTGATCTCGGTAGAGGCCTGATGGGCGGCGGTGGTATGGGTAGAGGCCTAATGGGCGGCGGTGATATGAGTGGTGGCATGATGGGCGGCGGTGGTATGGGTGGAGGCATGATGGGCGGTGGTATTTGTGGAGGCATAATGTGCGGCAGTGATATGGGTAAAGGCCTGATGGGCGGCGGTTGTATGGGTAGATGCCTGTTTGGCAGTGGTGGTATGGATAGAGGCATGATGGGCGGCGGTGGTATGGGTTGAGACATGATGGGCTGTGGTATTGATGGAGACATGATGGGCTATGGTATGGGTGGAGGCATGATGGATAGAGACCTGATTGGCGGTGGTGATATGGATGGAGGCATGATGGGCGGCGGTGGTATGGGTTGAGACATGATTGGCTGCGGAGGTATGGGTAGAGGCATGATGGTCGGCGGTGGTATGCATTGAGGAATGATGGGCGGCGGCAGTATGGGAGGAGGCATGATTGGCGGTGGCATGATGGGCTGCGGTATGGATCGAGGCATGATCGGCGATGGCGTGATAAGAGGACGTGTTATATATGGAAGCATGATGTGCGGCGGTGATATGGATGGAGGCATGATGGGAGACGGCGGTACGGATGGAGGTATGATAGGAGTCGGTGGTATGGGTTGAGGCATGATAGGAGGCAGTGATTTGGGTGTTGGCATGATTGGCGGCGGTGGTGTGGGTAGAGGCATGATGCGCGGCGGTGGTATTGGTGGAGGCATGCTGTGCGTCGGTGATATTTGTGGAGGAACGGCGGGCGGCGTTGGTATGGGTGGAGGTATGTTAGGCGGCGGTGGTATGGGTAGAGGCATGTTCGGCGGCGATGGATGAGTGGAGGCATGATGGGCGAAAACGGTATGGGTGGAGGCATGATAGGGGGCGTTGGTATGGGTGGGGGCATGGGCGGCCGTATTATGTGTGGAGGAATTTGGGCGGCGGTGGTATGGGTGGGGGCATGATGGGCCGCGGTGGTATGGTAGGAGGCATGATGGGTGGAGGCATGATGACGACGGTGGTGTAGGTGGATGCATGATGGGTGGATGTATGATGGGCTGCGGTGGTATTGGTGGAGGTTGTATGGGTTGAGGCATGATGGGTGGCGGTGGTATGGGTGGAGACATGATAGGCTGCGATGTTATGAGTGGAGGCATGATCGGTGGCGGTGGTATGGGTGGAGGCATAATGGGCGGCGTTGATATTGGTGGAGACATCATGGACGGCGGCCTGCTGGGTAGCGGTGGTATGGGTTGTTGCATGATAAACGTCGGTGTGATGGGCGGCGGTTGTATGGTAGGAAGCATGTTGGGCATCGGTCGTATTGGGGGAGCCATGATGGACGGCAGTTGTATGGGTAGTGGTAGAATGGTGAAAGGCAAAATGTACAATGTTAACGTCGGACTTTATCAAATTGAAACTGGAATGGCAATCTGATTCATATTTTAATGGTAACAGCTCAAATAGATCAGGTACATGTATATTGTTAAAAAAGAATAATAACTTTAAAATGATAGAACATTAAGAGATCATAAAGAATCGACAACAATGTGTAAATATTCAAATAGAAGAGGGAAATATTATGTTAATAAATATATATGGCCCAAATACAGATGATCGGGAGGTTTGTAATATTTGAATACAATTTATCGCGAAAAATTATGAAAAGACACTAATTGTCGGTAGTAATTTTACTAAAGTATTAAATGAAGAATATTTTAAGCGAAACGGACAGAAAAACTCACATAAAAAAGGAAGGGACAAAAACAATAGTTTTATTCAAAACTAAAATATAGTAGATAAAGGGAGGATTAAACATCCAAATAAAAAGATTTACGTGGCACTCAAACAATTAACCCCCAATTTTCTGCAGACTTGATTACTTTCTGGTTTCGACCTATGTATCGAATTCTATATCGGAGTGTAAAATATCCACTGGCATAAGATCAGATTATTCAACCGTAACTATAAAGAAAGATCTGTCTAAACATCAACGAGGTCCTGGAAATTTCAAACTTGACAATTCTGTTTTATTAGAGGCTGAATGTGGGCAATCATTAAAGGTGCCATTAGAAATGTTACCATTCAATATTGCACATTAAGAAAGAAAGATAGAATCAAGACAGAACAAAAACTAACAGAAGATATTAACAATATAGAAATACAATTCACCAATAATCCTAGCAATAATTTAGAGAATATAATAAAGGACAAAAACAATCACTAGAAGACATAACAAAACATCAAGCTCAAGGCAATCTTATTGGGTCTTAATCAGAATTTATAGAAGGCATGGAACAAAACTCAAAATATTTGCTAATCTTGAGAAAAAGAAAAAAAAAACCAAGACTAATTGTCAACAACGTCGAAATAACTGAGCCCAACAATATACTCAACGAAACTAAACTGTTCTATAATAACCTTTATAAAATAACAACAACTAGACGAATCTAAAGATGACTTCTTTAAGCAAAATACAAATAAACTAAATAATGTACAAAAAGAAAGGGGGTGTGCTGAATGAATAATAACAAAAGCCCAGGTTCTGACGTTTTAACGACAGAGTTCTATAAATTATTTTGGATTGATATTAAGTTGTTTCTTTTAAATTCCTTAAATTATTCATATACAAATGGGAGTCTTACACAATTACAAAGGCAAGAAATAATCAATTTAATACCAAAAAAGATAAAAACTACTCCTGATTAAATAATTGGCGTCCTATATCCTTATTAAATATAGATTATAAAATTGCCACAAAATCTATTGCCAGTAGATTGAAACTGGTTATTCAAAGTGTAATTTATCACTCTCAAAAATGAAAGGCTTCTCTTCCGAAAAGAAATACGGCTAATATTTGATATTTTAGATCATTTAGATAATACTAATAACCCGGGCCTCCTACTGTTTGCAGACTTTGAAAAGCCTTCGATGGTTGAACATTGATTAGTAAAATAATAGTTCCAAAAATCGTGTTTTCAATAACGGTTCTTGAAAACCCACCAGAAGACATTATAAAACACCATTACAGTTTTTTATGGGATGAAAGCCAGAAAAGATAGCACGAAACATTATTAAGTGAGTGTATACCACGTGATAAATTACGTCATTAATTGCTTGTCGGAAGGCAACATCTTGCTTAAAATGTAGACTTAAATCAAAGATAACATTTCGTTTACAAACCATTTTAAATGAAACAAAGGACAGTCTAAAAAGCTTGAAGAGGCCCGAATTTGTTTCATTACCAAAATTTGATAAGGTCAATAGTTTCATCAAACACTTCGTCAAACCAGTTTCCAAAATAATGTTTTGACAGTGCTCCGTCAGACGGCCGAATTATGTCGAAGTGTTTTAAGAAATTAAACTCTCAATCAAACTCTGGCAAAAGAGCGAAGGCAAGGCTCCGTAAGCGACGTTGACTGCGCTATGTTTCATTTAAAATGGTGAAGAAATAGTAAAGTTATCTTTGTTCAAAGTTTTTTTTCCAATCAAAATATTGCCTCCGACGTAGCATTTATGACGCAATTTATCACCTGGTATACACACACTGTATTACAGAGGATTATAAAAATGGTGGATTAAAAATGATCGATTTTAATATGTTCATATCAACAATATAACAAGCTGGATTAAAAGAATACTTGATGATTCCAACAATGGTAGATGGAAAGTACCGTATCTAATGGGAATAAATGAACTTGGTGGTAAAATATTACTTGAGGGAAATTTTTCACCAAAATATATTCTACCTGATATACAGAATAATTTTCTAAAAGATATACTTACAAGTTGGACAAGGTTAAATTTTACTGAGGAAATAGAACATATTTCAACGCAAATAATTTGGTATAATGAATGTATTAACACATAAAAACACCTATTTTTTTGCAAAGAATGCTTTATACATGGCGTCATATACATAAATCATTTATTTAATAACACGACAAAACAATTTTACACATTTGAAGAACTTAATAAAGTATATTATACCAAACATAGATTTTCTAAAATGTCATTCACTTATTTCAAGCATATCAGATAAATGGAAACGTACGTTAAAAAGCAACCATACAAGCATGAGTCCAAAAGTCAGATTGACAAAATACCTCGAATAAAAAACACACAACAAATATGTATATGAAAATTATATGAAACAAACCATTAAAGGAATGATAAATAAACTTGGAAATGGAATAATATATTTGAAGACCTCGACTGGAAATCAATATATTTAAATCCCATTAAATGTACTATTGACACAAAACGTTTCAATATAAGTATATCAAAAGATAAGTGCCAACGAACACATATCTTTTCACTTTAGGATAGTCCAATATACCCTTTGTGATATGTGTAACGTTTGTTTGGTTAAATATAAAAGATCTAATCAGTAAAAACAATTAATTGATTATGCAACAATAACATTTGGTATACAGCCTAAAACAGATTAATACCTAACTTCATTATATTAGCAGCAAAATACTATTTCTACACTGGTATGGGTTGCGGCATGATGGGCGGCGGATACGGAAGCATTGGTATTATCGACTCAATGATGGGATCCGGGTATACTTGCTGGGGATCGCAATGCACGTGCAAGAGGTTCTGCCTACGGCCCAACCGAGACATTTGACGGTGTAGATGGTGCAAGTGATGGAACTGCAGGATGACGTGTTGCAGACACCACAAGCAGAGAATATTACCCCATTGATCTCCACTCTCCTGTTTTATATGTTCATACGCGCGTAAACAACATACTTGATTTATCTCCCCCCCCCTTATGCATTCATGTGCAGGCGCTGATAAAAACATTACGTACGTTGTTCCCGCCCCCCCCCCCCCCCTGGTTCATATCACATTGATAATCTATCTAAGGTTGAACTATATATGATGTTAATCAAATTGAGCCTCATACATTCAAACGCTCTTGTTTATTTAAGTCTCATTTGTTCAACAAGCATGCATCATTTTAATAGGTTTAACAGTACAGACAATTACATTTACTCCAACATACAATGTATTTACATAATACAACAGCATAAAAATGTAATAGCGATATCATTTTTCGGTCACATATAGAGTATAGCTGTCATTTTTATATTCAATTCATTATGACATGAAAATTTGTTTTCCAACGTTTGACATACATAATACATACTACACGCTAGAGATTGTATTAACCCATAAACGCATGAATACGATGTATGTCTATAAAAGTAGAGTGTGAAATTCGTCATCTACAGTGCATTCACAATTTGGATTCGATCGATTCTATGGTGACCCCGTCCTTTCACATAAGCGTATGACAAAGCTTTGAACATCGCAAAAATACAATTATACGACTGTACCCCGGCAGAGCTATTGAAAATGTGTCTTCATACGGTTGTATGCTGACGGTCAACGAGTAATTCTACACTTAGATGATGACCTCCTTTAGCTAAAGCTCCGATGCTAATGGCAGATCTGAAGAGAACAATGTTTGTTATAATAAAAGTCATACTAGAAGGTGTTGTACCTAATTGTATCAAACTGACTTAACACAAACCATCAGTAGTTTATGTAATACATTGTCTACCTGTCAATTGACATGAACATGCCACAGTAACTTTGCTCAACGTTTCCTTTGCTGAGTAAACCTTTATTTTGTTAAGTACTATTCAACACTTTATATTAACCTTAAAACAATTCTTGTCCCTAAGAGTGAACACCAGTTTCAAGGATTCTTTTGAACGCCTCTTGAAATACAATCAAAAGTTATGTTTGTACATAACCACATTATTGTAACTGTTGGTACATTGCAGCACATCAAAGTCTTGATATGATTTATCGATTCTTGCAAATTTATGCAGATTATCCTTTATTGAAGTGCTAGGCACGTTGATGATTTTATTCATCAAACCGAGACTGCTTTACTTTCGATGTCTGTACGGCTTCATTGCGATAGCCATACTTAAACTACAATGAAAAAAGAGCCTAGCAGAGCGAATGCCAAGGCTTATCTGCCTTTTATTCGAAAAACAGCAAAACACAATGTACCCAACAATTCTTAAATTAATACTTTTTGTTTATAGTATAAATGTATGTATTGTCTCCAGCAACATTTGTACCGAGTTACATTTGATTAAATTGACCAGTTTTTGTGCAAAAAAATAACGTTTTTGAACGTTGTGGCCACCACCGACGACAACTTCACAACGACTATAACAATCAGATACCCCTTATGTGACACTATGTATTATAGCCAAGGTATGCTATGGTGATTTATAGTTGTTGTTGCTTTTGTAGCAAGGAAAGTCATTACGAAACAGCATGCAGTAACAGACATTTATAAAACATGCAATATTATAAAATAAATCAATTATCAATCAAGCGCAATTTATGTTGAGCAAATCATGTAAAAACACTTGTTAAACCAACCTGTTGATTTCGGCTACTGTCTTTTTCAGGAGTTGCATCAGGCGTCCTGTCCATCAGTGGAATATCACTATTAAGCTCAACCCCTCCACTGTTTGTTTTTTGTCCTCTTTCTGAATGATTGAATACTTAAGCGTATAGCTTTTAAAGAGTATAGCACAGGCAAACATTATTCGATCTTAAAGATATTTTGGTTTCGCGTATCATAGTGAAAGAAGAATTATAATAAAAGACGGTTTGGAAAAAATATCGATCAAAATGTGGCAAGTACGTTAAACATAATGTGCAGTGATTAAACTAACATCAAGATCTTGGAATAAAAAAACAACATATTCAACTATACCGAGGGCAATACCGAAATAGGGATATACAAATTCAAAACACATTTGTACATAAGTAGGCGTTTGTCATCTACAAAAAGTATCACAAGTCATTATTTTTCTTAAATACTTAAATTTTCTGAAAGATGACCATGACTTTGGTCAATTTTTCTAGTAATAATTGTGTAAGAGTTTTTGTTCAACAATAATGTTAAATGTATGTTTTGTATCCAATGTCACCGCGACAATTACCTTTGAAAACAAGCATGACTGACCTCAAAATAAATAGGAGTCATCTGCCGTCCCTTGGCCATCCTGACAACAAAGGTCAAGGACCGTAGGACCAAGCATACTCTAGTTATCAATAGGAAAATTGTATTATGTCCAAGGTCTTTACGACAATAACCTTTGACCTATTGACCTCAAAATAAATGGGGTCATACTTATGACCAACCTTCCTATCAAAGTCTGAGGATCTGAAGCCTAAGCGTACTCTTCTTATTCGAATCGACATGTGCAAAGCAATATGTTCCCGCTTTCTCAAGGGGGAGGGGGGGTAGGGCACAACACTCAATGAATAACAGCGTATGAATAAATATGACGAAGTTACACTGGTCGCCATATATAGTCCAGTCCTATCGTAACAAATATTTATCATATTGAGCACTTTGGGTTGAAATCATGAAACATTGCCTGATGACAAATATGTATGTTAACGTTAAAAAAAACTCAGGACCCACCTTAATTTTGTCCTATATGGTAGCCACAATCCAATATTGCCGCCATCAACCTTTATTACAAAAGAACTGTCATAAATAGTTCTATATTATTGCAGCTGGAAGTGTCACTTTTAAGTCCATCAAGTGTTTACCATCACTATACGTTCAAACCAGATTTATTAAACACAGATTGGCTACAATTAATCCTGAAGTGCCAGCATTCACCTCAGCTCTGCTCCTTTTAAGTCAACCTTGTGTCCAATAAACCTTTCCTCACTCCGTTGTGTGTCAAACGTACGATCAACATACGATAAAGGGGCAATATAAAGCAAATCAAGTGCCCAATAACATATATTTTACTAAAATTTAGGTCATTAGAAAACTATCCAGATGGGTTGTACCCAAACCAAAATAGCTCCCTGTAAGTCAAATTAATATTGCTGCAATAAATCTTATCTGCTGTCAAAGGTACCACATGAGGGCTTTCCTATTGCCAATCTAGTTCCAATAAAACTTTGTAGCTACAATTAAGCTTATGATGTGACAAACATACACCAGAGCAGCAGAATAATGATTATTCTCAACCATAGGAAGGCATAAAATACAATCATCCTCCTTAAATACAGGTGGTTAATTACCCTTTCTTTTACTTCAGTCCTTTAATGTCATCAAACATTTTGTCTCAAATTAAGGTACATCAACTGGAACAATAATAATAAAACTAATGGTCTTATTGACACTGAGTTTGCTTTATTACAGCTGCAAATGGGTTCGTTTGGGTCTTTATGACACTGAGTAGGTTGAATGAGTGCTGCACAAGGGTTTGATTCGCTCTAAATGGGCTATATGGTTTCCAAATGTGGTCTATTTGACACTTAGTAGGCTTAATCAGAGCTACACATGTTTGGCTCTAAATAAGAATAATTGAAGTCACAATTGACTTGGTAGAGAATTTAACCGACTTAATTATAGACCTTTTGAGTTTTTACCTATTGATATGCTTGACTGTACACTGGCACTGGTATTGTTTTGGCTAATAAAGAACCTACATGGTCTTGAATATAGCAACTTTATGGATCACTTGGCACTCGATTTGCTTCAAACGGTTTATATTAGGCAGATATCAGAATGAAAAAAAAATATTGGACACATAGTGGACTTATGAATAGCCAGAGTGTGATGATGGTCAGGAAGATTGGGTTTGGTTACAACCCAAAAGCGGTTGAATGACCTATGATAGGCTTTCGTAGAGGCCGTCTGGGTTTGTTTGATAATGATTGCGCTTGACTGTAACCACATTAGGGATTATTGAGCTCTTGACGAACCACTCTGTAGAAAGGAAGGTACACAATAGGCTTATTGCACTTATTTAGAGGGCTGTGGGGACCTTTTGTGTCATGTGGATTTTTTTGGCACTTGGAAGGGCACAACATGAGCGATAATTGGGTTTCGGGAATTCAGTGGGCTTATATATAAACATTTTATGTCTTGCTTAGCACATATTATACCTAGGACGAACTGATTTTGGGTTGCTTGGATCTAGAATATCAACACATTAGGTTGGTAAAACAATGGATGAACTTGAAAAGCGAAACTTCAGGCTTGATGTGCTAAGAAGGGAGTCACAAATCATATGTCATGTAGCTTGTTTAAATAGGCTCATGAAAAGACATTTTGTGGTTGACTTGACTTCTAATATGGGAAATATATGAACTATGTTTAAAACTGCTTGGTGATTTTGGTAATGTATAGACATTTTAAAATAAAATTTAACTTAAACCTTAATAAATGAAATGATAACAAAGTCGATATTGAACACATTTGCATTTTTAACATTCAAATGAGTTTGACTTTGATTTTGAAAAGCTTAAAGATGCACTATAAATCCCAGATAAGATTTACCTCAATTAATACATTTGTTTAAATTTACCAGTAAGGATGAATACATGCCGAAAACAATGGTTCTTATGAAGGATTCCGAGTTAAATGTGAAAGAAATTTGAAAACAACACGGCATATCTACCTTATGAGACTACAGTAGATCGCTGTAAATCATTTAGCATTCACCAATCATTTAATATTGTTGGGTGTTCAGCTGTTTAATGCACTTTTAAAATCTTGTGATTAGTTATTAATATTTTCCATAAATGCATTATTAAATTTGTAGTTAAGGATTTATCACTCAAAATTTATGTTTGTTCTACATGTGTTTGCATGGATTTTGAATAAGAGTGTCACTTTAATTTTGTATTTCAATATAAAATGCATTATAAAAAAGTTAGGATCTTTTCATAAGGATAAATGTTTAAAAATGAAACAGATACAATGTACTAATAATGAAGTCTCTTGGATACAACAATTTGTGGGAACCGCCTTGGGCAACATGTACTAGGACGACTACTAGTTGTCTCCATAGCATCTTTAAAACATTTCACTTCAGAGTAACTGAACAGAGATCAAAATAGAGGAAATTATCAATTACTTTTCTGCAAACACAATTAAATTAACAAAATTTAAAACATAAAAAGACAAAAAAAACATTCTCAACTGTTTATATTTCAGTGTAATTGACATTGAACTGACCTTTGCCTTGAAGCAAGCAGATAGGTATGTTAACCTGAAGCACGGTATGAAATTGATACATGCCATGAATTAAGATATACATATTAATTAACTGTAACACCAGCACAATTTGCCATAAGATTCGTTAAGCAATAGCAATCTTGCGATCACCTTTAATTGGCACACTGTAACGGTATGATCCTTGGCGGTTGCGGTTTTGAAAGATTTAAAAAAAAACTATACCCTAAACTGTTGATTTAAATGAGGGAACATATAATTTACAACTTTGTCAACGCTTTTAGACACATACTAAACGCAAATAAAAATTAAGATGGAAAAAAGTATACAGGAAAAATCATTCTTTACGTTATTTTGAAATGGGTTTGAACTTGACATAGGAGAGGTTAGATAGATATGTCAACATAAAGCTTACCATAAAATAAATCCATGCCATGCATTTAGATAGACTTTCAGGGTAACACTAGCCCAGTTTGCTATAAGACTCCTACAGCAATAGCAATCTTGCGACCACCTTTGGCATGTTATTGTAGTATGAAACCTTGGCGTTTTCAAGAAATTTAAAATCAATATCCTAAAATACTGTTTTAAATGAAGGTACATGCAATTCACAATTCTGCCACCACTTTTTGACACACACTGATCCTAAATGAATTAAAAAAGAAGAAAAGTAAAAATCGAATTTTACGGTATTTTTTCTACTTTCACCTTGAAATGACCTTGACCTTCAAGTAGTTAAGGTTATATGTCAATTTGATGAACATTATGAGAAGAGTAATATCCATGTGATATTCTTTCTTATCTATTAAATGAAAAAAACTTAATTCGAACATACTATTTTTACTGAAATGGCAATAAATGGCGGCCGTCTTGTGCGCCATCTTGGATATTCCTTTTCGCAAGAGCCGCCAAGTGGCCAAACTCGCTTTTCAAAATTTACAGACTTTAACCTACAATTTGATATCAAAATATATTGTATAGAAGAGGGATGCAGTAAATATCCTTATTTTTTCACATTTTTCTGCCTTGGAACCCAGATTATGATGAGTGGTTATTGACTTTTTAAGTTTACCCATTTTTTTAAAATCAGATTATTTTGAAAAAGAAAAAAAAAACATGCTCCGAAACGCTTTTCCGGAGCTTTAATGATTCAGGACATTAGGTTCGTGAACCAAGATATATATATAAACGTAGCCTTCGAGTTTGAGGACAAGTTATTAAATACCCATTTAATGAGCCAAAAGGTTTGTTGTAACGGTATAAGACAAACGTTTTTTGGTATCTTGATGTTTCTTTTTTGATGCTTCCACGCGATGTTAATAAATGTTTGCGAAAATATAAGATGGATCCTGAAAGGGTCCTGGGTGTTTATAGTCATGTTCAAATAAATTGCAACAATTACAAGTTATAAAACTTTGACCCGACGTGCATAATTTTCACAATGAGACCTGACTATTACGGAATAAAATATTAGAAAGGCCAAATAAGGAAACAAAACAGTTTTCTCTTTATTTCGTGAAAAAAAAATATTTTAAAAGCGCTTATGTTAAACAAAAACCGGTCATTAACGGCACGTGAATTTATTGAATAATGCACGTTTTCTACCGATAACGCCGGGGGTTTGCGTTTTAACACACCACGATAACGGACCGAAAACATACATTTTATGCAATACTATAAATGAACCCATTTTTATACCGTTTTAAAACTTCGGTGTTTTAGATAATATGAACTAGGGCGCTGCCTCAATAGCCTTAAATTATTACTGCCGGAAACGTTATAGTTAATGATTGCTAATTACATCAAGAGAGGAATACTAGGAGTGAAGGGGAAACGATTGTCTAATTCAACTTGAAGTATTTCACTTTCTTTTAAATAACGAGCAGTTCTGCCGTTGACTATTTATTTAACATGTGCAATAATATTGCATTCATCATTATACGTTATATAAAAATGTGTATATATATATATATGGTGGTTTTATCATCCTCTAAACAGATTATTTTGTATTTTTAAACGCATGAAGAATAATGATTTAATCAGTAAATAGAGATACACAACTTATTTCATTGCAATGTATTAGTATAAAGTTCATATTTAACACTTTAAAATTCATTTATTACTCCTTTCATCATGAATAATAATATGCATTTGATATAAAACACAATTTATATTTCAGACAAGAAGATTTAAAAAAAGTGTTACTTTGTAGTGGCGGTTCCACTTTTGACCGCAGGAATATGATCTTGGTAAAGGTGGCATACCAAATTTTAAGGGTCTTGATCTTGCGGTTTAAAACGAAAAGTGTTTCAAATACTTCGCTATATAAGTGTAGCAAAAAATGCGGTGTCAGGGGCGGGGCAAATAATGACATCACGGACATAATTTGAGCTTTCTTAGTAAAGGTCCACTGCGAGAGGTAACATATCCTTTGCGCTACCATAGCTTACTAATGCAGACCATAAAATCGGATGTCTCCATTACCTTTATCGTACACCGGCGAACTACCGCAGCAGTGTAAACCGTACTCAAATTTTCGGCTTCGGTCAGAATACCGCTAATTGTTATAATTTTAAACATTTTTTGCTAAAAGCAGAGACTTAAATCTCACGATTAAGATGCGTTAACAGTGAGGTAAAACGTTTATCAATTTCAAAACAGAACAACTTTCGAATGAAATTAAAGAAATTAATTACAAACATTATATAGCACATAAAGTTATATAATATAACACCCTTATTATATCAATTTTGCATTTCACGAATTAGCGAAATATACATTTCTTTAATTCGTTAATGTTCTAGTGATCATGTACATTGTTATTTTAACTCAAAACCTTTTATAGACATGTAAATGCAATAAAATTTATTTTATCGGTGTTATTATGTAACGGCATTAAACATATTTACTTATAAATAAATATAACATATCGGCATAACAACGCTCTGGTTGACTTCGGAAAAACACAAAACTCTCAGTAATATACTTCGGATATGATAAATATTGAACAAATTAGCAAAAACCGTAGACGTGTGCTGAAGTCATTGAATTGAATACCATCATCAGTAGGTAAACGCACATGCAATACAGCGCAATAGTAATCCTGTGATATAAAGATTGTGTTTTGATTTTTATAAAACTACTAAAGGCGAGTTTTCTACATAGAAATGAGTTCTTTTTCCAATTTGTTTAATAAATTAAGGGTGATATTATTCAAATATAAACTATGATATATATATAGTTCTAGTACAGACATTTCATTTACATGTATTTCAAAATTGCCGGAGACGATTAATGTTATTATCAATCATGAAAGTATACCACGTGTGCGTACATAGATACGCTATGGCAGTTTTAACTTTTGTAGTAACTCACTATTAGTGACAGTTGTTTTCCTAATAAATACGCTACGGCTTGTATTTAATATTTTGAAAACAACAATTTTGTATAAAAAGAAAAAGTTTTCCAAAATATTTCAAACGTGCTTCAGAAGATGTTTGAAAGGCAACGTTGCGGAACGTTTTTCAATTCAAACAATTTATGAATGAGTGTGCTTGAATCGTAGTAAATTGATGCAACCCACATAAAACTCTCTGGAATGTGTGACTGAACCATGTGTGTATAAATACGCTATGTTAGCAGACATCACATAATTACAGTTTTCCAGGCACATGTCATTTCATGTAAAAGGAAGAAATAAAACAAAATTTGGGTCCTTGACTTGCACCCAAAAACAGGACTTATTTTTGAATGTTCAACTAATGGGCTTGTCCCTGTAGTTTTCATTTTATTATAATTATTTCTGTTTCTTTAATTATTTACAAATGCATAGAACGGTGTCAAAAGAATATGTTTTATATCAAATAAATAAGAAAGGAATTAAGATAAAAAATACACTATACTGATAATTTACACACATGCTCATTCATTTCCCATATAAATGTATACTTATATGAATACAATCCAAATACTGATTCACAATTCATTCATACATCAGGGTATTTATATCAGATATAAAGGGTCTGAGTCTCTTGATTTTAGAGAATAAGATTTTGTAAGTTTTTACTATATATGTATTTAAAAACTAGGACAAATTGGACACGATTTGAACAAACTTGGGAAACGGACATCAGACCTCGCCCAGAACATGTACAATTACCGGCCCGCACGCGCCATATAACTATAAGCAATGAATGACAAGCTGTTCTAGTTCTCATAAGCTGAACCAAAATCAATAATGACCATCATACCGGCAATAAAAAGAAAATATCCTTTAAACGAATAAACAGTAGAGGCACTCTACGTCCAACTCATGCTCGTATAGGGCGAACAAAAGCAACAATTTGTTTGGTGTGGTTAAGAAAGTACTTTTATATTACCTTATACTGCAGTTTTATCAACATTTTCAGTGTTGATGAGGATGAAGTCCAAATGTGTATTCTATCGAAGAAACTAAAGATGCCCTAAAGCATCGTCGGCAACCACTGTACTTGTTTTCATTTGAAGTACTTTTGTACTGTACCAGGAATATTGACTTACAAAATCTTTTCATGAACATAAATGAAGAGAAGTAGAAAACTGTTCTTCCAATGAAGTCGTATCTAACAATTTTATATTATTCTTATTCTTAGCTCGATTAACCTTGACATCATACAGGGGTTTTGTTAATAAATATTAAAAAACACATAACGTATATTTATTGGCTTACATTCCGGAAAAGTCTCCATTTTGCACCTATGCCGCCGCCTCATTAAACATTAATGCTAACGAGATCTTGAGATATTCATATATATATATTCCCTTTAATATTATTTTTCTTACTTTTAATTTCAATGTTGTTTTATCAGCACGCAGAAGAATTTTCTAACTTGTCACAGTTAATATATTATGGCTTTAGTTGCATAACATGATTAATGCTACTTGTGTAGATTTTCATTTTACGTACCTGTTTTGTTCTTCTTTCGAATCCATAAGACCATGCCTGCAATAATAAGTATTTAATAAAAGCAATATGTAAAGTAATTGAAAATTTAAGTGTAAAACTGGTGTTAAATGTATGTGTATCGAGTGGATGTAGACTAAAACCGTTTATGGCAGAACACACGAAAAGAAGATATATATCATTTTATGATTGTGCTTCAAATAAATAATCACAAAACTAAAATTAAAAAAAGTTTTGTAAAACTGACCCCCTTGTGGTTTTTTACCTTTGATTTATTTATTAACAATAAATTACGCAATTTCCAAATCACCCAAATCTACTGCTATGAAAATGTTCTTTGTAAAACAAAAAAATCAGAGCTTTTTTGGATATCATTTAGCACTGTAATAATAATTTAAATAATACTTGAAAAAGTGAACAAAATAAAAAGTATTATATACGATGTTTTGTTCGTTTCTGAAATAAAAATCTGCACCGCAGGGCACTCAGATCTGAGATCTGATAGATAGCAGAAGGCAATAAAGATTAAGACCAATACACCAAAGTTGTGTATTAAACTAGGTAGGGGGTCACTCATAAAAGGATAAACTAGGCCTTTATCTATTCTTGTTTAGTTGACAATCTTTGCATATTGGAACACTCTTTATGCAATACCAGATAGCCGAGCTTTCTCGGTAAATACATAGAGGAAGGCTCAATTACTTCCTATAACTTACTTATTCTATACAAGATAGCAGAAATTTCTCTGTCAGAGCGCAGAGACTTTAGGTTCTAACTTAATATGGCTCACAAGAAAGCTATGCTTTCTGTACAAGAACATTGAAGCAACAACTTAGCTTTGACAAAGCCCTCTCTCGGTTCTCTTTCAACTACAACCATGTCCATTCGTCAGCTATCAAAAAAGCAATGCGTCAAAGCTGGGGGGTTTCAGAGAGGTCGGCTAATATATTAGAGACGCTACTTAAAAAAACAGTTAACTAAATAGCATGTTACTACCGGTATCGAGAGTGACATTATTACCCAAAAACCTGACCATGAATACGCCGTGGAGAAGCACACACACACACACATTGTAGGACGTCTGAAGCCGTTTTTTAAGTTAAAAAGCAAGCAATTTGATTGGTAATGATCTGCAATTTGATTGGTTAAAAATAAGATACATGATTCATAATCAAAGCAGATTCTGGCTTACCAGTTTTGCTATGTATACCAATGGAATGTTACCGAATATGAAATGCATTATAAAATGGCTTAGAAACAAACTATTTAAATAAATCATTAAAATCACAATTAAAGTACTTCTGTCATTCAAATAACCCCCTCTGGTAGTATCATAAAGCGTTTACCTTTCAAAATTAGCAGATGTTTTCTGAAGATACTATAGGCAATGGTAATCAAAACAAAAAAATAAACATCTTTTCAAATGCGTAACAGCAACTGGTAATTGTCCAAAAACAGCCTCCTTTTTGGCTCAACCAACCATAACTTACATAATTTCAATTGCATATCATGCTTTGATTATTATGTAAGCAATGAAATTTAACGCATATTAATAAAAAAAAATCAAATCAAGAGGAAAATATATCTATCTCTGCAATCGTTCTATTTATAATGGCGTATGTGTTCTTACCAACAGCTATAAGGCCAATGAGCAGAAGCAGTATGCTGGAAACGATTCCAAAAACTATGAGAGATATTGAGGGTGCAGGCGTTGTTTCTGGAACTAAAATAAATAGAGTACATGGGGAAAATAGTTTAATCCCGCATGTTTCATGACCTTATAAAGGAATTTAGCGAACGAAGTTTGTTTCAAACATAAATACGAAAGAACCATTTTAAATGTATAATTTCTGTATTAAGTACTCTAAGAACTTGAGAATGTTCGGAAAACTGGCCCATTGTGTTATTTTTAAGAGGCCAATGGAATGTTCTTATTATGGGGCTTAAACAAACGATCTCTTCGGTAAAAGGTAGACACCTTCTGATTTATATACAACATCGCTCTCGACCCAATTGACATAAATAAAAAAATGAATACCTGAGGGATATATTTTCATGGCAAATATGCAGTTTTACTTGGGTAGAATTAAGTGGCCAGCATTGATACCTACCTGTAGTTGTAACTACTTGCAGACCATGGGTTGTCTCACTTTGGGTTTGAACAGTCACGTTCAGTCTTGTAGGCGTTGTTTCTGGAACTGAAATAAGAACATGGGAAAAATTAGTAAAATCCCGCATAATTAATGACCTTATAAAGGAATTTAACGAACGAAGTTTGTTTCAAATACAAAAATACGAAAGAACCGTTAATAATTGTTGTGCGTTGGAAAACAAAGACAAATCTAAAATATAAATTTAATTTGGCCGAAATAATTGGCTGCTGGATTGGAAATGAAATTGACAAAGATATCAAACTTATGTCAAAAGCAGCCATAAATCCTCCATGCGATGATACACCACATCAGAAAGCTTAATAAAGTGAACAACATAATACAATATTCAATATCCTAAAATAATAGCGGGAAGAAAAGGATTAAGCATGTAAGCAAAGATAAAATTGAGAACTTGTCCGACAAAAAGTAATAAAAGAACCGGGCGGGAGGGAGGGAGAAAACACACGTCCGAACCGGATATTAAATAAAGAACAAGTGAGAAAGGCGCCAAAATAAAGAAGGGCGGACAATTAAACATTAGGAGCGGAAAAAGAGTTCCTTCCCTTTATTATTTAATTTTAAATTTTCTCAAATGTTTTTAAATTATTGCGCTCAGGAAAAACAAAGACGAATGTAATATATAAATTCAATTTGGCCGAAATAATGGGCTGCTAGATTGGAAATGAAATAAACATAGATATAAAGCTTATGTCAAAAGCAGCCATATATCTTCCCCAAAAACGGCTAAAACCTGAACTAAAATACCAAAATCTTAGTTAGGAAGCTAAAGCGACAAGCCGTGCCGCGTCAATCATGCTAGAAAATGAAGATAGCGTAAGTAACCGTCGGATGTCCAGTTACCAAACAATCGAATAAGTTCCCCCGTCACACCACATTTAAAATAGAAGGAAGCTCCTCCGAGTCGAAAGGAGTGCATGGTGTATTCGTGAGCGTGAGCAATCGGGAGTTGCGTCATAATACGTCGAAACATACGATCAACGCTGCTCGCGTCAAGTAGGATCACACCGGAAACAGTACGAAACAACGGTTCTGTGGGTGTCAAGGGAACTAACCCACACATGTTTTGAAATGCTTTTACAGACATAAAGATGAGAGTCATTTTTACATAACGGAATAACTACATTGTTGTCCCGAATTGATTAGTTTTAGCATACTTAAGTAAAACATAAAACAAGAATGCCAAAATCTGTTACTGACACATCGTTTATACACAGGCATTCAGACTGATCAAACTTAACACTAAAATCAGTTACTATGCTTGATTTCCTGCGCATCATGTAAAATGTAAACAAAAAAAGCACCATATCGCAGCATGAAATGGAATAGCGAAATCTAGAACAGCATAAATTTGCTTCAAAATATTTGGCGTCATAGGCGGTGCCTGCTTAGGGAAATGCAATAGTAACTTTCCTAGCCCTCTGTAAGTGAGTTGCAAAGAAATATTGGACATATCTGGGAAATCTTCTCCTCGCAAGACATGGTAAATACGAGCCCCGTTAATATAGTTTTTAATACTCTGTAGAGATTTCATGCTACGACTTAACAATTGGGCATATAAACAAAGTGTTTCAATATTTACAGGACAGTCTTGCAATTAATAAAATTCACAAAATTACAAAAATGAGCGCATTTGAGTCTTTAAGTTCTTGTAGGTCCCGTGCGAATAAGCGAACGTTAGGTATGAACTAACTGTTGACGAAGAAGATTAAGCCCCATACTTTTGTTCGATCCTTCATCTGTTAAAAGAAGAAAGGCATCTTAAATGCACGCCTTATATACAAATTTTAACAAACTAAGAGGAACCAAGGACATTTTAACCATTATAAGTCCGCGGAGGTATTAAGAAATGAAGATAAAATAAATATCGAAATGATCAAAAGCTCATGAATTAAACACTATTGCGAACACTTTGTTAAATGTAGAAATACCAATATATGCATTTGAATTATTAAATGGGTTACACACAGGTAAACAAACTTTACTCAAAAACAAAACCCATGTAGAAATATACGTTGATAATAGTATATCGACCAATCAATGAATATCACCAAAGTATTACAATATGTTCACCAATCGTTTTTTGTAAGATAAACATTGAATCATTCACATATATCTCCGTATATCCATTCAGAAGCGCCTTGTGCGCAAATAGTTCTGCGTAAGAACGATGTAGATGCAAACGACTGAGTAAGTCTGCAAGTATGTTGTGGGCCGAGGACAGATGCACTGCTTGAAGCACGAACTCGCGAGAGCACGCCAAGTATGCTACCTCGCGATGGCACTTTTGTAAGATTGGATCCTTGGTTTTCCCCGAATTCAAAATAGACCAAACTGCTTGATTATCACAAAATATGGATATTTTCATCTCCTGCCATTTCACAGACCACAACTTTCAAGCGACTACAATACTGATACACTCAAACTGAGCTATATTTAAGCACGCTTCAAGCACACATTTGGGAAACGTTTTATGAAAGAATTCACCGCACTGATTGGTAGCTCCACATCCTGAAAGACAAGCATCTGATGAGAACACTAGACCATCAACAGTAGACCATTGACTAGTCTTAATCATGGACACACCATTATAGATATAAACAAAACCTATCCACCACTTGATATCTTTCCTAAATTCATTATTTTTCAAACCACGTAGCAACACTAATATACGCGATATGAACACACGGTTTGGTTTCACACATTTGCCAATAAACTGAAGTTTTCCAAGAAGCGACTGTAAATCACGCTTTGAGGCCGATCTCTTCTTCATCCATCTTGGGAGTAGAGAACAAATTTCTTCCAAGCGCTATGAATCCAGAAGGACACCGAGAAAAACATGATGAACGAGGGTTCACAGGCCTTCTTAACGTTTATTCTGCACACCAACGCGGTGAACGTATCCGACAAAGAACGGTAAGGGTGTTGCGCGCGGGAGGGTACGCTCTCGACCCTATTGACATCCAGAACAAATTTGAATACCTGAGGGAGATATTTTCATGGCAAATATGCAGATTTAATTGGGTAGAATTAAGTGGACAACAGTTACACCCACCTGTAGTTTTAACTACTTGCAGACTATGGGTTGTCCCGCTTTGGGTTTGAACAGTCACGTTCTGTCTTGTAGGCGTTGTTTCTGGAACTGAAATAAATAGAGTACATGGGGAAAATAGTTTAATCCCGCATATTTCATGACCTTATAAAGGAATTTAACGAACGAAGTTTGTGCCAAATAAATAAATACGAAAGAACCATTTTCAATCTATAATTACTGTATAAAGTACTCTAAGAACTTGAGAATGTCCGGAAAACTGGCCCATTGTGTTATTTTTGAGAGGCCAGTGGAATGTTCTCATTATGGGGCTTAAACACACGATCTCTTCGGTAAAAGGTGGACACCTTCTGATTTATATACAACATCGCTCTCGGCCCAATTGACATCCATAACAAATTTGAATACCTGAGAAAGACGTTTTCATGGCAAATATGCAGTTTTACTTGGATAGAATTAGTGGCCAGTAGTTATACTTACCTGTAGTTGTAACTATTCGCAGACTATAGCTTGTCCCGCTTTGGGTTTGAACAGTCACGTTCAGTCTTCTTGGAGGCACAAATGGAATATTAACAGAACAATTAATTATGACTACAATATCACGACATTCAATATAAAAGAAATCATCAACTTATCATCCTCATAAAAACAAGTTATTGTTCAGAACATCACATTACATGTATCAAGGTTATGCCAAATCAATTCAGCTTTAAGATAAACTACCATAGTAGTTACACCATCCCAGTTAAAAACATACCTTATAATTCGCAAGCATTGTCTTGAGGTGTTGTCAAGGTAATACCCTTGTGGACAGACCGAAACACAACTGTAGTCTGTGAATATCAATAACATTATTCATAGTTTAATTGATAACTATAACAATCTTTTTTCAAGTGTTAAGGTTATCGTATAAAACAAGTTTTATGGATAAAGCCAGATCTTACATTAACAGTGGTAGAAGATTCTTTGTGTTTTCAGTGCAACAAATTTCCAGTTTTAGGGAATAATAATATACATCATGTGTCCGGTCCGGATACAAAAATGCTACACGAAGGCCCGTGTGTTCCTGCAAACTTGGCAAGCCTTGTTAACTGTTTACGCACGTGTTCTCCGGTCGGTGTTCCTTTCATCCCGACCGGAAACACTTTATTGATATATTTTTCTTGCACACCTCAATTTATATTTTTTTAAGACAATGACATAGAAAAATGCATTTTTGTACATTCCATCAAATGGCGTGTGCGACATTGTTTAAATACGTCATAACGTGTACTAGTTTTAGTTCAATGCTTACGTCTTTTAAAAAGTAACTCCTCTAAAATCAAGATTTTAATGATTTTTTATTTTCATTTTTTTATAAATGTTTTTGAAGAAATACTTAACTGTCAATAAACTACATAGTTATTGGGTGCCAGACGAAAGTTTTCACTGATACTCCATGTCTGGTGTGCAAGAAAGACAGATCGCCTTTACAACAACTACAGTCTGCCACCATTTTATTATTTGAATCATTATAAAGACAGAATAGGGGAACATATTATTAAAAGGCAACTATGATATATTTACCCAACGGAAACACATCTTTAGAGCATCAAAATTAATTGCATTCGATAACAATTGTCGCCACTTTTATTTTAGTAAGTACACTTACTTGATACCAACTTGTGTCCTGATGGACATTCCTTTACACCACACGCTTCATTTGAGTAAAAGCACGAGGGTACATCACCACCAAATGGGGCATAGCCATGTTCATAATCACATCTACAAAATCCATCAGACTCTGTTCTATCCTCCCATGGAATTCCACAACTGAGTTTATGGTTCTCAGGAGTGCATCGATTCCATTTCACAAATTTACAGGTATGGTATGTGTTTGAAGGAGTACTTTCTTCCCTGTTGTAGGACCAACTGTCGTTACACTTGTCACACACTATGATCCCATTGTTTGATGGTAATTCCATGGTGTTTTTGAAAAAACTGATGTACGGCTGCTCTCCTATCAAAGTAACAAATTTGAGCTGTGTAGAATGTCAATGAATTCAAGAGGCATATATCAACAACCATTAAAGCTATATTCATGAGACTTGCTTTAAATGTGTTTAAATCATGAGTACCAAGTATCGTTCAAATAGTTTAAGCATAATGAAGCCGCTGTCAACGAGAACAATGTCTAGACTATGACAATATTTTTTATGAGAAACAACCAGCTATTTTGAAAACAGACAAGCTACACATGACACTGTGACAAATGATCCCGTTGGTACTTGGTATATGTAAACTTGGTATAACCATGACATTGAACTGAAATAAATGAATGACACGAATTCATGTTGTACAAGGTCTCCATGTAGTAAACAAGTTTTCGATATACTATAACATCCCTCTTAAATGTTCTTGGGCGTCTGCATAACAAACATGGGAAAATAGTAGACTGGCGAAAAGGAAATCCATAGCAAAACAAAATGTTTCTCGAGACAATCAATTTACTTTGTTCACAAGGTTTTTTCATACAAGTTTACCCATCTTATAACACTTGATACAAATACCATAGAGACAATTTACCTGCGCATGTTTCATGAAGATTTAATAACTTCGGTTTAGAATATTTTGCAAATTGTATGTTTATCCGTGATGCCGCTTCGATTTGTCCTTCATTCATACAATGAACCAAATCGGTATTGAAATCATTCACCTATTAATTCCTTGACTAACCAAGCGAACAACAGACATTCAAGGGAATTTTAACAATTTGTAAATTATGATTTCTAAATGGAGCAAGGCGGATGTGTGAACTCAGTGGAATGGAACATCACACGACATTTAAACGGTCTTACAAAAATCCATCTCACAAGATGTTTCAAAATTATGGTTTTTATTTATTCCTTATTTCCGCCGCCATATACGCAGGGCAAAACATGTAAAAGTGAAGAAAGAACATGTTGTTGTTTTTCCAGTTCGTCTAACAAACTTCTTTTTTGGGGATGAACTGCAATCAAAATATTTTAATTTTTTTTTTTTTCAAAATGGCGTACAAACCTTTTGAGCAATTTTGTACCACAGCCCAAGTTTGCCTGTACTCGGTGCGGTTATGATAGTTGAGTGCACAGTGGTATTCGGTTCCATCAGGGTAACCAACTCGGGAGGCGAGGCGCTTGTCTGCGCATTGATGGTCACAGAATTTTTGTGGACAGTATCCGTTAAACTCAATATTTCTCTGAGCCACACACATCATAGCACAGTTGTTGTCAACGTTTTTGAACACTCCTTGTGAGTTAACTCCCTGAAATTGAAAGACAAATCAAAATTGAATGGACTTATGATAGCACATACTTCTTTAGAGGAAATAAACTAAACTAGTTGTGAGAAATTTTTACATTTGAAAACATTGCAAACTTTTCCAATATCTGTTTTATAAATCAACAAGACAAAACATATTGGCAAAAAGGTCTCACGTTCATTTTTAAAGACCTCCAGGCAACTAAAAGGCTATACAAATAAATCGCATATCAGTACAGATCTGTAAAATACTCCAGCAAAAAGTTTAAGACCTTTAGCAGCCACTGGTCGTCGGAGGTAATGAGTTGATCGTTAGCTATTAGGTGCAACTAAGGTTTTCAGAAGGTGATCAGAAGCTGAATATAATATCAAACTACTTACAAGGTGAATAAGACTAAAGATGAATAAATATAACATCATTGTTTTCAGTGTAGAAAGTTTGCATCTACTGCTGTCCATACCTGTATGAGAAAAAAAATTAACATAAATCAAGATGCACATGCTCTAGCTAACTTTGGTAATCAAAAAATGATCGTATGTTTTAAAGACCAATATTATTTCAGGACAACTGTTTTTCTTGTATCAGATGTCAGACAATCTATGTTGAAAAACACTATAACTCAATTAAGTAAACTGTCTGTTGTAAGACCTTTCTAAATATCATTTCCGTTAACGCCAATTAATATTACCAAGGCGAAAACAATTTGACCTGAGTGTTACAATAAAAATGGTTCACGTGTCATAGTCAATTTCTCAATGACTACAATCATATGACGTATGAGTCATGGCAAATTGTTTACTTGCTACACTCGACATTTCTTATGAGACAAGGCACGTCGCTTAAGAGCTACAATCTACATGTCTTTTGAGTTATGGTTATTTCCTAAATAGCTACAGTCAATATTCCTCATTATTAAGGGTCAATTCCGCAGTGAGGGCATTCCAAATGGCTAATGAGTCATTGCCAATTCCTCAATGGCTACAGTCAACATGGTTTTTGTGTCATGATCAATTCCTCAATGGCTACAGTCAACATGGCTTGTGAGTCATAATCAATTCCTCAATGGCTACAGTCAACATGTCTTGTGAGTCATGATCAATTTCTCAATGGCAACAGTCAACATGTCTTGTGAGTCATGATCAATTCCTCAATGGCTACAGTCAACATGTCTTGTGAGTCATGATCAATTCCTCAATGGCTACAGTCAACATGTCTTGTGAGTCATGATCAATTCCTCAATGGCAACAGTCAACATGTCTTGTGAGTCATGATCAATTCCTCAATGGCTACAGTCAACATGGCTTGTGAGTCATGATCAATTCCTCAATGGCTACAGTCAACATGTCTTGTGAGTCATGATCAATTCCTCAATGGCTACAGTCAACATGTCTTGTGAGTCATGATCAATTCCTCAATGGCTACAGTCAACATGTCTTGTGAGTCATAATCAATTCCTCAATGGCAACAGTCAACATGTCTTGTGAGTCATGGTCAATTTCTCAATGGCAACAGTCAACATGGCTTGTGAGTCATGGTCAATTTTTCAATGGCAACAGTCAACGTGGCTTGTGAGTCATAATCAATTCCTCAATGGCAACAGTCAACATGGCTTGTGAGTCATAATCAATTCCTCAATGGCAACAGTCAACATGTCTTGTGAGTCATGATCAATTTCTCAATGGCAACAGTCAACATGGCTTGTGAGTCATGATCAATTCCTCAATGGCAACAGTCAACATGTCTTGTGAGTCATAATCAATTCCTCAATGGCTACAGTCAACATGTCTTGTGAGTCATGATCAATTCCTCAATGGCAACAGTCAACATGTCTTGTGAGTCATGATCAATTTCTCAATGGCTACAGTCAACATGGCTTGTGAGTCATAATCAATTTCTCAATGGCAACAGTCAACATGTCTTGTGAGTCATGGTCAATTTCTCAATGGCAACAGTCAACATGGCTAATGAGTCATGGTCAATTTCTCAATGGCAACAGTCAACATGTCTTGTGAGTCATGGTCAATTTTTCAATGGCAACAGTCAACATGGCTTGTGAGTCATGGTCAATTTCTCAATGGCTACAGTCAACATGGCTTGTGAGTCGTAATCAATTTCTCAATGGCAACAGTCAACATGTCTTGTGAGTCATGGTCAATTTTTCAACGGCAACAGTCAACATGTCATGTGAGTCATGGTCAATTTCTCAATGGCAACAGTCAACATGGCTTGTGAGTCATGGTCAATTTTTCAATGGCAACAGTCAACATGGCTTGTGAGTCATGGTCAATTTTTCAATGGCAACAGTCAACATGGCTTGTGAGTCATGGTCAATTTTTCAATGGCAATAGTAAACATTGCTTGTGAGTCATGGTCAATTTATCATTGGCAACAGTAAACATTGCTTGTGAGTCATGGTCAATTTCTCAATGGCAACAGTCAACATGGCTTGTGAGTCATGGTCAATTTCTCAATGGCAACAGTAAACATGGTTCATTAGACATGATCAATTTCTCAATGACTTCAATTAGTATGGCTTATGAATAAAGTCATTTCCTAAAGTCAACTGCTAAAGTCAATATGGCTCAATAAGGTCAATACCTTAATGGTTAAAGTCAACATGGCTTATGTGTCATGATCGATTCCTCGATGGCATGGCTGATGAGTCAGTGTCAATTTATCAATGGATACAGTCATTATAAGTCATGGTCATTTTTCAATGGCTGGATTATATGTGGCTTATAAGTCATATGCTTCAATTACAGAGCCATATGTTTATGTCACGGAGAATGACATGTCCCCTCTTCGTTGGTGGATGATTGATGATGTACTTCATATGGTAGTCCATGGGTCACAAATCTCGATGCAAATTATGCGTATTGGCAGATAAAGTTAAGGAAACAAAACATACAGAAGACTTACCTCACTTTAATGGGTTTGATATGGAAAGCTCTGCTTGTTTGTTTCTAGATGACATAAGGGTTTTGGGAAGGATTTTTTTTAAATCGTATGAAGTTGAACTTATATATTTTTATGTTATTGTAGCACTTGCAGTTTCTGCAGACGCTAAATAGTTCTAGTTGACAGTGAAGACACATCGCAATATTTCAAGAACTCGGAAAAGGGGTTAAAAATATCGGGGCGAGGAGTTAATATTGACTGTATTTGTCAGGAAGGAAATCTTATTTCCTATCGAGTGCTAATGCCAGCTTGACAGTTTCAAGGACTGCCATGATAGTTTGCCAAAGGTTAACAAAATTTCTGAAAGCTCGTTAATTGTAAAAATTTGACTTTGTAGTGTTTGAGGGTAAAATTGGATTAGATAATTGGAGATGCATGATCATTTGCTTCGAACACGTTGTGTTAAAATGTTATTAAACCCCAACATTCCTACTTACATAAACTTATCATATGACTTTGTTCAAGGATTAGTGTTGTTGCCTATGTATTGTATTTGGCTAATATACATATGTTAGCTGTTATACAGCTATTTACATCTCCAGTTTAACGTCCTAGGTGTGGCATTGATTCATTTGTATTACTTGCTCGACAGTACAAATAGTATTTAAATAATACTATTATTAATTGTTGAAGGTATTTGCGTGTGAAAACTGGTTGTTTTCTAGTAAGTTTTTAATTTCTGATGTTAAACTAAAAAATAAAAATCATTTTGTTTTGTTTAAAGATGTATCGCACTATAGTTTTTTAATCCTTTTTTATAATAGGAAGCTATGTTTCGCAAAACTGAGGTTTTCGCTTCACAAAGCTAAAAGAAAACTGTATGGCTTTTTATGGAAACAACACATTACATATGTGACTTAAAGGAGCATTTTTTTCTGTTACATATACTTTAATACATTTTCATAATGTCTAGGATTATTGGCCTTAAAAAGAACTTAAAAGTATCTTTAAACTATATTTCCGAAACTACGTTTACTTCGTTCTATTGTGGTGCAGACATGATGGTTTTATATGTGTAAAACATTTTCAGTTCACAATTTAAACTTACGACCTCTTAGGAGAGTGGTTGCTAAGTCAGCGCTTAGGATGCAAATGAGTTAACGATGTAGTGAGACCTTCGTTTCACCTTCATTCGCCCTTCAGAAACAACCTTAGCAACTAACGAGAGTTTTAAGTTAGTAGGCGCTACTCAAATAGTCACCAGTTACCAGATCACTGGATCAATGATCTGATGGTTCATCAGCTAGGAATATCGAATTTATAACATAAGGTATATAATACGTAACATTATACATGAATAATATGTCTACATATAACTTACCTTAAATAAAGACATTAAAATGAAAGTTTAAATCAAGATATGCTGAAATCAGAAATCAGAACTTTGTCTATCTCGTTTTCAAATTTATAAATAGAGAGCATATATTACAAATGAAAATGGGCGCCGTTGACAACGTTTATTATCAGGATCTGGCCAACTATGTTGGTATCAAATCAGGCCTTAAACTTCACTTATTTATAAGATCTGTCTGGTCAATCGTAATCTGATGGACCGTAAGTATTTCGACAAATTCGAATTTCCCATATATTTACATAATGCCATTATTCTTTAATAATAAATATTTGTATAGCTATTAGTTTTACAAAGATAGTTTTTTTTTAAATAATTTCACACGGAAATAGATCCTATTGCAGCATATACACGCCGGTGAAATGAAAAAGGTATGGCTTCCATAGAATAATGACCGGAGTAGGGTCATTTTTCTACGACCCCCGTTCGTTATTCTATATATTATAACTGGCACTTGCAATGTAAACAAATGGTTCACTACTAGTAGTAGTAGTAGTTTTTTTTTCTAAACTGGGAGTCATTATTCTACAGGGGTCATTATTTTTCATTACACCGGAAATATGGAACAGTACTGGCCCGATGAATCTGATGCCGTTCAGTGTGGACTTGGAGTGTGGCGTGTTCTTGGCAAAAACTACTGTACACTGATCCAGATACAACAATGTGTGTTATTGGATAAAGCACACGGTATGACGTTACTACATTTCTGTCGTTATATCAGTCGTGCGCTATATATTCCTATTACTGCGTTTTGCTGTTGTTTGTAAAAGATATAAAAGATATAAATAAAATATATGAATAAATATTTTCATAACATAACTTACGGCGCAGGAGTGATATAACCCCATGCAATAATTTTCATATATATCTAGTGTAATAACTATGCAAATTAGGTAACCGCTTCACAGAAAAATGTTTTCATACGCGTTGTCCAAAATTTTTTAAAAAAACAACATTAAAAACGATGTTTCAAAAGAAATCGTGTCGGTTTCAGCTCCACGATGAAACGAATGCTGAGGAAGGCTGGGCTTAATCCAAACAAACACCTCTCTGATCACAGCGCCAGAAAATACCTCGTCCAGAAATTGAATGACAACAATGTTCGTGCTAACCAGCTTACGGAAACATCGGTACAAAAGAACATTGCATGTATAAACAACTAAAGCCACACAAATCCAAATCAACACAAGGAAATGTAGTCCAGCATCCTGTACTCCTGTAAAAATACCCCGCCTAATTCCATGCAAAATGCTCATTCTAGGCTGTTGGCCAGCAATGCTCAAGTTCACACACTGTCACTGATTCTACATCAAATTTTACTTTTACTGGTGGATTTTACAACATTTATGGTGCTCCAATTCACGGAGGTAATGTCCTTCAAAATGACAAAAAAATCATGCTGTTATCGACCGGCTACAAAGCCGCAAATCGCACAATTGAAAGCGACTGTGACGTTGACTAATGTTTTTTTTTAAACTTCAACCTCCAAATGACATGTACACACTCGCGTGATTACTAAAGACGTCACACAGTTATGACATGGCTCTTATTATTGATTTGATTGATTTAAATGGATGGTTTATGTATTCTTGTTGTTTTTAAATGAGCCTTTGAATATCGGTTGATAATTCAGACATGATTTATGTTTTTATTATTAATAAAAAATATGTGTTGGGCTTTTTTCTTTCCTGTGAATATAGCCTCCTAATAACACATTAATTTAAATAATTCGCAATTGGACAAGAAAAGTGTATTGAAGAAACTTTGACCTAGATTTCGACCGTAAATGCGTTGTGTAATAAATAGAATCTCTAATGACTGTTTATTTTGTATCAATTTTATTAAACTCGTCATTAAAAAACGCTTTAAAATGAACTCGTTTAATTAATCCAATACAAAATAAAAACTCATTTGAGATCCTCTATATGTAGTTTTGCCTTTCAATATTTATCGGTTCCTACTTTTAACATGTTGTTGATGGTTTTCTTCTCTGACTTGGATAACTTAAAAGGTCATATATTGCAATGCAATAACATAATAAAATCCTAAGCGATCTTTATTTTTGTTGGTTTTAGAACTAAATATATATATATATATTAAGAATAACCAGGGATGTTTTTCATAACTTACATTATGCATTTTTGTAAATATTGCCGACCTAAACAGGACTTCGTAAAACTTGAAACAATTTAACGTACTAACCTTTCTGAAAGCGACACGAAATACTCATCCTCAGACACACAATAGACACTTTTTAGATGACCAACATGTCCTAGTTTTTGTTCCGACACCAACATTATGAAAATTCTTATGAAGGCGTATACATGACCGCCGAACAAATATTTTTTAAATTATCTAAGTTGTAAAATATGCTTTAAGAGTTACCAAAGCTTCGGGATTATCAGTAAAATTCCATTTTAAGTGGAAATAACATCGACCTAACATTGGAAATTCCGTAAAAGCACATTATTATCTGGTTCTGGTCCCCACACCAAACGACACGAAGTGATATACATACACGAGAAATATAATTCTACGTCTCCTTTTGAAAGGCGGGATTTTATCCAATTTTGTTAAGCTTATTTCGTTTTACTGTAATAAACAAGGTGCTTCCTCTTAAAGGTGTAAACTTTAAATCAAAACCAGATAAAGCAATTATCGGCCTTATGGGTTTTAAATTGGAGATTCCGTTCTATTTAAAGCGATTACATCACCCTTTGTAATATAAAACCACTGTATGGTACAAAACTGCTCCTCTATTTGATTTGGTTAATCATTTGTTATGTTCAATTAAAAGTGTATACTCATGTGTTTCTGAGATGTTATATGATTATTTTTTTAAAGGTTGTTTCAACTTCATAATTTCATATGAAATATATCTCTGATATATAATATTACATGTAAATTTATTTATTTATTTATTTATGATAGACTTCTTCCAACGACACGCAAGCATTAAATCTAAAAATTGAATTCCGAAAAAAAAAATTGGTTGCAAATTATGTTTCTTAACATTAGTTACAGTTCAATCAAATTTGCGACTAAAAGGGAGAGTCGTCAACAATTTCTATTTTTCAACAAAAAGTTCAAATATAATAATGATAATGAAGCCATCGGCGAGAGTAATTATGTAGTCTAATATAAAATATAACACAAACATATCATTTTACACTATAGATATATTTGTATCTAACTTATTTAGTAATAGCATTAGGACTATCAGGAACCAAGCGAAAAGTGTATGTATTGCCATGCCGAAGAGAGTACTTGCTACCGCTGTCACTTGATGTTTTAATGCATACAGTAGCATTTTGTTTATATCAATATATGTGCGTATATATGCGTGAATGTGAGCATGTGTATGTAATCAGTTGTAGTTTAAAATTATAGTTATCAAATACTTAAACTTTGCATGTGTGTGTGTGTTTTCTTGTTATTGTGGATTTTCTTCTTTGTGGCAATCTTTGTAAAATTTGATATTAATTTTAGCCAAAACCATTTACTTGCTGATATTACCAAAAACTGAAACTAAAACTGCTAATGTCAACACCAAAAGTATCATTAACTATAGCATCAATTATAAATAAAAATGACGAGGAGTAGAAATATTGTATTTATTAAAGTTGAAAAGCAAACGGTAAATCTAAGGATGGCTTGCAAAGGCAAAACACCAGGACTACCCGAGGCACTAGCCGACAAGCATCTGCAGCAGATGTATCAGGCAAACATTGACGGTAATGCCAGTGAAAGAGCCTTCGTCCATCCCGACAGGCATCTGTAGCAGATATATCAGGCAAACATTGACGGTTATGCCAGTAAACGAGCCTTCGTCCATCCCGACAGGCATCTGGAGCAGATATATCAGGCAAACATTGACAGTAATGCCAGTGCACGAGCCTTCGTCCATCCCGACAGGCATCTGGAGCAAATATATCAGGCAAACATTGACGGTAATGCCAGTGAACGAGCCTTCGTCCATCCCGACAGGCATCTGGAGCAGATATATCAGGCAAACATTGAGGCAAACATTGACGGTAATGCCAGTGAACGAGCCTTCGTCCATCCCGACAGACTTCTAGAGCAGATATATCAGGCAAACATTGACGGTAATGCCAGTGCACGAGCTTTCGTCCATCCCGACAGGCATCTGGAGCAGATATATCAGGCAAACATTGACGGTAATGCCAGTGCACGAGCCTTCGTCCATCCCGACAGGCATCTGGAGCAGATATATCAGGCAAACATTGACAGTCATGCCAGTGCACGATCCTTCGTCCATCCCGACAGGCATCTGGAGCAGATATATCAGGCAAACATTGACGGTAATGCCAGTGAACGAGCCTTCGTCCATCCCGACACGCATCTGGAGCTGATATATCAGGCAAACATTGACGGTAATGCCAGTGAACGAGCCTTCGTCCATCCCGACAGGCATCTGGAGCTGATATATCAGGGAAACATTGACGGTAATGCCAGTGAACGAGCCTTCGTCCATCCCGACAAGCATCTGGAGCTGATATATCAGGCAAACATTGACGGTAATGCCAGTGAACGAGCCTTCGTCCATCTCGACAGGCATCTGGAGCTGATTTATCAGGCAAACATTGACGGTTATGCCAGTGAACGAGCCTTCGTCCATCCCGACAGGCATCTGGAGCAGATATATCAGGCAAACATTGACGGTAATGCCAGTGAACGAGCCTTCGTCCATCCCGACATGCATCTGGAGCAGATATATCAGGCAAACATTGACGGTAATGCCAGTGCACGATCCTTCGTCCATCCCGACAGGCATCTGGAGCAGATACATCAGGCAAACATTGGCGGTAATGCCAGTGAACGAGCCTTCGTCCATCCCGACAGGCATCTGGAGAAGATATATCAGGCAAACATTGACGGTAATGCCAGTGAACGAGCCTTCGTCCATCCCGACAGGCATCTGGAGCTGATATATCAGGCAAACATTGACGGTAATGCCAGTGAACGAGCCTTCGTCCATCCCGACACGCATCTGGAGCAGATATATCAGGCAAACATTGACAGTAATGCCAGTAAACGAGCCTTCGTCCATCCCGACAGGCATCTGGAGCAGATATATCAGGCAAACATTGACAGTAATGCCAGTGCACGATCCTTCGTCCATCCCGACAGGCATCTGGAGCTGATATATCAGGCAAACATTGACGGTAATGCCAGGGAACGAGCCTTCGTCCATCCCGACAGGCATCTGGAGCAGATATATCAGGCAAACATTGACGGTAATGCCAGTGAACGAGCCTTCGTCCATCCCGACAGGCATCTGGAGCAGATATATCAGACAAACATTGACGGTAATGCCAGTGAACGAGCCTTCGTCCATCCCGACAGGCATCTGGAGTTGATAAATCAGGCAAACATTGACGGTAATGCCAGTGCGCGATCCATCATCCATCCCGATAGGCATCTGGAGCAGATATATCAGGCTTACATTGACGTTAATGCCAGTGCACGAGCATTTGTCCATCCCGACAGGCATCTGGAGCAGATATATCAGGCAAACATTGACCGTAATGCCAGTGCACGAGCATTCGTCCATCCCTACAGGCATCTGGAGCAGATATATCAGGCAAACATTGACGGTAATGCCAGTGCACGAGCCTTCGTCCATCCCGACAGGCATCTGGAGCAGATATATCAGGCAAACATTGACGGTTATGCCAGTGCACGAGCCTTCGTCCATCCCGACAGGCATCTGGAGCAGATATATCAGGCAAACATTGACGGTAATGCCAGTGAACGAGCCTTCGTCCATCCCGACAGGCATCTGGAGCAGATATATCGGGCAAACATTGACGGTAAATACAGTGCACGAGCCTTCGTCCATCCCGACAGACATCTGGAGCAGATATATCAGGCAAACATTGACGGTAATGCCAGTGAACGAGCCTTCGTCCATCCCGACAGGCATCTGGAGCAGATATATCAGGCAAACATTGACGGTAATGCCAGTGAACGAGCCTTCGTCCATCCCGACAGGCATCTGGAGCTGATATATAAGGCAAACATTGACGGCAATGCCAGTGCACGAGCCTTCGTCCATCCCGACAGACATCTAGAGCAGATATATCAGGCAAACATTGACGGTAATGCCAGTAAACGATCCTTCGTCCATCCCGACAGGCATCTGGAGCTGATATATCAGGCAAATATTGACCATAATGCCAGTGCACGAGCCTTCGTCCATCCCGACAGGCATCTGGAGCAGATATATCAGGCAAACATTGACGGTAATGCCAGTGCACGAGCCTTCGTCCATTCCGACACGCATCACTCGCTTGGAGATGAAAGCTGGAACTGACCAAGAATTCAGTTAGCTTAGTATTAAACAATTAAAATATGAAAACGCACGAAATAGTCGAGAGTTCCGGGAAGAAAACACAAAGACAAAAGATAATATGACACTAAGAACTGGTGAAAACGCCCAAAAATGCTTTGTACGCTGGGATTGTTTGTTATAAAAAAGCTTTTCTTATTCCTTGCCATTGTAAAAAAAGAGAAATATTTGGCTAAGGGTAAGAAGTAGAATAAAAATAGAATTAAGGAAGAATTTTTCATTTCAGAATAAATTTTCTAGTCAGCATTTCTGAGTAGAGTTCTCAACGCGCTTTGTGCAGTACACGTTCTTTATACCGTTTGCTATCAAACAGACAAAAAAAACAGAAAGGGCAAGCATTACATTGTTTTTATTCATAAATAATTGAGAACAGCCATGGATCGTAATCAACGATATCATTCTAAAATGAATTTTGACTGTTTCAAATAAGATAATAATTTGCAGAACATGCATATTTTGACCCACATGTTTAAGGTTACGTTATATTGCCTTGTTTGTTAGCAGTGTAGCTTAGCTTAGCGCTCAATTATGGGCTGATATATTTGCTGTAATTACGTTAAATACATACATGAACAACATGTTACGAAATTTATCGAGTTTGTAATTCAAAAATCACATTATAAGATACAAGTAGAAACTAGTTATTTTAATAGTTCAGTAACAAGATCACAGTAAATAAACACCAACGTTTCTCATTTAACAAAGGAGCTAAAGAGGCATATCTCAACATATGAATAATGCAGAGCTTATGTACCTAATATGCGTATGTTACATGGTACTGGTTTCTGCTATAATGTAAAACGCAGAGATGACGATGCTAACTGAATAATTTGTTACATTAATATAGTAATTCTCAAGAGCTTAAATGATTGTGGTCGAAATCTTAAAATATTTCTCGCCTCGTTCCCGGTCTGCTCTTCTTGTCTCTGTAACTGCGTTTGAAGTAGGATGTGCATATTCCTGCGGAATTAAGCTGGACAAGGTATTTTTATCTAGGTAACTGTAATGATTGAGTTGACCAGCTATTGCGATTCATGACGTTGTTATGAACATATGTCGGAGTGAATCTGAATGTGTTGATGGGTTTTGGATGTATATATTGATTAACAGTATACAGTTCCGTCAGAATGTTTGTAGAAGAAGCTTTGGCGATAACTGTTAAACTATTACACTGCTAAGCTGCAATTTAAGGAATTCACTACCCAAGTACAATGTTATTCAAGAAACACAATCTCAGGTTACTTGCAATACAAAACATGCATTACCCAGGTAACCAACACTTTAAGAAAAGTATGACCCAGTTCAAGTGCCATTAAAAACCCATTGCCAAGGCAATCTGCAATTAAAATAATTCATTGTCTAGGTAACCTTAAGTTTAAGATATCCATTACCAAGGTCACCTTAGTTTAGAAAAATCGTTACTAATGTTACGTGTAATTTGCTCAGATAAACAGCAATTTAAGAAACTAAATGTCCAGGTAACCTGCATAGATATTCATAACCTAGAAAACCTGCAGTTCATGACATCATTCATAACCCAGTTTTTTGCGATTTAAGACATACATTACCCATGTGACGTGCAATTTATGTAACTTATTCCCCAGGCAAAGTGCAATATAATTAATGCATTACCAGGTAACCTGCAAATAAAGACAGTCATTACCAAGGCAACATGCAATATAATGAATGCATTACCCAGGTAACCGGCAAACAAAGAAATTCATTATCCAGGTGTCGTGTATTCTAATACATTCATTATCCAGGCAACATGCAATAAAATATGGTCATTAACCAGGTAACTTGCGAACAAAGACATTCTTTTTCCAGGTGTTGTGTTCTCTATGAAATTCATTACCCAGGTGCTATCTTTATTAGCCTGACATAAAAACTAAAGCCAATGTAAGGTGCGTATGCGTATGCCAATACCATGCGCGTTAGTCAATATAAGGTGTGTTTGGCAGTGCTCGTATAACGTGTTTGCGGCTGACCATTGCTGCAAACAAACAGTCTATGTCTGTACTTAGTACCTTACATTCTGCAATGGGTTTTGCTTTCAAAAGGTATTCATATACTTTTATCTTTCAATTGTTTTGTTGTTTTTTTGAAAAACTTTATTTCATTATAATTTGGACAGTTTTCAAAAAATATCCAATCCAATATAAATCTATTTGGCGCATCAATGTGTTTTTGTTAACGGATATGCAATGAAAATACACGTGAACATTAGCTTATGTTTGCAGTTTTTCGATATTAAAACGTCCCTTTCGGAATACTGAAAATATACTTTAAAACAAGTTTATCTTACCATTATCATGTTTCACCATCTGTGTAGCAGAAATATACTCAACATATTTATGCATCGTATCATTAATTTAATCTTTTATAGATATATATATATAAAATATAATATAAAATATAACTTTATTTTGTCCTTCCAGGATATATTCACTGTGTTTAGTGTTCCTCGTTTTAATAACGATATGTAGCAATTAATTGGTAAATCGAACATACAAAACTGGTATTGTTCATGAATGTTGTTGTTTTTTCAATTCATTCTAAATTACAGGGACAAACCCCGTAAGTTTCCGAGGATCTTTAAGATATATGATATTGACGGACATATGAGGACGTTAGAATAAGTTATTCAGGTCATATGAAGATTACATAGAAGTAGCCGTACTTAATTATCCAGCATTCTGATTCATTGATCTTTTTGTATCACGTTTCGTTTAAATCATCGGAAATTTATATCGATAAATCCGTATAGTATATCTTTATTCCAAGGTACAAATATGGCTACGGGTATGTTGGCATGATGTCCCGAATATATGGATGAGATCAACGTTTTCAAAAATGATTTGATATCATTCTAATCTGGAAAGGGGGGAGAAGGCAGTGTCACTCACAGATAGTCGAATAATAAGGCGGACCGCATGATTTGTAACTTTATGAACAACACTATCAAAAGCTTTTTATAAATCTATGTAGACTGTATTTAATGAATGTGTATTTATAACACAAATTAAGTTCAAATATTTTGGTAGGCATTTGACTTGACAATGACTTTACCGCCTCATCAAATGCATTTTACTTGAAGGAAAATTTAATTATGTTTTATCATAAATTCTTTGGAAGCTATATGCTTAACAATCGGTTTCAGTCAATGAATATATTGGTGTATAAAAGCTCGTCGGGGAAAGTATTGGTGTGTGCCTTTTAATTCTGTTTTTCTTAAACATTTGTGGTTTATTGGGCAAGGAGTGATGACGATCTTGAAAACATTGACTGTACGCCCGTGTCATTACGAAAAAAGCATTCAATATAATGTTCTATGTTGTGTTTCAAAGGTCATGGTGGATACGGTGGCGGTAGTATGATAAGCGGGTCCATGATAGGAGGTGGGATGTAGGGTGGAAATAACGGTGGTGGAGGCATGATGGACGGCGGTGGTATGGGTGGAGGCATGGTGGGAGGCGGTGGTATTGGTGGAGGTATGATGGATGGGTGTGGTATGGGTGGTATGGATGGTATTGGTGGAGGCATGATGGACGGCGGTGGTATGGGTGGAGGCATAATGGACGGCGGTGGTATAGGTGGAGGCATGAGGGGAGACGGTGGTATGGGTGGAGGCATGAAGGACGGCAGTGGTATGGGTGGAGGCATGATGGGAGGCGGTGGTATGGATGGAGGTATGATGGGAGGCGCTTCTCACATAGGTTACCCGGTTTCGACACACGGCTAGGGCGCATGTGAGTTTTTTTTTGTGGTCACCAAGCCGGACAAGTGGGTTTTCTCCGGGTTCTCCGGTTCCCCCACATTTCTTTCAATCATCATATTTCCTGCTTAAGGTCTAATTGACATTTAAGTTAATACACCTCCTTTCTTTAAACAAGTAGACATTTAAAGTGACATTATGAAACAAGAGCGCTTCGGAGCGAACGCAGCTACTCCTCCGTCAATATAAGGGGCATGACTCACCAATTATTAAAACCAGATTTGTATTCATTGCTACACATGTACGAACATTGTCTTCTGCAAAATAATTATGTTCCATGCTTCATATGAATATCTTGTACGGAATTTGAATATTTTTGCCAGTGTGAAAGATTTTGCAGGACAATGCCCCGACGACGATGACTAAACCGACAGCAAGGCTTAATTGATATAGCTATATTGATGAATGTGTGGCATTTTGTGGTATTTGTTAATTTGTGTCTCTCGTTCAGTGTCTAATGGGCCCTTACCTTGTGCCTTTAACCAGAGCTTATACTTCAGATTCAACACTATTATCCAAATTTTGGTGTATGCCATTTTTTGTTTAAAAAACAAACTTCTGACAATCTCTATGGTAATACACTACCGACCACGCGTTTTTTGCATATTTCGCACATCGCCGCGATTCGAAGTGTTAATTAACGGTAATAAAGGTAATAGAAGTAGCTGTAAATTTTCTAAAGAATTTTTTTTTGGTCCGGTCCTATATACATCATTCTAGTCAGTTTTATCAAACTCATACAAACTCGATCTATTATCTAAAAGTCTTGGTTCGTTCTCAAAACGTAGTTTAATCCCTAAAAATTATGCTTTGCAGCTGTGAAAGTATTAACACGCTACTTTCCCCCTCCACATATTATAAGTATCTTCCATGCAAGATTCATCCCGACCCGAGCGTAGGGTGTTTTGCGGATACATAGTTTCCGAGTTACCACAAAACACCCTGCGAGAGGGATGGGATGAACCTATTACACGAGCGGCTATGGTAGATGCTTTTTATCCCATCTCAGTTAAACAAACTTAAGTTAAAATGTATTTTTTGCTGGAAGTCTTTTGTGCATAGTAAAATAAATGCGTATGTTTATTTGATAATTCGTGGTTGTCATGTATATGCGCGCAGTGATTCAGATTATGTAAAGTAGTCAAATCGGTCTTTAAATAGTTCTGAGGAGAGTGAAACATTTTTATATAAAGCGAATTTACGTCGGACCGTCCGGTTTAGTCTAATTTGACTTTAATTAAGGTCATTTGACTTTGGTGCCATTTTATTATCTTCAATTATTATGAAACAGACTTTACTTACTTATCTTTGTTATCAATGCTAAAGAAAATGTACTAAACTCTTAACATCCATTAATTAGGAACGTACTGTAGCGGATCAATATGAAGAAACAAATTATTGCAGTTCAGCTACTTTTTGCAGTATGGTTTACCGGTGCGTATGCAATGTGTATGCTGTATTATATGTATTTTACATGTTTATTGCAAACTATTATTTTAGGTGAGCTCCTATTTTGCATAGTGTAGTACAGGGTGTAGAACAGAGTACAAAATGGTCCCCAAAGTCCCCAATTTACCGGCTCACTGTTGAGGTACTCCCATAAAAATATGAACCACCAGTCAATTACGAATGGTGCATCTGAAATATTATTTTTATCGGTGCACTCATAAAATATGAATTTACCAATCAAATATTTATTGGCGTACCGTACATATCTTTATTTGTACACCAATAAAATATGAATTTACCTGTCAATGCTGCCGTGTACATTTTTAATGGGCTTCCATTTACAATATGGACGCAAGTACATCTGGGACTATTTGACTCTTTCGTACAAAAATGTGTTCGCTGTGATTGATTAATAGCTCGGTTTTATTGATGAGATCTTTCAGATATTCATTGCTACTTCAAATACAAATCAGTGGATTTCTATGACGTAAATGTTGTAAACATATACGAACTTCTGTGCTGTATACTCTATGGGAATGAAACTTCTATATTTCTTTAAATGCATAAATATGCGTTTTACGCATATAACTTACACATTACATTATTCACTTGAAACATACTATTTCTCATATGTGCAGATGGGGCCACGTTCAGGACGGCGAACTACTACCATTCCCATATGGTACTCCAGAAATCTCCTGCAAAGGCGAATATTTGGGGTTACGGTAATGCCGGCGCTGATGTGTCCGTTACCATCGATGGGAAGACGGTTTCCCATGTCACAATTGGTTCGAACACACAATGGAACGTCCTACTGCCTCCGATGGGTGCTGGAGGGCCACATGTATTGACCTTCACATCTGGTGGTGTCAATGTGACCTTGAATGACGTCATGTTCGGGGATGTCTGGGTCTGCTCCGGACAAAGCAATATGTACTTCCAAGTAAAACAGGTCCGCTTTCGTTGTTTAGCATTTTATTAGTATACTAGTAGTTTGCAATATGAACACCATATTACGTTTATAGATGTTTGTGTGTTTGTACGTGCGTGAGTGCGTGGATGTGCTACCTGCCTCCTAAAGTAATACCATGTGAATTTCGGATGCCTGCTGGTCCCATATAATATTTGATATCAATTGAAAGGGTTTAGGTGCAGAGAGTAAGATGAAATATTACATAACAAACACGATTTTGCAGCCTGATAAGATTGCTAAATATGTCATTTCAGTGTATATAACGAACAAAATTTAAAACTGCAATAAGTGTATCTATAATGCTATTATAGTCCAATATTTGACATATAAGTAATCATCAAGCAGTTACATCCCTTTCTAATGATGCCAAGTTCCATGGATCACCCAGCATCAAAAACATAATTACCAATGGTTTGATACTATAACACTCTTAAACGCAAAATAGTACACCGTAATGTCGCTACGGGCTTATACGAAATGGCGTGTTATTCTAAACAGAGTGTAATTAAATGTCTTTTAATTCCAATTTAAGGCATATAACAAAAAGAAAAACTGTTTGTTTCAGCGTAAGATAGCAATATACCTTGTGAACACCCAAAGTGAAAATTTCACTCGTGAGATATATATATATATATTGGTACTCACTCGGTAAAATTTATGACGATCTTACACTGAAACAAACGATAATCCTCTATTTAATTGATTAATAACATGCCTATTTTGTAGCTCATCAACCATACCGATGTCATGAATCGAGCCCATGCTTACTCGTCCTTGAGGATTTTCAAGCTGGACCGTGTCCAGTCGGCCACACCCTTGACTGAGCCCACCATACTTAACCAGTGGCATCGACCGGGAAACGGTGGGCCTTTAAATCAGTTTGATATCAGTTTATAAAGTTTTGATGTTATGATCATTTTTCAAATATTAATGAAACGCACTTGACCCGAATAAGTTTTATAGTAATATTTGATGTTATCGGGGAGGGGGGGAGGGGGAAATGGCGTCATGGTTTCCGACACTTGTGCCCATAGTGTAACGTATAAGAAGGATCAATGTTGCATCTAAGGTAGTTTACGCTGCTAAATATGAATAAGATATTTGATATGGCCACAAAAAGATAATTAGACAATCATAAATAAGACCCAATTTTGCATGTTGCGGTTCTGAAGATTTCATAAAATCGTTCTAGTGGAACCTTCGTCGGAGGGTTGAAACATCGCCGCCACTTTATTGATTATTGCTATACATGCCATACATTGTTTATCTCTCAAATTTCGTTACTATAAATCACATACATATCGGTATTTTGTCTTCTCTGTACCATGACACTCTTCCCAGACATACGACACCCCAGCTATGGCAAGACGTAGGCGACATTAATACTTTCAACGCGCAATTTAAACTTCGCTTAATCGACTGTATGTATAATAAAGTTGAGTTGAGTTGAGCATATGGTTTAAGGCTACTCAGTGGCAGAAACTAACCTTGTGGCTGTCCTTCTTGTTCTATCTAACAGATGCTACTACCTCTTCGTTTTCGGCTGTATGTCTTCTCTACGCTATGGAGCTCATCCCAGACCTGGGAATACCAATGGGCATGGTTGAGTCATCTTGGGGCGGAACGCCAGTTGAAACATGGTCGTCACCAGATGCTATCAATGTCTGCAATGCTCATCGTGGAAAACGGTACCTAGTAGTTTATAGAATGACAATGGGACATATAGTCATTTCGGTTTAAGCATTAGAGAAAGCATTTTGTCCGAAAAGTCCGAAATAGTTATTATAGAAGAAAATATAACACACATTTCATATTTGAAATGGGCCAAGACTCGCGCATAAGTATGAATAGCGTACCATAGTGTGAATTGTGAAAGTAGGCCATGAATTGTTTTAATCAACATGTTATAAAGTGTAAATTTATTATTTGTTTAATGCGTTGTTGTCCACGCGTTTCAATTTTACGTTAAAATTAATTTTATTTAAAGACTATTTTGAAATGTAGCACTTTAAGGGTCGGCCACAATGCAAAAGTGGGTGGGGAAGGTCAAAAACTAAAACGTTTAAAAAAATCATGTTTTATTTAGTTTTGAGGAAAGAACTTTTTGGGGAGTGAAACATATATTCTTGGTGACATGTTTTCGGGAAGTATGGAGTTAAACAAATTTTACAAAAGAAGATTTTATCAGATTTTGGATAAAAAGCATTCACATTATTTCGGAAAAGTTTGTCGACATTATTACTTTGTTTTTATGTCAAATGCCCCAGACTACCTATTCAATAATATCTTGAGAGTTCTTGGTGATATCTTGTCAAATAAGAAAGTTATTCGGAAAAATAATGAAAAATAGTGGATAAAATTTATTTTCGGGTTACAAAAATGCATATATCTTTTTTTCATAAAGCCCCAATACATTGTTGATTGGGCAGTTCCGATAAATTTGACTCATAAACATATTCTTTTTGTATTAAGACATTTGCGGGAAAACGTAAATGCTTTTTGATTGGAAATCTGATAAAATATGCTTTCGTAAAATTTGCTCAACTCCTAATTATAGCTTTTCATAATGCAATGGATATATTAATCAAGCTTGTTAAAAAATTGAACATAAAACGTAAATAGATTAATCTTTTAAACATTTTAAATTTTGGTCCTTCAATCGACTTTTGCATCGCTGCCGGCCCTTAAGGTGAAAAACCGCTCGGGTGCATGGGTGAGCAGGAATTTCTGTAATGTTTTCTTAAATGAAATTCAGTAATTTATTCCCAATAATGGAAAAAATAATGAACAATTGGTGTAAATACACACTTTATCCAGCCCAACTGCTTTCATATCCTGATACAGACATCAATCACGCAATTCATTTCTTAAATAAATTCGTATTTTAGGACAGACAACGTCAATTAGTTCACTTACATCAACGTCACAGTTTACCGCATTAAATTGCCGTTTGATCTGTCATGTTTGTACTATTAGAGGTATTCCAATATATTACGTTCATCAAAATATGAGTTCATTTGAAAGGATACACGTTCATCTAAGAATGCGCTAATGGAGTGCAAATATTAGAGAGTAAAATGAAGAATTTTAAACATAAATTTATATTACATACTCTTTAACTCGTCATATAAATAATGTCCTTATTACATGAAGAACTACATTTTATTTCCCTTCGTCAGTGGTCCCGGTACTCCGAGTGTACTATGGAATGCCATGATCCACCCGATCCTCCCTATGACCATCGCTGGAGCCATCTGGTACCAAGGTCTGATCATGTGACTTATAAATCCATAGAGGATAATTGTTTGTGTAACGGTCCGCTGTAGGCGGCGGATGTGCGTTCATAATAATATTCCGTATAAAACGGAAGTACGTTCGTAATACGTATGTTAACTTGGTAATATGCAAATTAGCAAAGCCCGGGATCTGTTGGTGTTTGTTTCATTACGCCAGAAAGCTCGGCTATCTGGCGTCGCACGTTACATTTGTTTCAGTGTAAAATTGTAATATATTTCATCGAGTGAACACCGGAAAGCTATATTTCACGAGTGACGTAGCCACTACTTAATACAGTGAAATAACATTTTAATTCCAGAGGTAAATCTCTATAAACCATCGGAAAGTATATTATGAGATAAATTAATTTTCTCGAATAAAAAAAACTCGAATGCTCGTATACCTTTATTTGGTATATTGTCTCAGAACTTCAGAGTGTGCTTTATAAGTTTTGTTTTTGTGCTAATATTGAATATAAAAGGCTATCATGGTACATACGGTCGTGTATATTGTTCTTATATAGAAAATGCTTTGCTCGAATTGGGTAAGCTTCTTTACTTTTATACACGAACAGCAAATAGCAAGTAACATAAACTTATTTGAACGCAATTGTGTAACTTCAGGCTGAAAGAAAATTAAAATTATTTTTTTAAACAGCGTTTCTTAAGTTTTTCAGAAAATAGTGCATTTTGTGACATGTTTTTTTTCAGTAATGTTTATCAACAGTGGTCTAATTTTAATTTTGGGTTTATTCGATGCCTGGCCCTATCAAACGTATATACATGTATCAACATTTGACTTTGATTATAACAGTTACTTCAATTAATACCTTAGATGCTCTTTAAGTATCATTTTCACATCAATAATCTTAAGAAAATTAGTTTTTAGTTTTCGGTATTTTATTTGGACTTGGAAACTATGTACAGTACTGCTGGTGTAGATGTTATTCATTCCCTTTAAATCCAGAATGTTTCCAGGCGAGAACAATGCGGGTCACGCGGCACAGTACAGCTGTCAGTTTTCTTCTATGATCCAAGACTGGCGGGAAAAGTTTCACCAGCAGTCAGGACAACAAACTAGCCAGTTATTTCACTTTGGCTTCGTCCAGGTGCAGTTCTATAGTTATGTATCGGTAAAAAAATATTAGTTTACCCCACCCACACCTTAAAATGTGTCAACAAACTAGCGTGGTCCTCATCATTACCTAGAAATCGACCTGTCTTCAAGCAAAACAAACTGGTCTCTGACAATAAGATGACTCAATATCCATGTATCATGGAACACACTCTAAAACAAAGAAAAATGTTCTATATTCGATGATTATCCGCAATTATTTTGCTTACACATTTGATCTTTCAAATGTTCACTCAATAAATGGCGGCGTAGTAATTTGGTTATGTATTCATGCCCTGCTGAAAATAAAAGTGTTTTCGTTATTGTTGGAACAAAGTTGCACTAATAAAACTTCATTGATTACTGTTCATAAAGCCTTTGCACTAAAAAAAGGAAACACGAGTTCACTGGAGCACGATTCTGTTTGTATGGCGATTACCTCATAATTGTCCAAACTTTTATCGATCATAACATAATTTTAAATATAAGCCTCAAAAAACTTTTTATTAAGTGCTGATAAACGAATTTCTTCTGTTATATGATAATAATAGTGCAATATTTTACATTATGTTCTCAGTTTTAAGCAATTATGGCCTGAAGTTGTTAATGTTAAAACGGCATAAACCCGTTTAACGATTACTCTATGGTATGTGTTTAAGACAGCTAGCACCAAATGCCAACAAAACAATCCACGCTGGCTTTACGGATTTACGATGGGCCCAGACAGCAAGCTACGGCTATGTCCCTAATCCCACCCTTCGCAATGTGTTCATGGCCGTGGCGATGGATCTTCCAGATTTTCACTCGCCTTATGGAACGTAAATTACCCTTCACTACCCACACGCGATATCATAGCATATAAATAATGTACATACATATTAATCAATCGTTTATCAATACATAAAGGGCCTTGAATTATGTATAAAGGTAATTTTTTAACCGGGGCTTTAACCAATTTTTGAACTCTCAACAGCAATCTAATCTTAACTATTAGATTTAAATCAAACGCAAAATCACACATCTAGCCCTTGTCAAAGACAGCGTCAATCTGAAGACAAAAAATAGATACAAACATACAAAAAAACGTTTACATTTCCAACAACTACACGCAGAGAAAACGATAAGCTCTAGGCTCAGCAATAGAACTACGTCCTCTTAGACGATCTTTCACAAAAACATATGAATATATTTCATATGATTAAATTATTTATTCTTGGCCTACCTTTGAGCAGATCATCCGAATCAGGGTAACGCGCTCAGAGCCTGGTCGGCCCCAATTCGACCGGGACTGAACCCTCTGTGTCCTCTTTTGTGAGTTGTGTAACGTTTGTATCATGTAATTCATCGTTGTTGTAACACAGCAACTTTGAAGAGTTTGTGTAAATGACTAAATTAGTCTGGCTATATACCACATTCAATGACGAGGGTAAATTTGGCCCTTTAGGCTTCTGAAATCCTTTAAAAGAGCACAGGGGATACGGTGAGAACAAGCCATTATGCAACCAACAGGCGCGGATAGATCTTTTAACTTAAATTTTTAGAATCCATCCACGCGACAAATATGACGTTGCCGAGAGACTTGCCCTAGCTGCTCGTGTTGTGGCCTACAATGAAAGCAACATTGAATATCAAGGGCCATTTCCCTCCAAGTTTACACTCAGTGGACACACTATGACCATTGAGTATGACCAAGGAAACAACCCGATTGAAGTGAGGTCCGACCGTGGATTCGAGGTGAGGGTCGTGTCTTATGTTATCATGTAATCGTTGTTAAAATAAAGAATCATCATCATCATCATCATCATCATCATCATCATCATCATCATCATCATCATCATCATCATCATCATCATCTTTAATTGTGTGTTTCTTTGACACTAGGTGTGCTGTGGTCACTCGAACAATTTCACGTGCGGTATCTACAACTTCCGTCCCGCTCCAATCACGCAACACGACCAATCAACCGTTACCATTGATACGTCAGTCTGCCATGGTACAAATCATTTTGTCACAGGCGTTCGTTATGCCTGGGAGGTGAGTCCGTGTGATGTCAAGATGTGCGCTATTTATGGCGAGGATGACGATCTACCCGCTCCGGCCTTCATCAAACACGTCCCCTTCTAATGTGTTACATTGGCATTAACCATACCTGATCTGAATGTTTGATATTGTCATGTATTCGATTCACATTAAATATTCATTTCATTGTTTAGTTAAGTTGCATCAATTAGAAGTATATATGAATAATAATAAGTATGCTTTGTTTATGCAATAATAGAATTTAAAACTTCAAGTATTTACTTAAACTTTAATTATTTCTATCCCTTTTTAAGCATACAAAATTCAATGGACATGTAAACGCAATAAAAAGTGTGCCAGTGTACATAAGATCTTAAGTTTCCATGTGTTTTCATTTAAAAGTCATGCACATCTGTAAATTGATCAATGGTATTTACAAACGTATAAGTAGAAATCTAATTTAAATGTCTGCTGTATGGATGCTTGAATTCTTAAGACCCCACAACACACAACCCAAAAAACAACAAAAAAACAAAACGACATTCAATTCACTGTGCTCGAGTGACTTTATTTAGGTTACATATGTACGCAGCCGATAGCTCCGTGCTTAATGATTTAAACGGATGTATCAATGATATAATAGAAAATGCTCACCGATTTCTTATGTGACTTTTTTCGAAATACGTCGCATTATAGACGTGCTTTTTGATATGAAATGGGAGGTGTGATAGAAATTGTCGCCGTCCATCCGCCCGTAAAGATATCTTAGTTTTACGTAAAAATCATTTAGGAACTTTCTTAACCTACTGCGCCATTGTCGTCGTCTGCGTCATTGTCGTCATCTGCTTTGTTGTCGTCATTTGCTTCATTGCCGTCGTCTGCGTCATTGTCGTCGTCTGCGTTGTTGTCGTCATCTGCGTTGTTGTCGACATCTGCGTTAATGTCGTTATCGGCGTCATTGTCGTATGCAGCGTTGTCGTCGTCGGCGTCGTTGACATCATCTGCGATGTTGTCGTCGTCTGCGTGTTAGTCGTCGTCTGCGTCATAGCCGTCGTCTGCATTGCTGTAGCCATCTGCGACGTTGTCGTCTGCGTCGTTGTCGTAGTCTGCGCATTGTCGTCATCTGCGTTGTCGTCATCGTCGTTGTTGTTTTCGTCTGCGTTGGTGTCGTCATCTGCTTCGTTGTCATCGTCTGCGTGGTTGTCGTTGTGTGCGTCGTTGCCGTCATCTGCGTTGTTGTCGTCGTCTGCGTCGCTGTCGTCGTCTGCGTCCATACCGTTGTCTGCACCGTTGTCATCATCTGAGTCGTTGTCGTCGTCGGCTTCGTTGTCGTCATCTGCGTTGTTGTCATCGTCTGCGTCATTGTCGTCGATGTTGTCATCTGCGTCGTGGTCTTCGTCGTTATCGTTGTATTCGTCATTTGCGTAGTTGTCGTCTACGTCGTTGTCGTCGTCTGCGCCGTTTATTGTCATATGCATCGTTTTTGTCATCTGAGTCCTTCTCTTCGTCCTCATTGTCTTCATTTGCTTGGTTGTCGTTGTCTGCGTCGATGTTGTCATCTGCGTTGTTGACGTCGTCTGCGTTCTTGTCGTCGTCTGCGTCATTTTCATCATCTGAGTCGTTGTCGTCTGCGTCATTGTCGTCTATGTCGTTTTCGTCATTGTCGTCTATGTCGTCGTCTGAGTCGTTGATGTCATCTGCGTTATAATCGTCGTTGTCGTCATCTGTGTTGTTGTCGTCATCTGCGTTTTTGTCGTCGTCTGCGTCGTTTTTGTCATATTCGTTGTTGTCGTCATCTGCTTCGTTGTCGTCGTCTGCGACGCTTTCGCCATTTTCGTCGATGTTTTCGTCTGCGTTGTTGTCGTCATCTGCGATGTTGTCGTCATCTGTGTTGTTGTTGTCGTTAGCTGCGTCGTTGTCGTCTTGTGCTTTGCTGTCGTCATCTGCGTTGTTGTCGTCATCTTCGTCGTTGTAGTCGGCTGCGTCGTCGTCATCATCTGCACTGTTGTCGTCGACTGCGTCGTTGTCGTCGTCTGTGTTGTTGTTGTCGTCGTCTGCGTCGTCGTCAGCGTGTTTTTTTTCATCATCAGCGTCGATGCCGTCGTCTGCGTCGATGTCATCATCTGAATCGTTGCCGTCGTCTGAATCGTTGTCATCATCTGGGTCATTGGCTCGGGTCATCTACTAATGTTTTTCGCTCACAGTTTATATTCTATAAAGATTTAGACACAAAATAATGCAAAAGAAATGTGTGTTGTGTTTTTTGTCATTCTAATAAAATAGATACTATTGTCTAACTTACAGCACGTCATACTAAGAAGTTACACGTCCGAATGTTCGTTACCTGCCTTCAACGACGTTTTATTTCAAATTTCACTTACCGTGCACGTACCAAATGCTTTTTATATCGATGGATCGCAAATGGAAACAACCACTATCTATGAGATTACAATGTTCCAAGTCGTCTACTGGGCTTGGCTTGTGAGGTTGTGCACACATAGAGTAAACCCCCAGTAAATTCCCATTTTCTGACCGTTCCAAGGTGGTACCTAAAAATCCTTGATAATCACCCTTAGTTTTATACATTATAAATGTATTGTGCTGTATGTGGAGTTTTAGTGTTGTTGTTCCTGTTTCTGGTTTGTGATTGTTAGTTTTCTGGTCTATGTCATTGGCGTTGACCCTGTGCCGTTGAACGGGGTGTATGTTTAAGCGTTCGACTACTGTTACTGTAGTTTTTCATATTAATATTGTGTTGTCTATTTCAGTTTTGTAAGAATGCCCATTTTAGTCAGTTGTATATTACCAAATGAATGGACCTTCGCCAGTGTAAAGAATGCTTAAACGATTGATTGTATAGCATTCCAATATGAAGATTTAAACGTTGGATCGACACACTTCAATACATGGAATGTACAAGACAATCTCCAATGAATATTTTAGAAGTGATTTTGGCACCTGTTTCATAGATGTCTAATTCAACCTGACCTCCTTGTATGAACAATAAGAATATCCCCGTTAAACAGTAAGGTGGGTTTGTTTTATCCTCTATGAATCTTCATTATGTATTCAACCCAACTTGGCTTGATACGGGGATAGTTTTTAAGACAGTTTATGAAGCACATAAAGTGTACCAATAGAACAAACCATTAAAATATCTTAATAAAAATGACGTTAATTGTGAAATAAAGTGAAAATATTCTAATGGTTTCTGTTAATCACGAAATGGATAATACATTTTCAAGTACAGCCGAGAGTGCAGGTGGGGATGTCTCGGTACATAACGAAATTGGAACAACACAATACAAACTCTCGGACGATCCTAGGGCCCGGCTGATGTACTATATTTATACCGTAAGCCGGATTCTAAACATTGAAGGTCTTGATCCAACATTGGACCGCTTTCGCCGATTCCATGAATTCGAATCAGTCAAAGACAAAACAGTGGAAACCTTACTGGATGTTGCAAATGAATTTCGTCCAAGGTTACTCGTTGGCATTTGTATTTTTGTGAACAATGAAGTCTGTAGAAAGGCTGGTTATTCTACACTGACTCTTCCAAAGCTTCCTGATGTCAGTCATGAGTTTCATATTGATGACAATTATGTACGATTACCGACGTTCGGAAGGATACGAGTTACTAAGGTGCTGGTCGTGAAGAAATCCTGGCTGCGTTACACGTTTGCCGTACCTTTTTCTACTCTGGAAAGGGGGATGAAAAACTTCTATCGTGAAGAGGAGGAAGAGGAAGAAGAAAAAATGCAGATTGCCTTGGAAATCATCCAAGAACAAGAGAAACAGCGTAAAAGTCGATTTTGCAATATTTTATAATATCTGTACATAGTTTCATACACCAATAGCATAACGCTGCCAATGACAAATGATGTGATCTTGACTGTTTACTAAATCATTAACTGCGAAAGTGTTGTGTGTTTATGTGTCTGAAGCAGTTCACATTACTGAGCAAATGTCTGCACTTTAAACGACATGCTTAAATAATAAGACTATAAAATGTTACCTTGTCAAAGACAACAGCCTCGTATGGAATCGTATAAGGGACGGCGTCAAAATATGTTATTGTTAATTCATGCACCAAAACACATTGTTGTTGTTTTTTTCAAAAAACAAAACATGACTGTGCTGACAAAGGTGCGTCTATTGTTATGCCTTAAAATATTTTTGACTCTAAATTGAATTTGATACTCAAACTCGAAAATGTAGGACCCGTATTTGTATCGGGAATTAACCTTAGTTTTCCTAATACGGGATATCATTGGATTTTTTTTAGAGATTTCTTGCCGGACAACGTGTTTCATTTAATTATTTACTTGTAATTTAAGTTAATATTTAATTATCTCTAACATTGTGACACTACAAAATAGTATATAATTGTTTAATACTATCAAACAAACGGGTTTGATTTAGTATTATAAATCCAAGACGCGTTAGCTAAACGCTTTCAAAAGTGCCGAGACAAACAATTACAAATCTTCTTTAAGACTATATTTGTGTATGACATGCAAATGATAACAACGATTATAAAAAACAACAACAGCAACTGGAAACTATTTTTGCAAAATGTTGAATAATATTATATGAACATTTTCTTATCACAAAATCTGTAGAGACACAAGCTTTCCATTGTATCGATGTATGTAGCTCTAAACAAGTATACAAGTGTCTTTGTTTGAATTCAATGTAGATTCAACGATAGGATAATCATTTAATAGATAATTTGAAACACGATGGGTATTCATTGAGTTTCTGAAATATCTATTAGTATGCGGTTAAAACAGTTAAACTTGTCACATGATTCACTGTATGACAATCAGATTTGATTTAAAGACCTCGTATTTATCTTTATTTATTACATTGTTCATGGAATAGGTGATAGTTGTAGTGACCTTTTAAACATGATATAAGATGGTAGTAGGTTTGGGGTTAGATGGTGTGTGCCTTTTTATTTTCTTGTAACATAATATACTATGTATGTTTATATGAAACGCAGTTGGCACTCCGTAAAGAGTATATTTTAATACGTATGATCTCTGTTTGATGTTTTTCTTAGAGAGCTTTCGAATAAATGTTTGAACGTCTTTGTTATCACTTAGTTGTGTAAACCCTAGTTGGGTGAATGCTCGAGCACTTACTGATAAGCTCGGACACACTCCGGAACATCTCGGGAACTCTCCAGAACAGCTCTTGCACTCGCTGGATATGATCGGGCATTCTCCGGAACAACTCAGGCATTCACTGGAACAGAGCAACGGGCAGAACGGGCAATCTTTGGATAAGCTCGGCACTCTTCGGAACAGCTCGGGTACTCTATGATATGTTCGGGCACTCTCTGGAACATCTAGGGCACTCTCCGGAACAGCACGAGCAATCCCCGGAATAACTTGGCACACTCCGGAACAGCTCGGGCAATCCCCGGAACAGCTTTGGCAACCCCGGAACAGCTCGGGTACTCTTCGGAACAGCTCGAGCCTCCTGGAACATCTCGGGCACTCTCCGGAACAGCTCGGGTCATCCCCTGAACAGCTCGGGCAATCCCCGGAACAGCTCGGGCAATCCCCGGAACAGCTCGGGTACTTTCCAGAACAGCTTGGGCACTCTATGATAAGTTCGGGCACTCTCAGGAACACCTCGGGCACTCTATGATAAGTCCGGGCACTCTTGAACACGTCGGGTACAATCTGGAACAGCTCGGACACTCTATGATAAGTCCGGCCACTCTGAAACACGTCGGGCACTCTCCAGAACAGCTTGGCCACTCTCCAGATCAACTCAGCCAATCTTCAGAACAGCTCGGTCAATCCCTGGATAAGCTCGGCATTCTCCGGAACTTCTCGGGCACTCTCCGTATCAACTCGAGCACTAACCGTTCTAAATTGCCCTTGATGTAGTCTCGGCGTGTGTGACCCTTTCAAGGCCTTTTTATTCCCTATGAATGACTTATGGCTAAACAGCCAATTGGCACTGGACTATGGAATAATTCAATGTAAACACGGGGCTGGTTAAGGCGGCCATAGCGGCGCTAACCTGTTTAAAAATGAGATTAACTTAATCCCACACATTATTTTATTTGTTGACAATTATTATTTTATGGCCTCTTTTTGAAGAGTGACACCAGTATCAGTATTATCGTTACCGAAAAGATTATCGCAACCAACTTATTTTTTTGTGAAATCCGGTTTAAATAAGGTATATTATTTAAATTATTAAATGGGTTAAAGCTCGTTATACGTAATATTGTTGGGGGAATAAGCCTGTGTATCTTAACGTTTGACAATTGTCGTATTAAAACATAAGGTTAAGGTTCATGACGTTATAGACACTCAACGAGAGACGCACAACGTTAAGAGAAAACAAACAACATGTACACAATTATAACATAGAGGATATCTATTGATTTCATGACGTTATAGACACTCAACGAGAGACGCACAACGTTAAGAGAAAACAAACAACATGTACACAATTATAACATAGAGGATATCTATTGATTTCAGAGTAAGATCGTACTTTATCACACGAGTGTCAAAGAAAACCGTATTGAAAATGTAGCTTTTCTATGATCAATATTATTTCGATTCAAAAGTAAGGTAACAATTGTTATCATAATGTAGTTACTCCAATTGATTTTTGAAGTATATCTTAAAGTTGATATTTTCACACCGTTGTTTGCAGTGAAAATATCGATGATTATTTCCTGGTTGTTATTTTGCTGATTAAACTCCATGTTTAACCGAAAAGCATGAACAAGCGGAATTCGTGAGTTAAGATTTTCGGAAATATAAAGTACGGCAAAGTACTGCCAGCTTAATATATTTTGAAGGAAACGGCAATTTAAAGTGGTCATGAGTCATAACCCGTTTAATTAATACTGTGACAATTTGGGCTCGTAAAGAATTCCTACAATGTAAATAATCAAACATTAATCAAACAGTTTCTAAAATGTTACCTGCGTTTAAGATTATTTCCCTTTGACATTTTATTGACATTGCTATCGCCAATAATCAGAAGATTAAAACCATTGTTTCTTTCTGACAAGGCAAGTACAGTGTGTGTATACCACGTGACAAATTACGTCATATATGCCACGTCGGAAGACAATATTTTGCTTAAAATAAGGACCTAAAACAAAGATAACTTTTCATTTACTTCATTATTTTATATGAAATAAAGGGCAGTCTATGCCGCTTAAAGAGCCCCGCTTTCGTTTTATTACCGAAGTTTAATAAGGTGATTAGTTTTATCAAACACTTCGACAAACCTATTTCCAAAATAATTTTTTGACAGTGCTCCGTCAGACGGCCGTTTTGTGAAAAGGTTTGTCGAAGTGTTTTAAGAAACTAAAATCTCAATCAAACTCTGGTAAAATACCGAAGGCGTAATCGGCGTAGACTGCGCTATGTTTCATTTAAAATGGTGAAGAAATAGTGAAGTTGTCTTTGTTTAAAGATGCACTCTTACTCCCGGTAAGATTTACCACAATTGATAATATTGTTTAATTATTCCAAAAGGAATGAATAAATGTCGAATACAATGGTTCTTCTGAAGGATACCGAGTTTAATTTGAACGAAATGAACATAAAACACGGTATTTCTACCTTATAAGACTATAGTAGTCTAAGACCACAGTAAATCTTTTAGCATTCACCAATCATTTACTATTTTCACGCTTTCTGCTATTAAATACATGGTAACAATCGTGCTATCAGTAATAAATATTTTCCATCAATGCATTGTTTAGTTAAAAGTTAAAGTTTATCAGTGAAAATTGATGTTTGTATGTATTGATTTTGAATAAAAGTGTCACTTTAAAAACTTCATTCGAAGCAAAATGTTGCCTTCCGACGTAGCATTTAGGACGCAATTTATCACGTGGTATACACACACTGAAGTCATTTTTGTAAATCGAATACGCCCTCTATCTCAATAACGTATTTAAATGATCCATACCGTAAATTGCTAATGATAAACCTTTTTAAATCAGAACAAAGCAATTGAAATAATGGATCACGTAGACGCTTATTATGAAAATAGTTTACTGTTTGTGATAACTATAAATTTCAATAGTTTTATTTTATTTAATCAATTGTAATTGCACATGAAAGAATAATCATATAAAAAATTATTCTCCGCGCTTTGCTGTGCTTAACAAGTCAGATATCAGGTAACATTAAAAATATATGGTTAAAGGCGTTCCCCGTCCACTTCCGGTTAAAGGTATGTGGATGGCTTCGGTTCAGATCCTTGGAAGGCAGTACAGAAGGCGGCGTTTGGCCGTAATTGTTCCACATCAGTCTGGCCTGAACGCCCATCTTATTCATATTCATGAATAACTACAAAAACCTTAAAACACCTAAAAATCTGGCTTTACATATATTTCAGTTGAATCATCTGTTCAATTTGAGGATCAGGAATGATCAGGATTGAGATGAAACAAAGCGTCATATTTCATATTAGCTTATAAAATAAGTCAACGGCCAATGAATAAATCCAATCGGAGCAACTCCTCCAAGGAGTAATACAGTCATACACAGACATCCATCTGCCACAGCTCGGAGCAACTCCTCCTACGTGTATTACGTACATTATCCAACTGCCACAGGTCGGAGCAACTCCTTTGAGGTGTAATTCGTACAGGCATACACAGACATCCATCTGCCACAGCTCTAGGCAACTCATCGAAGGTGTAATACGGTGTAATACAATCATACACAGACATCCATCTGTCACAGCTCTAGGCAACTCATCGAAGGTGTAATACAGGCATACACAGACATCCATCTGCCACAGCTCTAGGCAACTCATCGAAGGTGTAATACAGGCATACACAGACATCCATCTGCCACAGCTCTAGGCAACTCCTCGAAGGTGTAATACGGTCATACACAGACATCCATCTGCCACAGCTCTAGGCAACTCCTCGAATGTGTAATACGGTCATACACAGACATCCATCTGCCACAGCTCTAGGCAACTCCTCGAAAGTGTAATACGGTCATACACAGACATCCATCTGCCACAGCTCTAGGCAACTCCTCGAAAGTGTAATACGGTCATACACAGACATCCATCTGCCACAGCTCTAGGCAACTCCTCGAAAGTGTAATACGGTCATACACAGACATCCATCTGCCACAGCTCTAGGCAACTCCTCGAAAGTGTAATACGGTCATACACAGACATCCATCTGCCACAGCTCTAGGCAACTCCTCGAGTGTGTAATACGGTCATACACAGACAGACATCTGCCACAGCCCTAGGCAACTCCTCGAAAGTGTAATACAGGCATACACAGACAGACATCTGCCACAGCCCTAGGCAACTCCTCGAAAGTGTAATACGGTCATACACAGACATCCATCTGCCACAGCTCTAGGCAACTCCTCGAAAGTGTAATACGGTCATACACAGACATCCATCTGCCACAGCTCTAGGCAACTCCTCGAAAGTGTAATACGGTCATACACAGACATCCATCTGCCACAGCTCTAGGCAACTCCTCGAAAGTGTAATACGGTCATACACAGACATCCATCTGCCACAGCTCTAGGCAACTCCTCGAAAGTGTAATACGGTCATACACAGACATCCATCTGCCACAGCTCTAGGCAACTCCTCGAAAGTGTAATACGGTCATACACAGACATCCATCTGCCACAGCTCTAGGCAACTCCTCGAGTGTGTAATACGGTCATACACAGACAGACATCTGCCACAGCCCTAGGCAACTCCTCGAAAGTGTAATACGGTCATACACAGACAGACATCTGCCACAGCTCTAGGCAACTCCTCGAAAGTGTAATACGGTCATACACAGACATCCATCTGCCACAGCTCTAGGCAACTCATCGAAGGTGTAATACGGTGTAATACAGGCATACACAGATCGACATCAATCTGCCACAGCTCTAGGCAACTCCTCGAAGGTGTAATACAATCATACACAGACATCCATCTGCCACAGCTCTAGGCAACTCCTCGAAAGTGTAATACGGTCATACACAGACAGACATCTGCCACAGCTCTAGGCAACTCCTCGAAAGTGTAATACAGGCATACACAGACAGACATCTGCCACAGCTCTAGGCAACTCCTCGAAAGTGTAATACGGTCATACACAGACATCCATCTGCCACAGCTCTAGGCAACTCCTCGAGTGTTATACGGTCATACACAGACAGACATCTGCCACAGCCCTAGGCAACTCCTCGAAAGTGTAATACGGTCATACACAGACAGACATCTGCCACAGCTCTAGGCAACTCCTCGAAGGTGTAATACGGTCATACACAGACAGACATCTGCCACAGCTCTAGGCAAATCTTCGAAGGTGTAATACGGTCATACACAGACATCCATCTGCCACAGCTCTAGGCAACTCCTCGAAAGTGTAATACGGTCATACACAGACATCCATCTGCCACAGCTCTAGGCAACTCATCGAAGGTGTAATACGGTGTAATACAGGCATACACAGATCGACATCAATCTGCCACAGCTCTAGGCAACTCCTCGAAGGTGTAATACAATCATACACAGACATCCATCTGCCACAGCTCTAGGCAACTCCTCGAGTGTGTAATACGGTCATATACAGACATCCATCTGCAACAGCTCTTAATAAGGCAACTCATCGAAGGTGTAATACGGTGTAATACAGTCATACACTGACAGACATCTGCCACAGCTCTAGGCAACTCCTCGAAGGTGTAATATGGTGTAATACAATCATACACAGACATCCATCTGCCACAGCTCTAAGAAACTCCTCTGAGGTGTAATACAGTCATACACAGACATCCATCTGCCACGTACAGCTAAAATTAAGGTAATTGCTATTGATAAATATATAATAACTGTTTTTCAATTTAAACATCGTGTACAATATGCCAACCTACCTTAATTGTATTTACTAGCATGTCCATTTTTTCTATATATATTTTACAACTATCGAGGACACTTCAGTAATGTGTCCAAAATGTACACGCTTCGACTGGTAAATGTACATGTACATGTATGTATTTTACAGACGGCAACATATTGAGCCTGTAATTTAACCTACCTAGCTATACCAACTATTATACTATCTAGTGTGCTGATTGAAATAAAGACGCATGTACACGTGATAAGATGTAATCTGCTTGTATGGCATTAAGTATCGTTTATAATGAAATGTCCTCAATTATGTTTCCAATACAATACAATTGTATCAACAAATTGTTTTTATGTAAGAAAACGAGCGCTACCATTGTCGAAACACTCTGAGAAAATTTTGACTGCACCTGTTGACTGCCACCTTTATATTTCTATACGTTTTGAAATTATTTTCTATTTATATAAATTACTGCTTGTCATACGTACTAATAGCGTTTCTCCATATAAAATAAAACGTTTGAAGTTTTACAAGCAAGCAAGTTTAGTGTTGATGTTGGGGTTTTGTAAATGTGTGTATTAAATGAAGTGCATCATTCCGGATACAATTATTCGGATAAAATGAATGATCATGATAATTGATAGATCATTTTTTTTAATTATCAAGGTTAGAACATCATGACAGAACAGCTGCTATTTGGTGGAGCATTTTCACTTGAATTGCCTGTTAACCGGAATGATATGAGGTACTGTAGTGAAGTTTAAAAGTATTTTTTTTTCAGATTTATTAAATAAATTTGTTTATTTTCAACCTCATATTTGCAGGCATACAATGACACACCCTAACAATAGGATCAACATTTTGCCTATGTCTTGAAATAAACCTGAATTTTATTATGATCAGAGTTAAGTTTGTTATAATTAACTTGCATTAAAAGATCTGAGAAATAGAATTCTGATCTGTAAAATACACATCTAGATAAAATTGTCTTTCAAAATCATAAATTTGTTAACTTGATTTTAATACCTTAACCTGAACTTTGTATTATTTATTACCAAATGTTAACAGTGTGGTACGGCAGATTCCAGACAACCAAGAGGTGTTTGCCCACCCGCAAACAGACCAGAGTTTGATCATTGAGCTTATGGAGGAGGTAGAAACACAGCAGCCGGATGAACACGCAATCAAGTAGGTGAATTCAGTTTATACAGCCAAACATCTATCTCTTCACTGATATGGGGACATCCATATCTCGGGCGCATAGGAATCAAATTGTAATTGGGGCCATGGAAGGTGTGGACTGGGGAGGGGTGTCCCCTCACTGCAAGATTTTTTTTCAATTTTAAGCATTGAAAAACTCAATTTCCAGTGAGTTTAGATTTTGTTGTTATGTTTTCTTCTACACCTTTTTTGGTTAAAATAGTTGATAGATATAAAACTAATATATGATAAAACAGTAATAAACATGTTACAGACACATTTGTAAGCACACATGTTATACTAGTATTTTCTTTTTCTGTAGCAAATACAAATACAGTTTTAAACAGTCACAATGAATCAAACACATTTAATACATGAATATGCACACTTTGTCGTAGCATCTCTCCAATCAGTGAAGCCGGTGATGATGAACCGCCCTCAACTATCGTGTTGCCAATCTTGCCGCCTTTTGTCACTTTCATACATGTAAAGCAGGACACACAATCTGTAGCCTGCAAGCATAAAATATAACATTATGAGTGACATATTAATTATTGTGTAATCATAAATACACCAGTATGTTTTTACTCTTAAATATTCATATTTGCGCAGTCTCACATTGTATGTTCATTAGCAAATTAGCGCAGTTTACCTCTCTATTGCAAGTTGAATGTTCTGTGTTCAGTGTTTTTAGTGCCAAAAGAAAATTTAAAATTCAGGCTGATTTGGAACGTCCATTTTAAAGTCAAACTTTAATGTGAGTTTGAAATATTACATATTGCTGGCTATTTAATGACAGGTCTGATTTAACAAGTAAATACAATTATCACAATCAACTAGACTTGTTGAAACATCGAAAACGATACAAATAATTATTGTCTTATTGCCTCTTCTTCTTCAACTTACCCTTCTTTCCACTTGCCTTAACTAGCCGTAATATTGGGGCCGCGCCCCCTGCTGTAGACTAGCACTATTCATTTAGACTAAACTTAACACCTTTGTGCACTTCTAAATATCATAGCTGTTTGACTACAATTAAAGTATGTCACAACCTGACAATATATAATTGGCCCTATTAGTTTGTTTCAACAGTACATGTCAGCTTTCTTTTAGTAATATTCCTGATATTATTCTTTGTCAATTATTCTGTGGCAATGTATCAATTCTTTTTCAAACATAGTTACTGTATTAAACTAACATTGTGTAAAAAAAGAATTATAGAATTACTGTAAAATTCTCTTTTTCAGAACTCATTTTGAAGATTTAGCCACAGTGAATGGTTCTGCATCTTCAAACATTATACAGACCGAAGAAATTACACCAAATGAAATCTCCTTACATGAGTAAGCAACAGGTTTCTTGCAAAAAAGTATTAATTGTATTGTAGGATTTTACAAGTACAAAAAAACTGCTAAAAACTGACATTGGCGTAATTTCACTCAGGCTTTAGTTTGTAGGCCCAGGTCTATAATATATTTTTAGAAAATGTAGATAAAACTGGAAAAGAAAATGTTTCTATGGTCATTAAGGAATTCAGACCCCTTGATCACACATAACTGAGGAGGCCTGCACATCAAATTTGGTCTAGGTATGCACTTGAATGTTCTCAGCAATATATTTATTCTATGTAAGAACAATATTATATGGAAACATAATGTATTTTAATACCTAACAATACCGTATTCTGTGGGTCCCATTCTTAACATTTTAACGTTTTGAAACCCTAAAACATTGGGGAAAAAACAAGGTAACATTGCTTATCTGTAATTTTTCATTAAAGCATGTACACTACTGAGCAAAAATGTAAAGCTTTCTGAAAAGTATTTCTGTGAAGGGGGTACTGTCTCCCTAGTATGACATTTAAATAATCTTGTTTCTGTTCAGGGCTGGAAGTTGCTGGTACATACTGGGAGAGCAGAGCATTGCAAAATTCAAGGAGACAGCAAAAAACTTGGTCCAGATTCATATGGGTTTGATCCGAGTCCCAAAGTATTCCACTGATGTGCTTATTACGTTGAATGATCCAATAAATATAAGGTGTGTATCAATCAGTGAATGTTTTTCATTTAGAACACTTTTTAAAAAGTTATTTAACGTTAGATGTTTTTTAAAGAAATGCTAGTTTCACTTTAGATACACAAGAAATGCTAGTTTCACTTTAGATACACAAGAAATGCTAGTTTCACTTTAGATACACAAGAAATGCTAGATTCACCTTAGATACACAAGAAATGCTAGATTCACCTTAGATACACAAAATATGCTAGATTCACCTTAGATACACAAGAAATGCTAGATTCACTTTAGATACACAAGAAATGCTAGATTCACCTTAGATACACAAGAAATGCTAGATTCACTTTAGATACACAAGAAATGCTAGATTCACCTTAGATACACAAGAAATGCTAGATTCACTTTAGATACACAAGAAATGCTAGATTCATCTTAGATACACAAGAAATGCTAGATTCACCTTAGATACACAAGAAATGCTAGATTCACTTTAGATACACAAGAAATGCTAGATTCACTTTAGATACACAAGAAATGCTAGATTCACCTTAGATACACAAGAAATGCTAGATTCACCTTAGATACACAAGAAATGCTAGATTCACCTTAGATACACAAGAAATGCTAGATTCACCTTAGATACACAAACAAGACAAAATAATGACGAACTTTAATGAGCTGCGGAGTATTGCATCATAAGATATTCGTTAAAAGTAATCATGCCTTATTCTTGATATTTTCCAGCACAGAGAGCAGTAGTCACCATGCAGTGCCGACATCTGCAGTACGCTGGAACTCTGGTGATTTCAAAAGAGCGCTACAGTCTATAAAGCTCCTTGATCCAGGCGTGTTTGGTGTGTGACGCTGTGATGATCAGTAGCTAAGCCTGCTACAAATGCAGATACTCTTTAGAAACTAGAGACTTGTATTGGGTCAAACATTTCTGTATAAAGAGATACTTAAATTTTATGTTCGGCCCAGATTTGATTCTACCCAAGACCACAGGTTTCTTATTAGAAGCTTAAAATCCAAGAATGGTATACTTATGAATGCTCATGAAAGTCTGATTCACTTTTAATGTTTGTGTTATTAAGGAATATTTTCTCCTGTACATAGGCATTGCATTAAGACTTGATTGATACAGAGCTATTGTCTATTGATACCATAACAGGTTTATCCAGTTTTGGGTCCATCTCATCAGTTTATGTAACAGTGCTCTAGATAATAAATATACTTGTATTGTAGACGGCTGGAAACAATAAGAACAGTTTATTTTATATTCAAGACTACCAAATAGGTATATTGCAGTAAGCTATCAATGCAATTTCTTGAGTTTTTATCTATTCAGATTTCTTTGTCATACACTTCATTAAAATATTCTTTGATAGCACGGATCTTTATAGGTCCATGATGATATGGAGTTTGTCCCAGTTTATTCACAATCTTATCAAGAGGTCTGATATTGGTTTGGTTTGATATTCTCAAATTCTGTGTAGAACACATGTTTCCATGGTGAGGGAAATCTTTCTTTACAATGTTACAATATGATATAACAGTATAAAGGCATATTCAGCTTGGTTGTGCATTCAAATATACATGTATAGAATCCTTACCATAATTACTTAAAGATACAGTTTAGACAGCTATTAAATATTTATATGTCCAACCAATAAAATATAATTTACTGAAATTATGCCAGAACCTGTACTGTATGGTAGTTATAGTATGGGTATTATATTGGCGGTGTTTACATTGCTTTTCTTGTGTATTATAAAAAAAAAGTTTTTCATTAAAAAATATTTGCTTTAAAAAATATTTGCTTTAAAACTTGGAAAAAGTGATGGTTTCAAAGAAAAGAAAACCCTTCACTCAAGAATGTCCTTCTGCCAAACTGTTTTGTTTATGTACAAGTAATATATGTTTGAAAATATTGACCTTATATATAAATACGATTAACCTTGATTAAGGACGGTCTTCTGTTAGTGCCTCACTACACATTTGTTAAATGAGTTATGAGTAGAGTACATTGTATGAATTGTGAATAGAGTATGAACTAGCTTATGCATTATTGTAAATTATACATGTGAGCTTTGTTAAGATGGAAGAGCTATATTTATAATACATCTTTGTTTAGTTTTAACTGTGAATGAAAGTTATGAAGTATACATCTGAACGTAAAACAGCTGGAATAGACCTTTTCCGTCTATAAGGGGTGGACACAAAAGGCCATGCTTTATACGCACGTTTTTACTCCGTCAAGTACAGAAGTCAACTAATTAATATTGTGTGTTTTATTGAATCACATGGAAATGTTATTTATTGCACTTGTTTGAACGGACATTTTATACAATTTGGTTTCATTTCATTTCAAGTGGTAGCATAACTCAGCAAGTTGGCTAAATAAGGTATTAAAGCTGGTCAACAATGTAGATAGTGAACGGAAATGACACACATTCTGGGCAACTAAAATAAACAACGAAAACTAGCATAGGATGAAAATGATTGTATTTTGCGACACAAATGTGACACTTCAAAGAGAAGATTAGAAAGGAACACCGCGGCGAATTGGGCAACACAATCGTTGTCTACGCCAGCCCCATCCTCCTCCGCGGCATCGGCCCTGGGGGTACTCCCAGCGGCTACAGTAGCGCCTGCATCGGCAGCGACGCCCGGGGAATGGGGGGTAAGGTCCCGGTGGTGGGTAGGGGCCCGGGAACGATAGCTCGTTAAATCCTTGACCTGAAAGTTGAATGACACGTTATTAGACAGTCACTTCCCTTGAATACATTGACAGCTACTTCCCTTGAATTTTTGACAGTAACTTACACAGTGAATTTCCTTGACTACTTAGACAGTTAGTTTTTTAATACTTACACAGTTACTTTCCTTGAATACTTAAACAATTACTTTCCTTTAATAGTTACACAGTTACTTCCCTTGCGTACATTATTTTTCTTTAAATACTTCAGTTACTTCCCATGGTTGAAAAACACACACTGTTTTTTTATATAATTAAATTCAAAAGAAGGTTTCAAGGTAGACCCTTAATTAAGAAAATAAATTAAGATACTAATAAAACTCCGAAAATAAGCATAAAAAAAACCCAGAAAATTTGTTTATTTCATCGTAAGATCGTATTTTATTTCACTCGTGATCATAGAAAAACTGTATTTCTTACACTGAAATAAACAAATATCCTCTAAATATTCAAGGCGTCATCGTTATTTACATCTTTCACACTTAAATATTGAACTTGGAAGTTCAGTATTGCCTTTGGTCATTAACAATGCAAACATAGAAACGTGATTGCCAGGACATGATTGTAAATACTATACATACACAAACATGTATTCTATAAAACATCATATACAGCTAATATAATAAAGTATGAATTCATATTCTTGTAATTATTATTTATCGAAACCAATGATGTTTAAGAAGCAGCTAATTATTTCCTCCGAGTTTAGATGTTTATATAATTTTGAGTGTATTATCCTTATTCTATATTTTTTACGTATGCCATTTTATACTGGATAACATAGACAGTAAAAAGTGGTATTCAGATTCAGATGCAGTTTTTATTTCAAAATTTACATAAACTATTTTCTCTATCAATGTTATAATAGGTACAAGTTTTAATTTAAGACAATTGTTAAGGTTGAGGTCCCAATGTTAAGGAATATAATTGGCAATACAAACCTTAATTCAGGAACGCTTAATCATGAATATGCCAGTTAGTTACGTCTTTAAAATCCGTTCATAATCAAACACAAAATGTACCAAAAGTAAACACGTAAAAAGAACGATTTTCAATGATCAGACCAACTTTGTTTTTCACTTAAGATTGTAATAGATATTAGTACTTATTAAATTATTCATCCTGGTCCCGATATTATGAGGGTTGTAACAAAGCGTTTAACTTTTTGCCAAAAAAAATCCGTCTATTTCGCCAATCCTAAAATACATGTATGTGGCGTTCTCAGTAAGTAATTACTTCAAATGTTTATATTCTCTATAGTATATATGAAAATGCATACATTAGTAAACTTCCGGTACTTTTCTGAATTTTCAGGCACCCAGTACTTTACCCACCAAATATCACTTAAACACTTTTTATATTAATTGTAACAAATAGCAAAGATTGCATGTATTATATCCAATCAGTCAAATATTGTGGTAGAATAAGTCACTGAAAGGTTTGTAATTACATGGTATTGCTGAATAGTTATGGCATTTTGTCAGATGTACGAGTGAAAATCTAACCTATTTCGTAGCCTTTGAAATTATTCAAACATTTATTAACAGAGTTTTAAACAAGACGGGCTTTGTTCATGAGAACACTTTCATGTAAAAACGATATGAAGAACGTTTATTCATCGAAATAATTCAAATTTGACCCTCCGAAAAAACATATAAGTATGCAAATTTAACGTATTAAGTCTTGCGAAGATGTGTATTTGAACTTTTACAAATAAAAAATATATGATGTTGATTTTCTCCATGTTGGAAATGAGCGTTGTTGACTACGACATTCAAGTGCTTTAGTGAAGTTTCCATGGGGGTGCTTATATGTATGTCATTTTTCTTTATTTCTAGCCTTAATAATGCTTCAACATTTGTGCAGCAAAATATCATCGCTTAATAACAACATACTGAATGTTCCTTGTACTATTACATATATTCTAGCATATATAGGTGTCCCTTAAACAATTTCTAGTATTTGCGGTATCATTCGAATGGCATGCATTTTGATAAAATACAAACTGTTCTTACATATAAAGTTAGGGTTAGGTCAGAAACAAAATCCCCACTATGAATTAAAAAAGTGCTAATGTTTTTAAAATAAAGTAAAAGAAATACGTAATATGCCTTGGCAAAACGTTAAACCAAATATGCTTGTAATCGAAAGGACGAAACTTTGACTTTAAGTTACATAAGTTCTAGTTGACATGCAAACTGGATTTAGTTTTCAGTTTAAGACACAGTTAATCATACTTAATACAGTTAAATGCAACTATAAACACTTTGGCTTCGTATGTACAACAACCTAGAATCCACGCTAATACTTATTAAGGTAATCTAAAAATGAAAAAAGAAATCGAGCAAACCTTGGCTGGTCAGGAACAGCGTCCCCACAAGAATGCACGCCAGCAGCAGAATATGTCCTTTGTTTGCCATTTCGAAGTGTTGTCCCAGTTCGAATCTTCAACGTATTTATATCTTTTGAAAACTTGCTTTGAACTTAATTTGACCGGAAGGGGTCAATTAAACTCAGATTACCTTGTACTTATTATATGTTTATCAACCTTTACGACAACTAACAGACAAAAATGGTGCTTGTAATGATGTTGCGGTTATGTTATTTTGACGCCAGCTCCCGAAGTTAAGGGTCATAGTAATGTCATCACGTATATCTGCAATGACGAAGCTGTTTGTCATCAACAAACAAGGAAATAAAAAGGGTTGTTTTAGAACCATGGAACGCTGTTTGTACTGATGGTGAATGCTAAAGGCAATCAAAATGTCAGTATGTCAATGTGGAGTTAATATAGTTTTGCATTAAACGCTTGACACGAACCTGCATTCAAAAAAAAATTAATATATCATTAATATGTTTACGACGGTTGTAAGACTGTTGTAAACAATGTTCTTTGATCAGTATTTTAAATTCTACTTTGGTTGTAACCCTTTTAATGTTTGAACTATGGGAGTAATCAAATCATATATAAAACAGTTTGCGATTAATTTGTTTTAACAGTCAGGTTGCCTTTCCTTCCTGTACCACAACAGATTGCTCACAGACAGTAACATCACTGTCGTAGTGTTGCCTTTTGGTAGGATTCGGAAGAAAAAAAACATTTGATCATACATCTATATTTTCATTGGACGGACGTCAAGTCTGGCCAAACACAGTTAGTCATGCTTTTGCTCTTGGTATGTTTTTATTTTATCATAGCAAGTAAGATTGTATATGTATGTAATTTAAGAGCTTTGCATGGAGTTGGGCAAAACAGTTAGAACAAGACAGGGGATGGAACCAGTACGTGTTGGTAACATTCAGATGTTTGGAGTTAGCTATGGAGGCTGATTTCTGCCATTTTGTTAAAAGACCAAGGTAAGTAGATAAAAAAATGACCATGCTAGAAATTATTATCTTTCCCACGAGCAAAGATAAAACAAATACCCGAATGGAACTCCTTTTTTATTGTCATCACACAATTACCTCCCTTGTTGAAGACCGTCGGCTGTAGCATCATGGTAATCTAGCTTGTCTTGTGGCAATATTAAGCGCGCGCATATCAATGACAACCACGAATTATCACGTATCTATGCGCATTTATTTGCACTACTCACAAAACAGTTCCAGCGAAAAAATACAGTTTTACTTTATTTTGTTTAACTGGGGTGTGATAAAAAGCATCTATCAAAGCCGCTCGTGTAAGATAAGCTCGTCCAAACCCTCGCGCAGAGTGTTTTACGGAAACTCGGGAAACCTCGTTTCCGTAAAACACTCTACGCTTGGGGTTGGATGAACCTTTCTCCCACCTCAGATAAGTAGATCCAATAATTTAACCATGCTAGAAATTCTTTTCTCCCACCTCAGATAAGTAGATCCAATAATTTAACCATGCTAGATATTCTTTTCTTGCCCACGGGCGAAGATAAAATGCCCGTATGGAACTCCTATTTAACGGTTACCACATTGTAATTACCTCCCTTGTTGAAGACTGCAGCATCAAGGAAATCTTGTCTTATGGTAATATTTAGAACGCTAATTAATTATTTCTCGCTTCAAATGTCACCATAAAAAAGTTCTCACGCACCATTCAAGAAATAATGCTTCATTCTCTTTAGAACTATTTAAAAAGACCGATTTGACTATTAACATATTCTGAATCACTGCGCGAATATCCATGACAACCACGTGCTATCGCATATCAATACGCAATTATTTTCACTAAGCACAAAAGAGTTCCAGCAAAAAATACATTTTTACTTAATTTTGTTTAACTGAGGTGGGAGAAAAAGCATCTACCATAGCCGCTCGTGTAAGATAGGTTCATTCCGACCCGAGCGTAGGGTGTTTTGCGGAAACGAGGTTTATCTTACACTCACGGCCATGGAAGATACTTATAATATTGCCCACGGGCGAAGATAAATGCCCGTATGGAACTCGTTTTTAATGGTCACCACATTGTAGTTACCTCCCTTGTTAAAGAAAGTCGTCTGTAGCATCATAGAAACCTTGTCTTGTGGCAGTAATTAGAATGCTAATCAACTATTTCTCCCTTCAAATGTCACAACAAAAAAGTTTTCACGCACCGTTCAAGAAATAATGCTCCACTCTCGTCGGAACTATTAAAAAACCGATTTGACTATTAACATAATCTGAATCACTGCGCGCATATCCATGACAACCACGAATTATCAAATACCCATACGCATTTATGTTCACTACGCAAAAAAGAGTTCCAGCAAAAAATACTTTTTTACCTAATTTTGTTTAACTGAGGTGGGAGAAAAAGCATCTAACATAACCTCTCGTGTAAGGTAGGTTCATCCCGACCGTCGCGCAGGGTGTTTTGCGGAAACTCGGTAAACCTCGTTTCCGCAAAACAACCTACGCTCGGGTCGGAATGATCCTATCTCACACTCTCGGTCATGGAAGATACTTATAATCTTACACTCTTGGCCATGGACGATACGTATCGTCTAAGGTGGGAAAAAAATAGATCCAAATAGTTTGGCCATTCTGGAAAGGTTTATCATGCCCACGGGCAAAGATAAATATGTACCCGTATGAAACTTCTTTTTATTGCCATCATGCCATTATCTCCCTTGCTGAAGACTATCGTCTCTAGCACCATGGAACTTTGTCCTGTGGCAATATTTAGAATCAAAATAAATAATTTCTCGCTTTAAATGGCGCCAAAAAAAGTTTTCACGCCCCATTCAAGAAATAATGCCTCACTTTCCTCAGAACTATTTAAAGAAGGATTTGACTACACTGTATTTACATGATCTGAATCACCGCGCATATCCATTCTGGGCGCCGACTATATTTGATATTACTTTAGAAATGTTCCAATTTAGGGACTAGTTCATAAATTGCAGAACAATGCTTTCAATAGTTTAGTGATAAAATATGAAGTTTTTGTATTTTTTATAAAACTTTACTCTTTAATTGATAATGAAACCTTAAATTATAATAGCCCTGCTTATCATTTTGAAAACTTTGATTTTAAATACCAACTCAATCTTATAGGAATGACGTCACCATTACGTCATATGTACTTCCGTTGTGTGGAAAATTCTCAATAAAAAAAAAATGTTCTTATGATTGATAGACATGTTTTCACATGCTCAATACACTGTAAATCAAAACTATCATTATTCCTAAAACTTGTATACCTTAAGTATCTATTCTTGCTTGATTTATCATTAAGAGTAGAGATTAAAGCATAAACCGCTGCCCTATAGTTGAATGGTCATTTTGGAAGAACTGTCATGGCGGACGGTGCAATTTTTAGAGTTTGTTTTTCAAGTGGAGTGATTTTTCTTAGGAATAACTTGACCCCCCTTTTTTATTGGCTTAAAATGTAATTTAAAGCTTGTACTTTAAGAATATATGTGGTTATCATAGCCTGCATTCGCTCGAAATGCCTTAAAATGTTGTCTAAAAATTATAATTTTACATTGAATTATATAGGGAAAAACAATGGTGGTGTGTAACCATAACAACTCGGCCATCTCCGAGATAGATACAGGCCGAGGTGTTCCGATTGATATCAATAGATGAAGGTTACACGGTACTATTACAATATCCATTATGTTTGTAAACCTCCTAAGCAGTAGTCTCCCTTGGTGACAGCAAAAATGCCGAGTTCTGAAAATATAACCTTGAGCTTAATTGTTTGTTTTGAAAATGTTATTCGAAAGAATGAACTCCAGATATTTCCCTCTTGATGTATATTATTGTTTATCCCCGTTCTATATACTCATATGAGTGAAATGTGTTACAAAAAATATACAAATATAAAGCAAGAAATTAACATAACATGCCGGTACAAATAAAAGTTGAATTTCATGTTATGAAATCTATGTTCTAGACCATATTTCTTCCGAAGAAACGTATGTATATTTTTGTTGTAATTTAGTTTTAACCGGAGGATTAGCTTGGGAAAACCCCCAGAATATCTATAATTCCGGGCTAAAACTATTGTAACAATATTATAATATTAACCATAATGTCCTTCAAGCATATGTACACCCAACATAAAAACAAATATTATCATTGAAATAATAACTATTTTTGGTTATCTGCATGCACGTTTTTCTTCTAATTTCATTGCGCCGACTTGAGGCTATGCATCAACTTTTTTCTTGTTACATATTTATACGCACATTATTTGCACTACGCACAAGAGAGTTCCAGCGTAAAAATACATACACTGCCTTGAGAAGTGATTATTGCTTAGTACATAAGTCTAAATGATTAATAAACACCTGACATATGCCGGGCACTTATCGTTTAGACGTATGCACTTAGCAGTCGATTTAGGGCGACTGAAAGTTGTAAACATAGACAAATGCGGTAGTCATTTACAATTGTATGATATCAATATTTGTCATTGCCAACTTTGGAGCTTATCAGGGTAACGACAGTCTCTATCGATTTCTCCTCTCAGTGCAATAGTAGCGTTAAGATACGCTAGTTTAGCACTTATTTATCTACTGGACGCAGTGTAAGATCAGGACAGATAAGAAACATAGAATTTATGAGGGTCATAAAGTTGACCCGTCCTTTTATTATAAGTTGCGATAGAAAATTTCAGTTTTGGACGATTTTAGATTTAGCCATAATTAGGTAGAGCTGTTCTATAGGGGTAACGTTAGTTGATAAAGTACTGAAATATCAAATCATCTCTGATAAACCTACTTCTTTTACAAATTACATTCCGTGTTCTTTTTGTTGAAATTTATAATTGATCGTTTCTCAAGACATTTAATTGGGGCTGTTATCACACTTTTATTTTACCAGTTTGGTATTTTTTCTAATAGCAGTGTAACACAAAATTGTGTGTAAAATTTCGGCTAGGAACAGCAAAAATGAAATATTAACTGCAGTTGCTATCATTTAGCACCGGTCTTTAACGATACAAGTCAAGTAAAATGTCATTAATTTTGTATTGACAATAAGACAGGTATACCATTTTATTCCATAACAACACGTTGATTAAATGGTATTTTGACACGTTATGAAAACCAAGTGCACTCGTTACTAAAAATATGCTGACAACATTTCATGTAAGACATTTATGGCCTAATCAAAATTATTATATTTACGCTAAATTTATGAACATGTTTGGTTGAGTGCAAAATGGTAGACCAAATATTTACCATTAAGGATTAGAACATGAGCAATACTAATGACCATATTGACTCGATGTAGATATGTAAATTATTATCTTTGAATACCCTTATTTATGTTTCATAGCCCATATGTATTTCCAAAATTGCCAATGAAAATTGAAATATTAATGTTTTATAAGAAAAGTGTTACGTTTTAACTGTCTGTAATAGTGTTGGGAATATTTTTTGCTAAATATATTACTTTCTTTTTTTTACACAAAAACAATATATGACATTTCTTATCTACTAATGTAAATTAATTTCAATTAAATAATGATGATAAAAGGGAAAACAAATCCGAAATAGTTATGGAATAATCTTATTGCTATAAATGACAAACTTCGTTGTACATGTCACACCAAGTGTCATAACCTTGCCGATGGATTATTTCTATCCTGCTGTGAATACGCCGCGGGGTGGGCCATAAAACCATTATAGTACAGTTGAATACACAATTTCTGGGCACCGATTTTCTACCAATTTTACATAAATGTTCAAAAAGGACCAAAAGATATTTAAAAATTCCTTATTTCGAAAAGTGCAATTGAAAGAGAAAAAAATTCTGCATCGTAATCCGCTGGAAGCTAAGCGATCGGATGTCTATAATAACTTTAAATAGCAAAACAATTTTTAGCTCCTTCTTATTTCAATGTAACTTTTAATGACCAACAAAACCCTTAAAAAGGACCAAATGTAAAAATCATACAATTAATACAAAACCATCATCTTCAAGGGCAAGAATTATACTAACATATATGTAGGAAGTAAGTTGATCTGTTGAAAGACCCAAGTAGTGAGAACTGTTTAACCATATTTTCCCTATATAACTCTATAGGCACTTTCGATTCAGCGGATTTCTCCAAAGTTGGCAATGATGATGTTTGTATGATATTGATATAAGTTATTTATTGAAATTTGTTTGATGTTTGTATGATATTGATATTTGTATGATATTAATATGTTTTATGTTCTTTGTATGATATTTGTATGATTTTAACAGATGTATGATAACTGTATAATATTTGGCAACGTGGGTCTATAACTATCTGAATGTTCTATTCTGTTTTCATTAAGTCTCTATCGATGTTCAGACTCAACACTCAAAACTGCATAATAAATTTCCTTTTTTCGATATGGGTCCGATTGTTCAAAAACAGTTAACAACGTGATTAACGATATCATTGTTAACTGTTAAACGTGAACTATAATATTGCATGCTCATGTATTGGAATAAAACACTTACAGCTGTTACAGGTTGGAAATACTGAAGATCACAAATGTATCTATTTTCATTCCAGAGCAATAAATATCTCAAAGTTAACAACGATGACACTATAAACGTTGTTAACCTAAACCATCGGTCTATAGTCCCTTTTGTTGCAGTACTGTATTTATAACGGTAAAGTTGGAAGGTAGTTGGTGGTTGGGGATTCGAATATTTAACTACCTGCTAGTTGCCAGTTGGGGATTCGAAAACTCAAGAATAATAAAATAAATAAAATAAATAAAAAAAACAAGAACTGTTTGATTTTCTTACATATAGACATTATCTGAATCCCCAACTACTGACTGGTTAGTAGTTGAATATTCGCGAATAATCGACTGGAAATGGTCGAATATCCGACTGGCGAATATACGAATAAAAGTGAATTCAAACAGTGTTTGTTACGAAGATACATATGTGTACATGGATAGACAAACGTTTGTCGTTTGAATTTTCCATATGTGGCCTTTAAAACCATGTATATAGACATAATCTGAATCTACAACTACCAACTGGTTGGTAGTTAGATATTCGCGAATAACCGACTGGAAATAGTCGAGTAGCTTAATATCAACATCAACATTTAACTCTGATTTTTCGAATCTCCAACTGGCAACTAGCAGGAAGTTTAATATTCGAATCCCCAACTGGCACTTGGGCAGTAGTTGAATATTCGAATCCCCAACCACCAACTACCTTCCAACTTTACCGTCATACTGGATTTACGAAATCAGAGGCCGTTAAATCAAGAAATAATTTTCATTTTATTCTCCAAAACATCAGCATTAAAATCATACATACAGTGGCATAAATATATATATATATATGTTTAGAAATAAATAAATAAATAGAGTAATATTGTTGTGTTTTTTCATTATGAGATCGTTTTATATTTCACCTTACCACCTAAGCAGTAGTTCATGAGTGGTGTAGCAATGAGTGAAAACACTATGTTCTTTTATGTTTTTCATTGAAATATGAAGTTTTAACATTAAAATAACAACATTTAATGTTTTCTCTGCAATATAAGGAGTGAAATATTCAACTTGAACTACTTTTAAAATCAATGGTACATGTAGTTACTTCCCCTGGTTCAAAAATTAGCTTATCACTTTTTCATATAAGAACCAGTAAATTTTGCCAAAAATAATCATTCAATATTGAAAAAGTAACAAGTGTTTAGATAAAGATACCTTTGCAAATAAACATACTTTACCGTCTATTATTTTAGACTAACCGTTTATAAGAAAAACTATTATCCTGGTTTTCAAACATTTTGTTGTCCTTGAAGATGAATGATTGAATGTTGATGATGATATGCATTCGTACAAATCAAATCAGTTTGTTTACAGGCGAAACCAACTGCTCGTGCATCCATTCAATGTTATCATCAATCAAATATCTTTTTAAACTGTTCGACTTTGTAGTACGAACTTCCGCGAAAATTTACACAACAATTATCTGACATTTGTTTTAACAACAATTTACTGACATGTGTTCTACCTCACCCGCCTTAAAACATTACAACAAACAAACGTGGTATTCAGACTTAATCTAGGTAACGACCCGTCTGCGGGCGAATCAGACTGAGCTCTGGCTGCTAGTGTTGACTGAAAGCCCATGTATCATATCAGAAACTTTAAAACTTGTAAAGCTGTTTTAAACTTATGTTTATTCATATTTGTTTTATTTACACGTTTGACTTTTCCGATTGTTCATTCAGTAAATGGCGATCAGTGTTTAATATTTAGTTATAAGCGGAGTATACGTCTAGTATATAATTGTTTTAAGAAGAATAACACAAATCTGATACACAAACACAAAATTGTAACGAAAACATATTGTATTTGGGAGAGCGAATGCGGGCTTTCATTTATACATGTGTATTGTTACCATAACTAGTTAACCAGTTATTGCATGGAGCCAAAAGTGCATTTATAGCTAATGCACCAGTCAATTGTAACCACGCCACCCCAGGTCCGGGGAATAGCGGGGACTTTGACTTTCGGCCCAGCCAACCCCGGCTAAAATCCCCGCCCTTTGGGATGAACTGATGGTAAAATCCCCGCTAAATGCCCCCGCACCAAAGGGACCTTAGGTCAGGCCCACTTCCTCTATATTTTGCGCGAAGACACCGCATTCACCCGGCACTTCGGGTAAAAACAGGGCCCATTTCTCCGGCTATCCCCGGCATACCCCTGGGCCCGGGGGGCGTGGTTACAATTGACTGGTTCATAAGTGGAATCGTATTACGTTAATCAGTTTGTATGCTACTTATTAAGTGGAATTTGCAAACCATAACTAGTTAACCAGTTGCTGCTTGGGGCCAAAAGTACATTTATAGATAAATGGTAACACGAATCTTATTACGTTAACCAGTTAGTATCTTAATTATTAAGTGGAATTCGCAGACCATAACTAGTTAACCAGGACATGTTTTACAGCCTAAAAGGGTAAAAGGTGGCAGTTATGGGCACTTTTAAACCATGTTTTTACTCTTATGATCTTTATCTTACCAAAAAAGTAACGCGAATATTAACTAGTTAGCTAGATAATTATCGCGAGAATTAACTGGTTAACACGAAACAATTCGCGAATGTTCACAGATTATCTTACGGCAGTTATATGCCACCATAATCTCCAGATATGGATCTCTGCTTCTTGATAAAGTCACCGTAAACATAATTATCTTGGCATCTTTTTATAAATGATTATACGTAATCAATATTCTGTACAACACAGAAGTCGTATTTCCATTGAAGCATTGCTGTCTGGTTTTGCGGCTTCGCCTTTTTCCGTTTCAATATACATAACACAGAGGTATCAAGTTATGAAGTTGTACATTAGATACTTGGACCAGGCCGGATTAAGCGTATTTGTAGTAAGATTGCAATTACATTCTACCATGCATTTAAACGCATATTTTCTCCAACAAATATACTTGAATGTTGTTGTATTATTCTTGTTTTTTTTGTCCTCTTGTTGTTTTTGGTGGTTTTGTTCCTTACTAAAAAATGACTCTCCCATTGTTTAAAAATAGTATTTTGACAAGAATATAACATAACAGTATGCTCTAACGTCTTATAAGTATCAAATCTAAATAGTTATGTTAAAGACTATGAAGGTAAACATTATCACCAATATAATTCATGTTATAACTGATTTGAGCCTCTATATTACATTGTCTTTAAAATGCACCGCAATGTGTTCATGTTGTACATAAATTTGAAAAAATAAAACTATTGATTTGACTTGATAAGATGTTGTTGCTACGTCACACTGACGTGCGTAATTAAAGCAGTCGATGTTGCGGTCTGGCGGTTTATTGAACCCGTAACCAATGACATTGCGTTACGGTTGTTTGACGTAAACGCCTCAATCTATCATGTTTAACCACTTCTTTATTACGTGGTAATGGTAACGTGTGTATGCTTGAAAAAACGCAACACCTTCAAGTTTGATCATTTATCACATCAACAAAAGGAATTAAATACATGGTTATTTACAATGATATATCTACACGTGTAATGCATTTATTATAAGCCGAAAATTGAATTTCGCGAGAAACATTCAGCCAAAACACTCCAGTTAGCGTAGGGGTCAATTCCCGCTCTTGGTCTATAAGAGTTTAGTTGGTGGTCACGAAGTCGGACTATAGCTAGTGCGTTTCCTCCGGGCACTCCCCCTCCCCAACACGCACACACACAGGACACACTCTCGTGCAGCACCTTTTGCACGGAAGTGACTAAGCATGAGTTGATGTAACGTTCTTTAAAATCGTTGTCAGAAAAAAAGTTTAAACTAAACGAATGACAATTTCAGTTGAATAATCTATTATACGAAGGCTGTCCCAGAATGTCGTAGACAACCACTGACACGTGCTTAGTAAAGGTGTAGATACATGGAAAGTTTGGATTTTTTTCACACAATGCATGCATGTAATTGTTATTAGGTTAAAAACGTAATATTAATAGTAAAATTAAAACAGCACCATAACGGGAGACGCGGAAACCGGAGCATCATCGGTATATGAACGGTTTACAATGTCAGAAATATTTACATTTCACTACGCTGCGAGTAGAGCGAGTAGTTACTGTAATTAAGCACTTAAGCCTAAGGACTACTTTTACGAGTCGTAATTATTTATGCATTAATAAATTACTGTATTGTTATTGATGTTGTTGCTGCTGCTGCTGTTTTTGAATTCACGAACGAGTGATGCACGGCTCGTCGTATGGAGGATATGGCCGAGGTGTTCCGATTTGAGACGCATAAGTGCTTAATTACGCATGCGTGAAGCAATACAAACATGTCAAATACACTGTTTGAACAAATTTTATAAAGCGTTCAGTACACACAACCTATTACATAAACATGCACTAGCTGACAAACCATATAACAGTAAGCAATGATAAATATTTATACACTTAAAAAACTCTTTCATTTTATATTTACGTTGTTCGACCAACAATTCCTCTCAGAAAATTGCCACTAAAAGCCTGGAGCTCAGATTTTCTAACGGGATCCATGGTGGGAAGTGTTGGCCAAGGCGTGGTTGTTGGAAAATCTTCAACAAAACCTGCTGGGAACTGCTGTGCACCTGTAGGCATTGAACCTCCCATCGCTACATCTTGACGTGCTTGCATCGTGGCCGTCCCACTTGACGCTATTCCTTGCATATTGCCAGTATTAACTGGTCGTGAATCTACGACATTTGAAACTTGCGGAAAATCAACGTCTGCTAATTGCATGCCATTATTTACCTGTGCAGGCAGGCCTTCATTGTTGAATGACTTAAGGTCAAACTCTTGCATTGTGTTCCATAATTGTACATTTGGCAGTGCTAAAAACCTTCTGAAACTCTCATGAAAGTCTATATTATTTACATCATTGGCCATGTTCATGGGTACTTCTTTTGGTGGCCCATTTGCAGATATTACTCCACCGTCCGGACTGGATGCACCACCGCCCGTGGATCCTATTTCTATTGGAGTAGTTCTGAATGGCGGTGGAATTTCTTCGTTTGGAGTTCCGACTGGAGCGGTATTAAATACGTTTATATCGTTTTGGAGCGCGTCAAAGAGCTGATTCGCGGCTGCTGAGTCAGAGGGATTTGGTCCTTGATTCGATTGACCAGTAGGGGGTTGTAAAAGTTGAATTTGGTTTTCGATATTGCCTTGTTCAAAGACGTTATTGGCCTGAGGTACATCACGTATGTCAGGTACACCAGGGGCAGGCATTTCAACTGCACCTAATTGTATTGGTCCAAGGGGTATATCTTCTGGGCGTGGATTTATTGGTGTGGGTATTGGTTCTAATGACGTTCCAAATCCAAATTCGTTGCCTTGATTGGGAATGTCATTGTTTGGTGAAAATGGGGCGGCGGGAATGCCTACCCCTTGAGATGGCTCTATTGGACGTTCAAATCCAGATCCGGAACCTTGATTGTGAATGTTGTCAATGGGTGGCGTTATTGGTGGCAGTTTTGCAGGGAAACTGTCCACACTGTGTGTCCCACTTATAGCCGTTTCGGGAACTACAGGTAGTCCCGATATTGGACCATTATTTTGAAAAACGACCTGATCATTTCCCAATGATGGCAGAACGGCAACGTTGGGCTGTGATTGGCCTGCCCCTGTCATTGAAAACCCTGCCCCGAGAAGTGGGTGCTTTTTGAGTACATCCAGGATCCCGGCTGGACCATTGTTCGCGAAGTCTAAGGCCTGCACATTCACATTGGAGTCGGCAACATTTCCCACGAAGCTAGGATTAGTGGGAATGTTTTGCCTAAGGTCATTTGTATTTGAATCGATGAGCACGCTTTCTGAGGCGGATGGACCGTTCGTTTGCATGCACCATTTCTGGATGCAAGTATAGTTATTCGTTTGCATGCAGAGGCCACACATCATATCAGCTGCGTCCGCGATTACAGTTCTGTGTCCATCTGCAATACAAAGAACGAGGATAAAGACCGGGCGAATTAAGGTACTCGACCTATAGATATGCTATTTGTCTGACGTTTCCTTAGAAGTTTATTTAATATATTGTTATTTTCTAGAAGTTACAAATCATTTCAAAAGGCTATTCCATGATGATGACTGACTCTATGTAATACAATTGACCAAAAACTGAACTAAATTTATCGATACAATGTATTTCATATTGTTTAATGTGTCTCGTCCAGTGAGATACAATCTATAGACGTGACTCGTCCAGTGAGATACAATCTATAGACGTGACTCGTCCAGTGAGATACAATCTATAGACGTGACTTGTCCAGTGAGATACCATCTATAGACGTGACTTGTCCAGTGAGATACCATCTATAGACGTGACTCGTCCAGTCAGATACCATCTGTAGACGTGATTCGTACATTCAGATACCATCTATAGACGTGACTCGTCCAGTGAGATACAATCTATAGACGTGAATCGTCAAGTGAGATACCATCTATAGACGTAAATTGTCCAGTGAGATACCATCTATAGACGTGTCTCGTCCAGTCAGATACCATCTATAGACGTGAATCATCCAGTCAGATACCATCTATAGACGTGACTCTTCCAGTGAGATACAATCTATAGACGTGAATCGTCCAGTCAGATACCATCTATAGACATGACTCGTCAAGTGAGATACCATCTATAGACGTGAATCGTCCAGTCAGATACCATCTATAGACATGACTCGTCCAGTGAGATACCATCTATAGACGGGAATCGTCAAGTGAGATACCATCTATAGACGTAAATCGTCCAGTGAGCTACCATCTATAGACGTGTCTCGTCCAGTGAGATACCATCTATAGACGTGAATCGTCCAGTGAGATACCATCTATAGACGTGACTCGTCCAGTGAGATACAATCTATAGACGTGACTCGTCCAGTGAGATACAATCTATAGACGTGACTCGTCCAGTGAGATACCATCTATAGACGCGACTCGTCCAGTGAGACACCATCTATAGACGTGTTCCGTTCAGTAAGATACCGCATGTAGACGTGTCTCGTCCAGTGAGATACCATCTATAGTCGTGTCTAGTCCAGATTGATACCATCTTTAGACGTGACTCTTCCAGTCAGATACCATCTATAGAGGTGACTCGTCCAGTTAGATACAATCTATAGACGTGAATCGTCAAGTGAGATACCATCTATAGACGTAAATTGTCCAGTGAGATACCATCTATAGACGTGTCTCGTCCAGTCAGATACCATCTATAGACGTGAATCATCCAGTCAGATACCATCTATAGACGTGACTCTTCCAGTGAGATACAATCTATAGACGTGAATCGTCCAGTCAGATACCATCTATAGACATGACTCGTCCAGTGAGATACCATCTATAGACGTGAATCGTCAAGTGAGATACCATCTATAGACGTGAATCGTCCAGTCAGATACCATCTATAGACATGACTCGTCCAGTGAGATACCATCTATAGACGGGAATCGTCAAGTGAGATACCATCTATAGACGTAAATCGTCCAGTGAGCTACCATCTATAGACGTGTCTCGTCCAGTGAGATACCATCTATAGACGTGAATCGTCCAGTGAGATACCATCTATAGACGTGACTCGTCCAGTGAGATACAATCTATAGACGTGTCCCGTTCAGTAAGATACCGCATGTAGACGTGTCTCGTCCAGTGAGATACCATCTATAGACGCGACTCGTCCAGTGAGATACCATCTATAGACGTGTTCCGTTCAGTAAGATACCGCATGTAGACGTCCAGTAAGCTACCATTCAAAGACGTGACTCGTCCAGTGAGCTACCATCTATAGACGTGTCTCGTCCAGTGAGCTACCAGCTATAGACGTGTCTTGTCCAGTGAGCTACCATCTATAGTCGTCTCTCGTCCAGTGAGCTACCATCTAAAGTCGGGACTCGTCCAGTGAGATATCATCTATGGACGCGACTCGTCCAGTGAGCTACCATTTATGGACACGACTCGTCATGTGAGCTACCATCGATAGACGCGACTCGTCTTGTGACTATCATCTATAGACGCGACTCGTCCAGTGAGCTACCATCTATAGACGTGTCTCGTCCAGTAAGCTACCATTCATAGACGTGACTCGTCCAGTGAGCTACCATCTATAGACGTGTCTTGTCCAGAGAGCTACCAGCTATAGACGTGTCTTGTCCAGTGAGCTACCATCTGTAGACGTCTCTCGTCCAGTGAGCTACCATCTAAAGACGTGACTCGTCCAGTGAGCTAACATCTATAGACGTGACTCGTTCAGTGAAATACCATCTGTAGACGTGGCCCGTTCAGTTAGGTAAAAGCTGTGCTAAGCCTATGACATGTATATTATATAAGATTGATATAGATTTTTAAAAAATCATTAGTTTATATTATTATTATTAACAATGTCTCGTTCAATTTTACTTTTCTACTTTCAATACTGTTAAACGATTTGTTAATGACGTAATAAAGTAAGATTTACATTGTAGCTCTAAATTCGATTTCATATAAACTTCAATTGATAATAATAACATAAACTAATGATATATTTTTTAAATCGACCTTAGAGCTACAATGTAAATATCACTTTTATTGCGTCATTAACAAATCGTTTAACAGTATAGAAAGTAGAAAAGTTAACTTACTCAAGTATTTTGCTTTATTGCTTAATGCTAAAAATTGCTTTTTATGTACTGACAATTAATATTGTTAATATTGTTTGGTATATACGTTCTAATTACCAATATAATATTTGTCCACATTTGTCCATTGCCTTCTGGATGTTAATCAAATAAACTTTGAAACTTTGAAATTACATGTCTATATATTAATTATTGATATAGTAATTGTATTGCACACTAATGTGGAAAAGAATAGTATATATGTTATTACTTAAAAAACAAGACATCGTGGAATTTCCATGTGGTCGACTTACAGATTAAAGCACAAAAGAGACAATGGGAACTTTGTTAAAGTAAACAATGTTGTTAACTGTATTGTTGTTAACTGTCGATTCTTTACTGCCCTGACAGTTTAATGGAAACACTAGTGACCAGCAATATTTCTTACAATATTTGAGACAAGTAATTAGCTGTTTTAGTTTATTTAAATCTATGAGCTAATCATAAACCTTTGTTTTTAAATTAAAAGTAAACAACGAAGTCGTTAATTACGTTGTAAACTTAAACGAGTTATGAGCATTCGGCCCTTTGCGTTAAAATGAACTTATAACATTTCTTAACAATCAAATGTATTTCATTCTTTTTTAAGATTTATACAATGAAGTACGATATGACTATAACATTGGCAACTTCTGAAAATGAATGTAATATAGGTATAATATAAAACTTACAGAAAAGCAGTGGTAAAAGCATTGAGCGTTCACTAGCTTTCAGAGCTATCTTTTGTATCATACCACTATTTAACAAAAAATAATTTTACATAAAATGTGAAAAGTTTACCTGTAATATCTGGTAATTTTCCGACTTGAGGACCACCATTTGTTTCCTGGGAAACCCCGATAATCTTTTTCGTATCGTGTTGACCGGACAATACAGACCAAGTCGGCTGCTGTTGGAACCCTGGCAGGCGTGGCTTATCAGCACCAGTAGATATTCCTGTATGATGTGTTCCTGGTCGCTTGTCCACTGGCACCGCTTGTGGAAATCCAGGAATTATTTGATGAAGGTTGCTCGGTGGATCGGCCAGCCGTGGGGGAGGTGTACTGAAATTTGGCCGCAACGGTTGAACATGTGCGCCTCCCTGTTGTCCTGGTTGGTTAATTAGTTGCATGTTGTTGGCGACGTTGAACAGCGAGGCCAACATAGGGTGACTTCCGGCCGTAGCTTGTCCAAGTGTTGTAGGTAGAGTAAGGATACATGACAACACAACTAGTGATGTCCATTTGTTCACATGCAGTATCATTTCGTCCATGCTTATGGTATACTTAAATTGATCACAATACTTACACTATAATCTAAATGTGTAAAACAAAAGTCCAGAATCAATGCAACGAATGCAATTTCATTCCAAATAAAACACGAACTCTTCAGACCAATACTTCAGTTCGAGTGTCTATTGTGGTGTGTTTATGCATTCAACTGATTTTAATTTCAATTTCCTCGTGTACTTTATACAAAACATTACAGGGGATCGACAGTTAATTAATGATTAGTTAACGTATTCGTCGCGTTGTATTACGTTGGAGATTCGTCGTCTAGAGTTATTCTTTACACACATTACGGTGTTTCCCATTGATGTTGCGTGATTTATCATTTGTTATTCATAGAGGCAAGACACCAGTTACTGGTTCATTAAACGTGCGCTGTACGGACGCAAACCATGCATGTAAGAAAACGTCAAATCGAATGTCGGTAGTAAAGAAAAAACAACATATATTTTAATAACATATATAAATATGTGTTTTGTGCAGCCGTTTATGGTAAAGGTTGCTTTAAAACTTTATTATGATTTGACAAAACACGGCGTAGATATTAAAAGACTAAAACACATACGCATATATTTATTCTATATGAAAAAAGAAATAAAAAATACATCAAAACCACACAGCTTTAAGGAAAAATTCTCAAATGAGACACCATTGTAATAGTATAGCAGTGAAATGTTGTTGTTTTTCAGCATGGCAGGGTAAGCAAACACGTAAACTGAACGTAAATGCACGTACGGACAGTTCCAGGACGGCACAAATAGCGTATAGGGACAGTTCCATGACGGCACGAATAGCGCATAGGGACAGTTCCATGACGGCACGATGGCGCATAGTGACAGTTCAAGGACAGCACGAATAGCGCATAGGGACAGTTCCATGACGGCACGACGGCGCATAGTGACAGTTCAAGGACAGCACGAATAGCGTATAGGGACAGTTCCAAGACGGCACGAATAGCGCATAGGGACAGTTCCATGACGGCACGATGGCGCATAGTGACAGTTCCAAGACGGCACGAATAGCGCATAGGGACAGTTCCATGACGGCACGACGGCGCATAGTGACAGTTCAAGGACAGCACGAATAGCGCATAGGGACAGTTCAAGGACGGCACGACGGCGCATAGGGACAGTTCCATGACGGCACGACGGCGCATAGTGACAGTTCAAGGACAGCACGAATAGCGTATAGGGACAGTTCAAGGACGGCACGACGGCGCATAGGGACAGTTCCATGACGGCACGAATAGCGCATAGGGACAGTTCAAGGACAGCACGAATAGCGTATAGGGACAGTTCCATGACGGCACGAATAGCGCATAGGGACAGTTCCATGACGGCACGAATAGCGCATAGGGACAGTTCCATGACGGCACGAATAGCGCATAGGGACAGTTCCATGACGGCACGAATAGCGCATAGGGACAGTTCCATGACGGCACGAATAGCGCATAGGGACAGTTCAAGGACAGCACGAATAGCGCATATGGACATTTCAAGGACGGCACGAATAGCGCATAGGGACAGTTCCATGACGGCACGAATAGCGCATAGGGACAGTTCAAGGACGGCACGAATAGCGCATAGGGACATTTCAAGGACGGCACAAATAGCGTATAGGGACAGTTCCATGACGGCACGAATAGCGCATAGGGACAGTTCAAGGACAGCACGAATAGCGCATATGGACATTTCAAGGACGGCACGAATAGCGCATAGGGACATTTCAAGGACGGCACGAATAGCGCATAGGGACATTTCAAGGACGGCACGAATAGCGCATAGGGACAGTTCAAGGACAGCACGAATAGCGCATATGGACATTTCAAGGACGGCACGAATAGCGCATAGGGACATTTCAAGGACGGCACGAATAGCGCATAGGGACATTTCAAGGACGGCACGAATAGCGCATATGGACATTTCAAGGACGGCACGAATAGCGCATAGGGACATTTCAAGGACGGCACGAATAGCGCATAGGGACAGTTCAAGGACGGCACGAATAGCGCATAGGGACATTTCAAGGACGGCACGAATCGCGCATAAGGAAAGTTCAAAGACGGCACGAATCGCGCATAGTGACAGTTCCATGACGTCAGAAATAGCGCATAGGGGCAAATCCATGAAGGGGACAGTTCCATAATGACATGAATAACGTATAGGGACAGTTCCATAATGACACGAATAACGCATAGGGACATTTCCATAATGACACGAATAACATTTAGGGACAGTTTCGTAATGACACGAATAACGTATAGGGACAGTTCCATAATGACACGAATAACGTATAGGGACAGTTCCATAATGACACGAATAACGTATAGGGACAGTTCCATAATGACACGAATAACGTATAGGGACAGTTCCATAATGACACGAATAACGTATAGGGACAGTTCCATAATGACACGAATAACGTATAGGGACAGTTCCATAATGACACGAATAACGTATAGGGACAGTTCCATAATGACACGAATAACGTATAGGGACAGTTCCATAATGACACGAATAACGTATAGGGACAGTTCCATGATCGCACGAATAACGTATAGGGACAGTTCCATAATGACACGAATAACGTATAGGGACAGTTCCAAGATGGCACGAATAACGTATAGGGACAGTTCCATAATGGCACGAATAACGTATAGAGACAGTTTCGTAATGACACGGATAACGTATAGGGACATTTCCATGATGGCACGAATAACGCATACGGACAGTTCAATGATTGCATGAACAGCGCCTACGAACAGTTCCGTAATGACACTAATAACGCATAGGAACATTTCCATGACGGCACTAATAGCGCATAGGGACAGTTCAAGGACGGCACGAATCGCGCATAGGGACAGTTCCATGACGGCACGAATAGCGTATAAGGGACAGTTCCATAATGACACGAATAACGTATAGGGACAGTTCCATAATGACACGAATAACGTATAGGGACAGTTTCGTAATGACACGAATAACGTATAGGGACAGTTCCATAATGACACGAATAACGTATAGGGACAGTTCCATAATGACACGAATAAAGTATAGGGACAGTTCCATGATGGCACGAATAACGCATAGGGACAGTTCCAAGATGGCACGAATAACGTATAGGGACAGATCCATAATGAAACGAATAGCGTATAGGGACAGTTCCATAATGACACGAATAACGTATAGGGACAGTTCCATGATGGCACGAATAACGTATAGGGACAGTTCCGTAATGACACGAATAACGTATAGGGACAGTTCCATGATCGCACGAATAACGTATAGGGACAGTTCCGTAATGACACGGATAACGTATAGGGACAGTTCCATGATGGCACGAATAACGCATACGGACAGTTCCATGATTGCACGAACAGCGCCTACGAACAGTTCCGTAATGACACTAATAACGCATAGGGACATTTCCATGACGGCATTAATAGCGCATAGGGACAGTTCAAGGACGGCACGAATCGCGCATAGGGACAGTTCCATGACGGCACGAATAGCGTATAAGGGACAGTTCCATAATGACACGAATAACGTATAGGGACAGTTCCATAATGACACGAATAACGTATAGGGACAGTTTCGTAATGACACGAATAATGTATAGGGACAGTTCCGTAATGACACGAATAACGTATAGGGACAGTTCCATAATGACACGAATAAAGTATAGGGACAGTTCCATGATGGCACGAATAACGCATAGGGACAGTTCCAAGATGGCACGAATAACGTATAGGGACAGATCCATAATGAAACGAATAGCGTATAGGGACAGTTCCATAATGACACGAATAACGTATAGGGACAGTTCCATGATGGCACGAATAACGTATAGGGACAGTTCCGTAATGACACGAATAACGTATAGGGACAGTTCCATGATCGCACGAATAACGTATAGGGACAGTTCCGTAATGACACGGATAACGTATAGGGACAGTTCCATGATGGCACGAATAACGCATACGGACAGTTCCATGATTGCACGAACAGCGCCTACGAACAGTTCCGTAATGACACTAATAACGCATAGGGACATTTCCATGACGGCATTAATAGCGCATAGGGACAGTTCAAGGACGGCACGAATCGCGCATAGGGACAGTTCCATGACGGCACGAATAGCGTATAAGGGACAGTTCCATAATGACACGAATAACGTATAGGGACAGTTCCATAATGACACGAATAACGTATAGGGACAGTTTCGTAATGACACGAATAATGTATAGGGACAGTTCCGTAATGACACGAATAACGTATAGGGACAGTTCCATAATGACACGAATAACGTATAGGGACAGTTCCATGATGGCACGAATAACGCATAGGGACAGTTCCATGATGGCACGAATAACGTATAGGGACAGATCCATAATGACACGAATAGCGTATAGGCACAGTTCCATAATGACACGAATAACGTATAGGGACAGTTCCATAATGACACGAATAACGTATAGGGACAGTTTCGTAATGACACGAATAACGTTTAGGGACAGTTCCATAATGACACGAATAACGCATATGGACAGATCCATGATGGCACGAATAACGTATAGGGACAGTTCCATAATGGCACGAATAACGTATAGGCACAGTTCCATAATGACACGAATAACGCATAGGGACAGTTCCATGATGGCACGAATAACGTATAGGGACAGATCCATGATGGCACGAATAGCGTATAGGGACAGTTCCATATAGTCTGAACAACTGATACGGACAGTTCGACGATGACACGAAACAAGTATAAACCCAGTATAGGGGCATAACGTAAGGGTAAAAAATAGACCCAGGTCATTCCCGGCCAATGTGTTTGGTATCATCACTATTATATCACCCTATCCATCATTCACAGCTTATGTACGCAATGCACATGGATTGTAACACTTCAAAAATCGTGGTATTAAAATACATATAATGTGAAGTAATATGTGTGAGCGTTTTCATTGTATTTCATTCTTGACAATGGCATGTAATCATACGAAACAAAACATAGATATAATGGTCAACACATTCTTTATCATCATATTTCCCCAGACTACATAATGGATGCTTTGGTCAAGGTGTATATATTTCGGAACTAGCATTAACTAAAGGTTTTTTTCCTTACAATTTAAAAGATAAGCAGCGCTTTTACAATCATAATCCTATGCATCTCTTACTGCTAACTAGTGGAATACAAACAGCTCATTGGCTTATCAGTGTTCCAGAAAAAAGAAACAATCAATAAGGAATTGTAATGCTTTTATGAAGAGATTTTTTAACAAACTTGAACCATAAAGATGGGGCAAATGATGTGATAGACGAGGTTGCAAGTGCAGCTGTCAGATATAAATATTGAAATGTGATAGATATAAACCATGGCTGTTTTGAGTTTTACGAACTTTGAAAACTGTTAGCCCTTGGTGTCCTGCCCTGTGCCATTCTTGAAAAGAAAAATAATCTTTAATTTATCTTTATTCAAAAGTTAAACTTTGAAAGAATTGGCATAAACATGTCTTTCCGATGCATGTAAACAATCTAGCAGGACATTTGATATGTAGCATAATAGCATTTCATTATTTATCACCCTATGGGAATATGAGAAAAGCGATTCGTTAATACTTGAGACATATAGTACATGATGCACTCGATACAGTATTGTTATATGTTGAATATAGTTTGGATTGATCAGAAATATACCACATAAACTATACTAATTGTAAGAACATGATATTAGAACTAAAGTTTTTACTTCTAAGTAGAAGAAATTGTTATTAGATTATGATAAAGAAAATTGCAATTCTATTTAAGAAAGCACGCCATTTTGGTAATAATATCAAAAAGCAACTTCTAGCACCTTTTATTCAGCAGTTTTTAATGTTAAATTGATGTAGTTTGGTTGGGAATTATACAATAACAAATTTATTTATGCCCTTTTATAGTACATACTCTTTTTCAAATTTGGTCATTACTCTTTCCTTAATCTATATATCCATACCAGTAAAAATGTAGCACCCATTATTACAGTGTACACTCTGTATGTATGAAAAATAAAGATCAACAGAACGTATGTTCAGAGAAAACAAATAACAGGACAAATTGTTAAATCTAACTAAAACATGACTTATCATGTCACTCATAAACATCAACTTCAACACACATATATATATATATATATATATATATATATATATATATATACATGTATAGACATCAATCTGCAAGAGGCACTCCTTACATTGAATGAGATACTCCTGACACCCCCCCCCCATGAGATGATCCTAACATCCCCATGAGATACTCCTAACACTGCATGAGATACTCCTAACCCTGCATGAGATGATCCTAACACTGCATGAGATACTCCTAACCCTGCATGAGATGTTCCTAACACTGCATAAGATGCTCCTAACACTGCATGAGATACTCCTAACACTGCATGAGATGCTCCTAACACTACATAAGATACTCTTAACCCTGCATGAGATGTTCCTAACACTGCATAAGATGCTCCTAACACTGCATGAGATACTCCTAACACTGCATGAGATGCTCCTAACACTACATAAGATACTCCTAACCCTGCATGAGATGTTGCTAACACTGCATAAGATGCTCCTAACACTGCATGAGATACTCCTAACACTGCATGAGATGCTCCTAACACTGCATAAGATGCTCCTTACACTGCATGAGATGCTCCTAACACTGCATGAGATGCTCCTAACACTGCATGAGATGATCCTTACACTCCATGATATGATCCTAACACTGCATGAGATACTCCTAACACTCCATGAGCTGATGCTGACACTGCATAAGATGCTCCTAACACTGCATGAGATACTCCTATCACTCCATGAGCTGATGCTGACACTGCATAAGATGCCCCTAACACTGCATGAGATACTCCTATCACTCCATGAGCTGATGCTAACACTGCATAAGATTCTCCTAACACTGCATGAGATACTCCTATCACCCCATGAGATTATCCTAACACCCCATGAGTTGCTCCTAACACTGCATGAGCTGATGCTAACACTGCATAAGATGCTCCTAACACTGCATGAGATTATCCTAACATCCCATGAGATGCTCCTAACACTGCATGAGATGATCAAAACACTGCATAAGATGCTCCCAACACTGCACAAGATACTCCTATCACCCCATGAGATGATCCTAACACTACATAAAATGCTCTTAACAACAATACTGCCTTAGTTCATTAATGCATAGGGAAACAATAAAGCTATAACATTGAATAGCAAGCCCTGTAACTGGCTTCTGGAAATGCCCTTGGGTCAGATTTTTCGATGGATCAGAAACACATTAAAGATATAATCAATGAAACACATGGCATATTAACCATTTATACATATAACAGAAAAAAAACTGTTAAGCAAGCTAACAGAGACAAAAAATAAAAGAATATTGATTTCTCCTTAAAATATAAAGAAATAACACCAGTATGGTTTAGTTACAGAACAATTACTAGTATATTCAATTTAGTTATATGCTCAGCAAAAACATACTTAATATTTTTGTCTGCTTGACAAAACATGAGAATAACATTGAAAAACAACAACAATCTTTAAACTAACTTTTTGTTCAGTTATATTAAACATATATGATCTGAAAACATGATTTAAAATTGCAAAACATACTGGTAAATCATATACAGATATTCCGTACTATGAACTATACAAAATAGTTTGGCCAAAAAAGACAGTCAAACAATGAAATAATCATACTGACATATATGAATGTACAAAAAGTATCTTAATCAACACGTTATACCCGGTACATGTTATATATTATGTACAGTTTTGATCTCTAAGTGATTTATTTGGAATGTATCTTGAATAGTTGATATACCATCCAACATTAAAATCAAACCACAGCATCATACTATCTATGTATTATGCTTAAGTTTATTCATATTCATTTTTCAGATACAAGGTCAAAATTATATCAAATGGCATTTAACCTCTTTGAATTTGTCTGAGCATTCAGGCATTTCTTAAACATTTCCTTTAAATAAGTATACTCTTAACAATACAAAAGCTTCAAGGCATTTTTGTTTGAGAATCTAACTAGCGTCCTTGACCTTAGCATTACAATGATGATCCCTGACCTCTAGGTATATGGCAAGCTCATGAGCTTTACAAGAAACAACAAACCTTATACATGATTATTTAAACTCTTCAAGGGTTTTATCTCAAAAGTTATAAAATGCCCTTGAACATAACTAGTTGATTATCTTTGACCTATGTGTCTAATAATATTTCAATATTTACCTTACAACAAATTTATCTTAAGGGACTGAAAGCAGTCTGATCTATGTTAATATCTAAACATTTTTAACAGTTTTAATTTCTCTACAAATGTGTTCTTAAACCTGCAGAAGTTGTCAAGAGTTATCTAAAAATCAGAAGAAATCAAGTATCAAAGTTGTATTTATTTAAAATGTTGTCAAAACCTGTCTAGCACTGTGTGGAAATTGGACAGTTATGTGAATCTATTTAGACCTCACGATATACACTAGCTGAGAGCAGGGTGTTATGGGATACTTTGCTTTGGTCCTTTGGATGAACTCATTTTTGCTATAGATAATGAGTCATTATGGATACATATTACTATTAGACATAACACATTTAAAGTATTGTTGATGTATGCATACCTGAAACTTACAACTTGTATATGTTTTAATATGATATTGTAACTCTTTTTAGGTCCTTTCAATCTCAAATAAACAAAATGTTAAACAAGAAAAATAAAAGATAAACAAACAGAAAATTTATATCATGAATAAATTTCCATGTCAATATGTTGATCTTTCCCCTCTATGTCTGTTGAAGAAGTCCTTGACCTTCATCTATTGATCTTTGACCTCTATGAGTGTTGAAGAAGTCCTTGAACACAATCTGCTGCCCTCTGACCTCTAGGTCTGTGGCAGAACTTTAGGTCACTTATTGTTGAGCAACAAACTAGAGCCAATTTCATACGGAATAATTTAGTTCAACATTAGCTTTAAGGTGAAAGAAATGTCCTTGACCTTGACATCAGGTTGCTGACCCCTGACCTCTGTGTCTATGGCAGAACTCGGAACCATTAGTGCAGCCTGACCTACAGGGAGTGCCTGTCTTTGTGATCCCCTGGCAATAGGAGCGATTTGTGGATGTAGATCCCCTGTAAAACAAACAAGAAATTCTTATTTTCAATCCTACTCAAAAGTGTGTGTGTGTGGGGGGGGATTTATCAATGCCTCTTTTATCACTAATTCACTTGCTATAAATCCAAGTTTCTGTTTAGTTTAACATTGTTTAGACTATGACCAGAAACAACATTAATATTTAATCAAGATATGCAGCAAACTTCTTCCAACCGCCTAGACACAGAAACAGTAAACTTTTTCAATATGAATAATCATAATCACATATGCTTTCTTTGAGTGTCTGTTCATATGCATGTAATAAAACTGTTTTAAAAGCAGACTTCAAATTAATACCAAGGCACTCAAATGCAATATCTAGCCTCCAATGAATCACTGGAGCAAATTTATACTCAAGTCATATTTTGCAACAATATATTTAAGGGATGAATTGCGGGGTTGATGTCACTATCGGGGTATGAACGCAATTGGGTTGGTCAATGTGTGTGGAGTCCAAAGGACTCCACGCGTACTTTGACCAACCCAATTGCGTTCATATCCCCGATAATGACATCAACCCCACAATTCATTCCTTATATTTACACCAATAGTTCATTATTTCATTCAAGAATTGTTAAAAAAATACTTTATTTCATTTGAGAAAACCTTTCAGTAATCCATTCTTACCCATTCTGTAAATAGAACGACCCGACTATAACCACAAACATTTTTTTCAAATGACGACACAATAACGCGGGAAAAGATCAACCACTTGAAATCACTTTAAAACGTAAAATTGAAACACTTCTGGTACCAATATATTTAAAATATAATAAGCTAACACTTTTACAAATGTTGATCTATATTTTACGGGACCTGCAGACACAATACAACCAATAACAAGATCAATAGCTTTCATGTATATAGGATCTGACACGAGTTGTCATTTAATACAAGATTTTATTAAACGAGTTCATGAAATTTGTTAGTAAGCGAGCCTCTGGCGAGCTTACTAACAACTTTCATGGACGAGTTTAATAAAAATCTTGTATAAAATGACAACGAGTGTCAGATTTTTTTTATCACATGCTTAAAACGGTGTTTTTATTACCAATTTAGTTCCACGTTCCACTTTCTAAACCCATTGTTTGACAGCCAAAGTACACTGAGTGGAATGTCAAAGATGCGCCATATAAATAGTTCCAAATGAAAATGACAAAAACAGCTAGCAGTTATCAAGTTTTTATTCTGATAAAGCGCTGAACAAGTCACAAGTATAAACATGTGTAGTAAAATATCGAACAACATGAATAACGAACAATTTTAACTATTAAAACACAATAAGTACACAACTTGATGACATCACACTGAGAGTACATGCTTTTACGCGGTTTATGTGACCTACATCGTCTGTCAAGTTTTACTGTGTGCACGGATTTAAAAGTTATTCGCTGTCGCTTTTTACGATGACTTTAAAGCGTTTTCTTAGTGGACATGGATTTTCACAACATGCAGATGATTACGACGAAGCCTTACTCACTGCATGGATGTTGATGTTGAAAAAGTTCCATCAAGAATGTTTCCAGAGAACAAGCTGTTCTTACCGTCTTGGGACGTACGTGTGATGAGAAACCTGTGCTGCGGAATTCGTATTTGTGTTTTGGTAACCGACAGCTGATTAAACTGGCAAGCAAATTTTATGGCATTGGTCGCATATTGCCTGTTAAGATGGAGATGTTTGAAATGTTCTCGTGTTGTTTGTCACTAATGTGGCTGTATTTGTTGACTGACTGGATATTTCTGTGACTAGTAATCTGCATTATCTGGTTGGCGGAACATTGTTATCTGAAAGTTTTCGAACAAGATGCTTTCTGGCACTATGATTCGTAAGCCATTTGTCTCCCGGAAGTCCTTCCGCTTCATTATTGAGGTTAGTATTTGTTGGCGCTTAAACCATTTTGTTTACAAACAATGCGGAGGGATATCTAGGTCGCGTGTGATTAGTCTAGCCAATAGAAATGTCTGATATGTTATCTTACACATGGGTAAGATAAAAATATTCCTAATGGGTATATTACACGGAAAACAAGGGTAAGCATGTGATAAATATTGTTATGCAATGAATTACAATCCGAACATATTGCGAAGATGTTGCGTTCATCGATTGATGAACGCAATTGCCGAAAGGCAGTTCATTTAAGGAATGGAAGTTGAGGTGTAAATATTGGCCATTATCTTGTTAATTGGCTGTTGTTAATTCCCCATAAAGTTTATTTCAGCATAGAGGTCACTTTAACTAGTGTTATAACCCCAGTTCTATCCATTTAACATGTATAATAACCATTGTATTTAAGTTCATCATGTTGCTTTTTCAGAATTCAGCCCCAGAGTTGAGAAAAAACACTCATAATATACTAGTACCTTGATGCAGGTCTGTGGGGTGTCGAATGGCGGAACCTTGCGCCACTGTTGTTTCTTGTTTCTGACATATCAAATTCACTGACAGACGTGTTCTCATCAAGATTCTCCAAATATCTTTTCACCTTCGCTATATCATCTCTCTGCTGTAATGATAAAACACAAAACAAATAAATACAATAGTAGAGAGCTTTACAGGCAAGGACAACTATATTAGCATAAATTCTTTGAGAGACTGGATTGCATGTACTTTACAAGATATAAATATCGTATCACATAGATTCACAGTTTACAATCTTTGTCTAAAAACACCCACAATATCATAAAATGGTCATTGTGTCTAATAATTTTTGACAAGCAACCGGCTCTTAAAGGTACATGTAGTCTCTTGGGTTCAGTATTATGTATCGTTGTATCATGACTTTAATATGACTCTATCACTGTAAAACCCTTCTGCCATCCAAAATGGGCGGTAAAAGGCATTTAGGTTTGTTCAAATTTGCCTTGGTTTACCTTAGTTGTTGTTGTCAATATCATTCATCAATGTGTCTTTGCAAAAATGTCATGTCAGTTTAAATCATATACTGCAGAACTTGTATCCAATGTATTATGTGATAAGTAAGAGTATATTGTTTATAATATTCCAATATGAAACAAGAGGGGTGCCCATTAGGGGAGGTTTCAACCGTAATTGAGAGCTCTGTTTTATTAGTCTAATACCAATTCATACATATCAATAATAGGGATGCAAACGAATGACAAAATTGATATTCGAATATTCGGTAATTCTTCCGATCGAATATTCGATTACCAAAATGAATATTTAAGAAATGTAGTAAACTACTATTATCGCTACAGTTATAGCCAGTACACGCGACAGACGCTAAATTTTCCCAAAATTAGCCTCTGAAACTCCCCAATTCAAAGAAAATAAATCCTACAAAAAGCAAAATATTCTGAACAAACAAAAATCCAAATCATTTTCAAATCAACAGCATTCATAATTATTTGTAAACAATTCCATGATCGTAAATTCCCGGTTGAATGTGGTGATGCACCAACGGATGATCGTTGTGTAGGAGGAGCAGCTTCTTCTGGGATAGATCTCTACTAATTATTACTATAAAAACCAAATCTAATCGGGAATTAGTTATAAATAAAACGTAAATAACCCTGAATTTTGACACATCTATAATACAACAATGTACAAAAACGATATTCTATACAGTTAAATTTTAAAGCATGAACATTATATTGAAAGATGGTAAACAGTTAAGGGCACATAACTAGCACATGTCATTAATATCATGACAGTGATTTAAGCTATATTGCACAGCTTATTGGCAGCCATGACACCACTTTGGTGGCTGATTCCGTATATTCTTTATTGGCATGGTCATTAAAATTTACCGAATATAGTTGAAACTTGTTTGATGTCACTTGTCTAGATTTCTTCAAATTACGGTGCTGTTTATAGTCCCCAACAATATGTCCCTTATTAACATGTGATGCGTGTATCGTGTCATCACGTTCACGCCTCTGGCATTAGGGATCAATCGTTGTAAAAACAAGACTAGCGAATATATACAACAACACAGTTGTAGGCAAAAGGTTTATTTTTTATCAAACAAAAAACAATGAATATTCAAATACCGATTTTGACATTTTAATATCAAATGTTCGATTGAATATTAGAATATTCGTTTACATCCCTAATCAATAATAATCCCTAGTTAAGAATTTAAAATTTCGGTATTCTTTAATTATATAGCAATTCAAAATAAGCAATATCTACTGCATGTTCTGGAGAAATGGAGAACTACACCCAGATTCACAAAAGATAAGTGTGTTGCAGATGACCATATATGTGAAACACTGGAAAACAAACAGTACTGGGTGAGAGCAAAAAGTTGTTTTACCAAAGTGGATATATAATGTACTTGATTCACCAGAAGTGAGAAAAAAGGCTAAGCCTGCATGATTTACAAACAGTAATTATAAGCACCAACCATTGTAACTGTAGATGAGTCTGGTCTAGCCTGCTCCGGACGTCTGTATGGTGTGAACGCACTGGTGGATGGACGGTCAAGCTGGCTGGAGTGGTCAGCTGTTTTACTTGACCGGTCACCTCTTGGCCCTGGTGAGGTTTCTGATGCAACACTCTCATTTACTGCAACAAAATGAAGGCTTATTGTAAGAGTGATGAATGCCTTCAATTTTCATTTCAGTTTACAACCATTTTGCACCAAGCATTTGATGAGTTTTTTAGATATCTGAATGAAAAAAAAAACCTGATATCTAACAAGATTCCTGTAGACAGATGCCGATCCATGTACACTTTTTCCCAGTCAATTAAATGTCAACTCAGCAAATCTAAGTCAGCATTCAAAAGTTGTATTGTCACTAGTATTTTAAATTGGTCTATTGTTTCGTGTGACTATTGATTTTTCCACCATTGGACACACAACCACTTTTCCGGTATGCAAGAATAACCATTCCTCTCATGATGTAACTTCACCTGTGGAAATAACTTCAAAACTGTACAGGTGTTATTTGTCATGAGACCAGTGCTGTAAAAATCACTTTTTCAACCATATTGTACCATAGATGAGTCTCGCACATTGATGCACCAATTTAAATTAAAGAATGTAAAGGAAACAGGAAAACTATACAATAAGTTTTATCATGCTTGAAACAAAAGGTCACATAAGTCTGTGTGTTGCTCATCTCATAAGGAACTCTTGTCATGGCATTTCTATTGTGTTCTTTAGATATGTCTTTGATTTGAGCTTTGTTTTCACTTGACATAACTTTTATTCAATCTTGACCTAGTTTTGATGAAGATGATCGACTCTCATGCTACAAAGATATTAAACCTTTTAGTGTAAGTTCACAGGATTTTTCTATGAATTGATCTTATATGACCCATATTCAAACCTAGATTTCCCGAAGACAATCATTTTAAAAAAGTTGTATTCGGCCTCTATTGCATACAAATGGTTAATCTAAGATTTGACCTAATGACCTATTTTTTTCTTGTTTGAAACTTCATCAAATCAATCATTCTGATCAACTTTCACAAATATCAGATAGAAAACAGTCTCGGTTGCATTAATAAGGTTTTCTTAAATTTGACCAAGAGACCTTGTTTTTGACCCAAGCTGACCAATAGTTGAACTTGATTGAAACTTCATTAAGAAAATCATTCTGAAAAAAAAAACAGGAAATCTTTTATTTTTACTGTGATTTAAAAAGTTACGTGACATGACATTAATAAATAACGCACAAGCATTTTGGTGAAGAGTACGAAAACCAACTTTTTAATGTCAAATCTAAGTAAATTTGAAAGTAAAGGGTATTCAAGTAAAACCACCACCTTTCGCACATGCCCTTGAGTCAGGCATTCACATCCACACCAAAAAAACATGAAGATACTTAAAAAAAAAATTACCTCCTAAGGAATTAACAAGCCCACAAAATACTTACAAGAGTGATACAGTCTACCAAGGTTGGTTGTCAGCTGCTTTATTTCCACTGGTGATAGAGGTATATCATGAGGGGAACCAGCGGTGGTGGTGTCAGGTGACTGGTTAGTCTCTTCTGCATCCTGAGAACCAGTCTGGCCTGGAGCAGGCAGGGAGCCGGACAGGAAATATGGCGGATCTGAGGCTGAATTCTGTCTGTGTTTTCTCTTCCACCAGATGTATACATAATTTACTGTAAGAGAATGCAATAAACCAATTATAATAGTTATCCAATGTACAAGTATGTGTAGTTTGGATTCTTACTGACCCCATTATCATTTTGGTGTGATTTGAAACTATACTGAAAAAAATATTACAAACAAGATTTTTTGGCTTTGAAAGATTGCAAAATATGCCAATTCACAATGATTAATTAGAAGTTGAACTAAGCACAAAAAAACAAGCTCAAACAACTTAATTTATAATTCATGTTTTAGCCATTTACTTGCATTACTCAGCAAGAATGATACCAAAATAGTATGCAGTCACCAGGCAGCAACATTTAACATTATTTAGCCATTATTATAGCTCAATCAAATGACAGGCTTATACATGTAAACCTGATACCTTTAACCACATTCACATTCATCAGAGGTTTGATAATGATAAATCTAACGCATACACATAGCACCGTCACTCTGGTGAACGAGAATGCTTCAACCACTACATCGGTCTCAACGTATTAAATCTCAATTAAAGGGTTGTTTGGCCTACATTGATTTGACATGACAATAATAATAACTGTTCTTATATAAGCCACCAGCCCTCTTGAAACGTAATTATATACAATCTAATATATTTATACCATAAACCAGCTTATTGCCCCAGCAAGCAGATGAAAACAGACGGTGATGGGGCACAGCTCAGATTATTAACTATTAGATTTAGAAAGTGTCCCTTAGTGTTGTTTCCATCGAAAACTGAGGTCTCCCCTTACTTAAGGGAGATAACCGCCAGCTACTGGGAAATAAAAGCCCCAGAGTTATAATTCTTGCACTGTGTATAAATTCACATTTCCATCTATCAAAGTGTGCATAAGTCAACTTTACCATTATTCTAAATTCCAAGTTTTAATCAATTCCTTGGAGCACTTTCAGAGTTATGCTCAAGACAAAACTTGGATCTAGAATAATTAGAAGAGTAAGAAAAAGAATATGAAGAAAACTAGTGCATACCTCCACAAACAAAGAACAAGAACAGTGTTATAGAAGCGAAGTCTAGACTGTGTCCGCACTGAATCTCCATGGTTGCGTTCAATGAAACTAGTGTAAACAATGCCACCCTCGTTGCTGGTGGAGCCTGAAGGAACGAGGCCGCTAGGGCGGCAAACAGGAAGTAGCTTATGTGGAGAGCTCCACAGGTCAAAATGGAGAGTTTGTCATCTGGAATGAAAATGTTAGCTTTATAAATACTGCAAAAAGGAGATATTATTGATATATCACTATCCCTAAGGCTAAGGTCTATTTTCTAGGAATATATGTGTCCTAGTATATATATGTATGTCAAATAATTTATGATTATAGAGTTCTTTAACCAGCACAACCTTTTACTTGAGCTTGCAAAGGAGTAGTGACTATCTGTAGGGTTTAAGCTAGAGTTACTGAAGGGTGCTGCACTCTGTCCTTTTTTGTTAGCACCCTACTATTCTCAGTTAGACCAGAGTGGGCACCCTACTTTCCTACAATTGAAATGCTGAGGAGTGTCAAAATATTGCTTTTCTTTTCATTAAAACTTATAAGACATACATAAAAAGTTTAAAATTAGGCAGTTGAAACCTAATATTAATTCAATTTAACACAATTCCTAACATTCTCTGTCCAATTCAATTTAAGTTCTTGCAGCCTGATATAATGTGCCCTTTTTACCCTCAGCCACATGTCCTTTAAATCCGGGCTAAAACCCTACCTTGCATGCCGGCACATGATATGATTTATTGATTTTCCATTCAAAAAGTGCGCAGCTATCCACCAACATCACGTCAAAAGTAACAACAACAATGTGACACCCTTACTAGCATGGCTACAAACTTGCCTGCGTTACTGGTGTCCAGCGCAGAACAAGACCACACTCTAGCTTTACATCGTGCCACTGAGAGTGATATATAATATATATATATATATATATATATATATATATATATATATATATATATATATATATATATACAGTTGTAATAACTTCATTTCAAAGTCTTTTGTAAAAAATTTTTTTATAATAAACCTAAACCTGCCTGCCATATGTAGAAGAGTAGAGAACCAGTTGATTCTCTCATCCAGGTGCCTCTGCATCATGTTTACCGTGGCCAGCAGGTTGACGACTGTGGAGTTGATGCGAACCATGTTGGTGTACATGCGCTCATAGTGTCCTACCATCTCTTCATGGTTTTGTAAGAGGTGCTCGGAACTCTGATCTGTGAATAGATGACTCCATTTAATACAACTAATTGGCAGTTTATATGAAACCCTTTGTTTCCAACAACTGTTTGTTGTGGCCAGTGAGTTTTCTCTTTAGGTCCTACAGCAGGCTCTTAAACATTATCTCACAAAATCATTTTTCATTAAAGCTTCTATATAATATTCTTTTAAAACCCATTTAATATATTACCAATCCATATGTCTAAAGTAATTTCATAAGTCATAAGGAAGTCCATAACAATTTTTCTGTTCAATTACCTTCAAACTATAGTGTACATCCAGGGGCTATACGCCAAATTAATCCAAACTTATATCTTATTTAGCCTGTTCAATGCACCATTTGACTATTGTTGTGTATGTGAGAGGTCAGCTTAAATGTTCTCGTGACTGAACAACCTACTTCCTGCTGTGCCAAACCTGCATGCCAGACCCAACCTACCCCCATCACACTAACCACTAAATCCTACCTAGTTTGTTCAAAGCATCATGTGACTTCTGCTGTATATGTGTGAGGTCGGCCACTATTTTCTCATGACTCTCAAACTGGGTTGCCTCTTGTTTCTGCAAGTGTTCTGTGGCTTTATCTGAAATTCAATTTTCATTACCCCCCGGTAAATAAGGGCAATGTTTGTCAGAGTCGTGTGTGATGACCCAAACTGAAGTATAAGACTAGGTTATATATCATGTATAATAAGTTAAGCAAATTCATTTCAAGGTAGAGGGCCCTTTTTACCCTTCTTTGCCATAAATGGTTTCCAGCTTTCTCCACAAGCAACAGACACTGGGTTTTTTCCCGAAATAGCAAAAATCAAACAATTTCAATTTTACTGAACAATGCAAAATATATTAATCCGCAAATATTGTAAATCTCCGGTTGAATTACCTTTAGGATCATTAATCTCTGTAGGACAATCATCAATACTCGCAAAGAGGGGTATTTGATTTACAATATTCTGTATTATCTCACAGCCTCACTCTCAAGAATCATTAAAATGATGTTTCAAAATCCTTGGTTTAATGCTTTGTTGATATTTTACACCATATGTTCTCAAATGTTTGAAAAGGCAAAAACTGAAAAAACATGCTCTTTCCCTACAAAACTGGCTAAGGTATCTTCCCCAAAACTGTAAACAAGGTCTGAGGTATCAACAGACTCCATAGGAATAAGTTTTTTATTATTTAACGATAACTGACTTATAGTTTAATGTAGAAATTCAGGTAAGTGGATTAGTCATTAGTTTGATGTAACAGCCTAATATATAATTTAATGCTGTCACATTTACCGTAGTAAAGGGAATACAATTCTTGGCTCTGATCGGTCTATTTGAAACAATGAACTAGTAATTCTGTGAAGCAATTTGACAATACATTCAGGAAACTACTGGTATATTTACAGTAACACCAGCTGGGGCTGTATTACCAAAGAATCTCTGTAAAATTTTAAAATGCTATATTTCTTGATCAAAATAATGCTTTGAAAAGGAGTTTTCAATTTTTAAAATCTTAGTTATTAGATTAACATGGGATGGAATGGAGAGAATACAACTGCCCTATCACTCACTGTCTACTTATGGATTTAAACATTAAAGGAAATCATTTAATTTAAGGAAAAAGATACAATTTTAATTTATAAATATAATAAAACTGATACTTTTTTATGCTTGGAGAAAACCCTTATCCAGCTTATGTCAATTTATGGTCATACATGATTAACTGGATTGACCGTTTTGTGTTTATACCAGGCACTTGGTTTAGCTACATACCGGTAGCTATTAAAGACTGTATGAACCACCTCTGATATTTATTTTAGTATGGGCTGATCAAGTAACAGATCAATACTGAAAAAGTTGCTATTTTTAAACTTCACTGGAAAACCATACTACAATGTATTTATACATATACACAAAAAAATATTATGGTTTGCTATTTATATAACTTGGATAAAAAGACACTGAGAAATTCTTCTAATGTTTTATTACATAAAAAAGACTCTGGAGAATGGTTCCATATGTATAACATATTATTCTTGTAAAAAAAAATAAAAAAAATTAATATGACAATGTAAAATGAATCCTCGTGTTGTGATACTTTTACTATCTATGAAAACATAATGAGAATGTATGATATGTACATGTTTCTATGTAAATGTACAAGATAGCACTTTGTTTATATAGACTAGTCCAGCATATATAAGCAGACATAGATCACCCTATATATAAGTGGTCCGGATAAAGCTGATTATCAATCATATAATACCCCAGCTCTAGCCATTAGACTACCATGCTGATTTTTTATGAATAAACTAAAACTAATTGTTAATTTGTATACAGATCTCTTTGCAGATATTATTCATGCATAAGTCTGTTTCCTAGCCAGAAACTAGTAAAATGGTTGAAATCATTTTCTAACCAATGGGATGACAGTATTTTTCAAATTATTCAAGGTTTAATATCCAAATTATTTGACCTTTTATTTGCTGTACTGAAAGGTTAAATTGTCGACACATAGGTCAATAACATTAGGGTATCATATAACAAGCTGCTTTAAATGAAATTTGCACAGGAAAAGTGAAAGATAAAAACGACAACTGTTAAATAAGACAGGGCTTTGTCGGAAACTAAATGATTTCAAGCATTCATCCTCAAAATATCGGTAAACAATTACCAATACATATATCATTCAGACTTTTGAGGGCTATTCAATATTCTAAAATTTCGGTCTTATCAAACTTCATTTCGTTACAAAAATTCATCTCTCACAGTAAGTGGGGCTTTCTCCTATTCTTTTCAACCATATTCCTTTTCCTTCAATATATTTCAGTCCAACAAGAGGTATAACTTGACAAAAATTCAAATCCGAGTTATAAGCCTTACTATGCATGTACATGTATGTATTGTCTCTGGTAACATGTGTTCCAACTTAGTATCATATTATTACCTTATTTGAGGTACATGGCCATGGTTTTTGGGCTATGAAGACACCCACGCCAATACCAAGGCTATGACAGAACATCGTTTTTGTTCGAAATACAAGCAAGCTAAAAATACTTATTACTGTTACTTACCCAACTTCTCCCTGATATTTTCAGACAAGTCTGCCAGCTCTTTATTTCCGGCAGCTATCATGGCCTTCTCATGCTTCAACTCCAGCATATTTCCATGTATCTGTTCCAGTACACCATCCTGTGCCGACCTCAGAGTCTGCTGTGTTCCAAGGAGGTCCTTCTGGGACTCGTACAGTTCTCTTACAGTCTGCGATGTCATCTGTTGTAGGTGATCTTGACCATCCTGAAAAAAGGGAATTCCAGTGTAATTATCATGAAGCTGAAACAGCATAATATAAATATTCGTAACTGTTGAACCAATGGAGAGATCTACTAGTCACATGATAACCCTGGACACACAAATGCATGTAGACTTGGATTCAATATTTTGTTAAACAAAGAAGGTAAATGTCATGGGCAGTGGTTATCCCATTTATGCATCATATCAATTTTATGGGTGGTGCAAAAATCAAGAGTGAGCATTGTTTGCCTGGATAGTTAAGGGTTACACAAACTGATATATAGGTTCTTGGCCCCCTCTTTATAGCACAAATACAGTCAAAATGATTAAACCTTCAGCAAGCCCAATAGTAGAAAATTCTTAAATAATTAACACAATTAAAAATATAATTATACAATCAATTATACAATAAACACAATGGTACATAGACAAGACATTTTAGCAGCTTTAAATACCTGTAGTTCTTTCAGAAACTGCAGTTGTCCATGTGCTGAAGACATGAGCTCATTGACAGTCACCTCAGCCAGTCTGCGGAACTGCTGCTGCTGGGTGGCGTAACACAGCGCCCTCGCTCGGTTGTTCACTATCTGGTACGAGTTCCATGTCGTGGAGTCCATGTCTTTTGTACATTCTGCCAGCTCCTGCAAATTAATAATGTAATCCATACACAAGTTAATACATTAAGGAGATTTAGACAGACTGCAAACTTCGTTTAATACAGTAAGGAGATCTAGACAGACTGCAAACTTCGTTTTCTAAGTATATGTTACAATGTACCACCTCTAGGACAGGGAAATTTGTCTAAATCCCTGGGGTCAGTGATGTTTTCGGCAGTCTGTTTGTTGGCTGGCAGTCTCACGAGTCCTGTCAAAACCCTTCCTGTCTGGAATCAACCACTTTTTTTAAGTCCAAATCCCCAATATGCCAAACAAATCCTCCCCAGGGGGGAAAAATATTAATAGTTGCATAATTCTAGTAACTTTTTCAACCATACAATACCTACCATTTCATCTGTGCACGGGTATATTGGTCTCTGTTCCACGGATGACTGACAGTTTAGGAGCTGCACGGCCAGTTTGCCTAGGTCTTCTTCTGACAGATCGCCACATCGCTTCTTTAATTTGTACACTACCTGGTACGAGAAGAAAGAAAGTTAAAAGTTTAAAAAGTATTAAAATTATTTTATTAGGTCCTTTTATTTTGTCCTTAAAATTATAGTGCTTTGTTTAGAATTTTGCTGAATATAATAACAAAAACTGGAGAATTTTGAGGTTAAAACAATACTTTTTTCATAAATAAATGGGATTTCAGCTAGCATTATGCTTTGTAGAATTGTTCTATAAAAGTCGAGCAAACAATTGGCTCAATAGTTCAATGGTTGAGCATTTGCACCACATGTTGAATGACTCAAGTTCAATCCCAAGTCTAAAACAAGTTATTGATCGGAAACCGTTTTTCATGTTAAGGTCACACTGACCTTGACCTTTGACCCACTGACCTCAAAATCAATAGGGTTCATCTGCTGGTCATGACCAATACACCTACCAAGTATGAGGTTCCTGGGTCAAAGCGTTCTCAAGTTATTGATCGGAAACCGTTTTTCATGTAAAGGTCACACTGACCTTGACCTTTGACCCACTGACCTCAAAATCAATAGGGTTCATCTGCTGGTGATGACCAATACACATACCAAGTATGAGGTCCCTCGGTCAAAGCGTTCTCAAGTTATTGATCGGAAACCATTTGGGGTTCTCAAGTTATTGATCGGAAACCGTTTTTCATGTTAAGGTCACACTGACCTTGACCTTTGACCCACTGACCTCAAAATCAATAGGGTTCATCTGCTGGCCATGACCAATACACCTACCAAGTATGAGGTCCCTGGGTCAAAGCGTTCTCAAGTTATTGATCGGAAACCGTTTTTCATGTAAAGGTCACACTGACCTTGACCTTTGACCCACTGACCTCAAAATCAATAGGGTTCATCTGCTGGTCATGACCAATACACCTACCAAGTATGAGGTCCCTAGGTCAAAGCGCTCTCAAGTTATTGATCGGAAACCATTTGGTATTCCGACCGACCGACAGACAGACAGACAGACAGACCGACCGACATGTGCAAAACAATATACCCCACTTTTTTCAAAAGGGGGCATAATAACTGTAGGTAGACTAAAAAATTTTATCTGTTTTTTAAATGGGGAATCCTTCCCATACAAATTGTTTTTTTTACAATTTCTCGACCAGTTGTTGCCGATCGGGAAAACCGGTATGCCTATAATTTACCGTAACTTATAAAGTGTTCAAATATATTTGTTAAAAGCTATGAAACACTTATGAAAATTGATACTTTTAATGTTATTTTACATTGATAGACTTGGACAAGGTTAACAAGCTGAATTGACCATAAATGTGACATATATTTCAAATAAGTTTTATGCACAAAAAATAAATATTCAACAAACAAATATATATGAGTTTAAGGTGTTTTTTTCAATCCTTAATGTCAAAATATGACGGTAAATACACCAAACAAATAGTTTTGTATGCAATCTACACATGCAAAACTGTCCATTTGAAGCTTTGTTTACCGAATCATCATCATCATCATATCATCATCTCTGACCCTTGGCATTAGAGCAGAGGTCAAAATTAACCAAATGGTTCACTTAGGCAGTGGTTCACTTGGGTAATGGTTCACTTCAAAATTAACACAAGCCCCCAAGCCACAAGCCCAAAACTGATAAAATGCCAGTCAGACAAATCCAAATAGCCAGCAAAACCAATCTGTGCAAGCAGACGTTGAGATCAAAATAACAAATATGTCCTTACAATGTGGTTACATGAATCCAACTCTGATAAGTTTTCGATGACATCCTTCAACTGCAGAAATTTATCATCGGCGGTTTGCACTTCAAATTTCAGTCCGGAACTTCTCATCACCAAATTTCCGTCTGATGATCTTTCGGATTTAGCGCCAAAGATCCAATCAAATAATGCTTGCGATGATGAAAACAAAACAAAAACTGTGAAAATGAAAAAGAATTGGTTTCGGATCACGCAGTTTTTCATCATGTTTTCAAATAACTACTTGACATCTTGTTTTGAAAACAAACAGGCAGCAGACAACACGTTTTGTTTGGCGATACTAATTTTCCGGTCCCTGTCTCATCCGGTACCGGTCTCATCCGGTCTCTGTTTTCAAAATTATATAGTAGCTATCAGCCGTAATTGAGAAGGTGTGAATGACCGGTGTATACTAGGATTACAATTGATTAAAGTTGTTAAGAAAACAAAACAACATATGTTATATCAATAAAACAAATAATTTTGTAAGGTTTTATATGAAAAAGTTTTGTGTGTGTGTGTGTGTGTTTTTAAGGTGTGTGTGTGGGGGGGGGGGAATAAAACATAAGGAATAACTTAATTACAAAGCAATAACAAAGATAAAAAAATATGTAAATGATACAACATCATATATATTTTTCACTGAGTGTTTAAAGGAAAATCCCTAGAACTTAATTAATGGTTTTCTTCAATAAATCATTTAATGCACAATCAGTGCTCATATTTGCTGTTCTATTGTCTATAATGATTGTCCATCCATTGTTTTAAAGATAGTTGGTGCATTAATGAAACGTATATATAACTGCATACGCAAATCATGGTCGGTTGAACTCCTGAAAACTATTATTAGTGGTTGCTTACGGGATCGATAAAATGTCTTTGAATTTTCATCTGTCAATATTTGACGGAAACTAAACAATCGAATTTGGAAAAAAATTAAAATGTTTTAATTATGAGTAACTCATTTTCTTCGGGTTTTGGAATTAAACCAGCCGTGTATGTGGTATTGAGTATACTCATTTGTGTCGTACCCCTTTGTGTAGGTTAGTCTAAAATAATAGACGTGTTATATACGGGATTCTTCCAATCCCTGGTTTGCCATATCAAAAATCGTAAAAAAATCCGTCAACGCACAATTATTTGGACTAGGTGCTAGGTCAGAAAGGGCACTTACCAGTATGATGCACATTGAATGAGCCGTAAGGCCGGGGCACTTACAAGGGCCAATGTTGAATTCCTATTGTGGATACTAATAGTTTGTTATGAATACCTTTAATAGCTGTTATTTTAACTTTGATGTCAAAAGTATGTATATTTATTATTTTTATACGTGTTTCTGAAAACTGACTGTGTCAAACAAAAGGGCACAGCAGGGTGTAGTAAAAGGCAGTTTGGTGCTTGAAAATGCCTAGCTGGAACACTGCTGCACAATTCTAGGTTCAGTGTGAGTCCTTTATATGCACTGTTAAATCGGTGACCTCAGGATGAATTAAACAATAAATATATGGTCACATTCCTCTCAGAAATATGAAAATTCATGTCAACTTAAATGTATTTTGGTAAACCTTTTTGATCAAGTATTATCATTATTGTATATATATTTATCGGTAGTAATCACTATAAGTATTAAACAGAAAAGATTCAATCAGTTCAAAATTCAATCAGTTCAAAATGTAAACTGCAAAATTAAAATATTTTTAAGTTAAAATAAAAAATACATATTACATTTATAAAATCTTAACATTGTTGAAGTAGAAATTTTGTGTATTTCTTCCCTAAATGACCCCTAAAAGACCTCATTATTACGTACAATGTAACTGAAAAAAATGATCACAAAAGTTGTTTACATTTCTTTGAGGGAATTATCTTGACCATTTAATCAGGTCTGTGTTACATATGGCTTCGGCTTTACATATAATAATTCTGTTATAAATATATAAAGTAAGTAATTTCACTTTTAAAGCAGTGAATTCATGATAAACTTAACTTTCTTTACAACGATTGTAAAGAAAGTTATGATAACTGATACTAAATCACTCTCGGTGGCACGATGTTGCGCTAGAGTGTCAGGTCTTGTGTTATGGGGGCATCTGGAAAAACCCCACTTGTCAGACTTGGTGACCACAAACCAAACTCGCATACGCCCAGACCCGGAATCGAGCCTGTGTGTCTGGTGAGAAGCGAGTGCGGTAACCACTGGGCTAATCTGACAACCGAATTAATAGTATAATGATCATTATTTCCTCAGACTTTCTGGACGGCACTCCATTGGGCAGCTGACAGAGACAATGATGAGCTCGTGTACATTCTCCTGGATGCAGGGATAAACCCAACTATCAGGGATATGGTGAGGCTGGTTCTCATTTACTTATGTTTTTGACACACGGCACGCAGTATGTTGTGAAAACTATGAACTATTCCATTTGAAATAAGAATTGATAAATATGTGTGAAATACCAAAAAGGGACCGTAATGTAAGACTGATAATTAAAAAAAGAAGGATTAAAATTAGGACAGAAAAATGAATTCGAAACAGTGATAATTTTCGATAAACAGTGTTTGGAAGAGCAGTGTTTAAATGAATGTGAAAACTTGACATGTATCCTTTATTTGAACACCGACTTAAAGCCATTCACACATGTGAAGCAAAATTAGATGTACAGTTCCTGCCATATTTTATTTATAACAATGTGTCTTGTAATATATATTTTCTGTTCTGATAATGTTACCATATTATTCTGTGTATAGGACACTAGCATGCATAGGACGCAAGCCAACTATTTATTGAAAAAAAAGCAGGTAAAAACCCTTAATACCAAAGACAGAACGCAGTGGAAATTTGCCAAAATCAGTGCTGAAAAATCGGCAACAAGCATAGTCTTTGGATGATTTATTTTTGTTATTGGTCACAGTCTTTACCACAGTCCTTACAGTGCTAAGTAAGACACATAATATTTTCTGTTTCAGAGAGGTGAGACAACCCTGGACAAGGCCAGGTCTGACCAGACGAAGGATATACTCAAGACAGTCTTCGACATACACAAAGAGATAAAGGTGGTCAACACAACCCCTATACTACAGACACTCAAAGCTGTGTCCAAACCAGCGTCAACCTACAAACCTGCCTGTGATGCCAACTTTAGTGTATTGATTTCAATAGACACATACTTTGTGCCCTTCATTGGATAATTATGAGATCAATTAATTTTGAATCAATGATTCCTCTAAGGTTCATCTAAACATCAAAATTGTCTGATAGTCAGTATTTCAAATTTTAAACAAATTGTCCGAGTGATAACTCGACAGTGCCTGCACCCATTCGATTCGATTATCGATAGCAAATGGAGTCCGATTTTCAACCACTACTAGAAACACACGTGTATATAGGGTAAGAGACATACTAGAAACACACGTGTATATAGGGTAAGAGACATACTAGAAACACACGTGTATATAGGGTCAGAGACATACTAGAAACACACGTGTATATAGGGTAAGAGACATACTAGAAACACACGTGTATATAGGGTCAGAGACATACTAGAAACACACGTGTATATAGGGTCTGTGACATACTAGAAACACACGTGTATATAGAGTCAGAGACATACTAGAAACACACGTGTATATAGGGTCAGAGACATACTAGAAACACACGTGTATATAGGGTCTGTGACATACTAGAAACACACGTGTATATAGGGTAAGAGACATACTAGAAACACACGTGTATATAGGGTCTGTGACATACTAGAAACACACGTGTATATAGGGTAAGAGACATACTAGAAACACACGTGTATAGGGTCAGAGACATACTAGAAACACACGTGTATATAAGGGACAGAGACATACTAGTACTAGAAACACACGTGTATATAGGGTCTGTGACATACTAGAAACACACGTGTATATAGGGTCATTGACATACTAGACACACACGTGTATATAGGGTCAGTGACATACTAGAAACAGACGTGTATATAGGGTCAGTGACATACTAGAAACAGACGTGTATAGGGTCAGAGACATACTAGAAACAGACGTGTATATAGGGTCTAGGACATATTAGACACACACGTGTATATAGGGTCAGTGACATTCTGGAAACACACATGTATATAGGGTCTGTGACGAAGTAGGAACACACATGTTGTTTTTGCCCTTTAAAAATGATCATTACACTGGCTGCTTATTTTGGCCTTTATCTATTTTACAATAATGTAGGCCTACAGTTGTACGGAATTCAAATATTTTAGTTCACATTAAATAATTAGGTTCTTTATTATAATACAATGTAATTTCAATAATTTAATTTCAAAGGGACACACAGATTGTTGGCCTTTTTTATCTGTGCATTTGATTTATTATACATACATACATACTTTTTATCAATCTCTTGCAGATATTCACGTGTAAAGAAATGTGTAACTTATGCTATACAGCAAGAAGAGGCATCTTCTGTAATACTTTACTTAAAGTATTCAATTTTATAGTTTACAAAAATAGCTCTTATTTAAATTTTGATGATATTTCATCATTGTTACAAGCATTATATTTGCCTTTGATTTAACCTATGAAATGTGACCGAACAGATTCTGTTTGATTTTTTTACGCTACTTTTTCTGATTTTTACAATGTGCCTTTTGAACTTTCATCACATCACTTTTGCCAGCGGCGGCGGTGGCGGTCGCGTCACGTTTTCACTTGTCCAGGGCATATCTCGTAAACAATTAGTGGTATCGACTTGAAATTTCATATGTAGATAGATCAAGAAACATTTCTCTTGCGACCATATTTTCAGAATTATTGCCCTTTGTTAACTTTCATGCTTACAGTTTTGTCCGGGGCATTTCTTGAAGAATATAAGAGGTTCCAACTTGAAACTTCAAAGCTAGATAGATGTCATTGAGGTTCAAGTGCAGTGCACAAGAACCGTAATTCTTGCATCCATATTTTCAGAGTTATTGCCCTTTGTTAATTTTCATGCTTAAAGTTTTGTCAGGGGCATATCTTGTAGAATATAATAGTTATCAACTTGAAACTTCATATGTAGATAGATCTCATGAAGGGCAAGTGCAGTGCACAAGAAATGTAACTCTTGCTTCGATATTTTTAGAGTTATTGCCCTTTGTTATTTTATTATTAGAATATATTAGTTATCAATTTGAAACTTCATATGTAGATAGATCTCATGGAGTTCAAGTACAGTTCAAGTACAGTGCACAGTAACAGTAACTCTTGCTTTTTTAGTTTTAGAGTAATTGCCCTTTGTTCATTGCTTAAAGTTTTGTCCAGGGCATATCTGAAAGAATATAAGAGGTATCAATTTGGAACTTCATAGCTAGATAGATCTCATTGAGGGCAAGTACAGTGCACAAGAACCGTAACTCTTGCATATATGTTTAGAGTTGTTTCCCTTTGTTCATTCTCAAGCTTAAATTTTGTAAGGGGCATATATCGTAAACTATAAGAGGTAACAACCTGAAACTTAATAGGTAGATAGATCTCATTGAGGGCAATGGCAGTGCACAAGAACCGTAACTCTTGCTTCCACATTTTTAGAGTTATTGCCTTTGTTAATTTTCGTTATTTTTTGCCCGGCTTAACGTTGTTACCTTCAGTTCAAATGCCACCTACACTTGAAAGTTAAATGGCAACATCATTGTCTATAAATGAATAAAATGCCAATCTATAAGCTATAATGCCGACAGTAAATAATTCGTCAGGCGACTCACGGAGTTCTAGTTGTAGTTATTTCATTTTCAAATTTGTCATAGCTGTCATAGCTGTGAAAATACATCAAAATCATGCTATATAGAATATGGTAATAGCAAGTTCTTAAACCCCTATTTTCCATACCTTTTCAGCTGGATTTGTTTATGTAGTAATTCATATAAATATTTTTACCAACTATATAAGTGGTCAAACACTTACTGTATGGCTTCTTATACTCTTATTATATTCTTCTCGCGCATGTTCAATTCTTTCTAGGAAGGTTACTTTTGTCTCTTTGTAAATATTTACTTTTGATACTTTGCCATAAAGTCACAAAGTGTTATAATGATTGGTACATTAGCGGCATCCAAAAGGGTAAATGTATAATCTCGATGTCGATTGCATTTCTACTGGCGTTATTTTTTCGTGATATCTCATTTACCCTATACGCTCAAACTTTTATAATACTCCAAAATGCGTTTCCCAAGTGAAATCGGTTTAAGTTGTTTATAACATATCTGCTGAATTAATCAGACACAAGCAATGAGAATTTATAATGCAATAGGAACAAGGATATCTTTTGTTTCAAACTTTTTTGCCAAAGTTTTTGAAAATATTTTGTTCAAGTGTGAAGTTTCTGAAAACACGAGAAGAAATCAAAACTTGCTTTCCTCGTTAAAGTGAAGTGATCACTCCGATTTGAAAACAACAACAACAACAACAACCAAAGTGTTCATGATGTTTAAATTTTGTTCCACTCGATCGTAGGATAACAATTGACTATATCTCATGTACATGTACAGTTTCAGATTTATTTAAAAGAAGGCAACAGATGACAAGTATGCATGAACAATAGAAACATAACAACATAAATTTGTATAAGAAATTTAATTCATGAAACATAAATAAAAGCAAGAAATTACAAGAGCTAAAAATGACATAATTTTAAAGTTAATAAATATGAGAATAGTTTTCATTTTTGATAAAGTGTGGGGATTTTTTGCCATGAAATGTGGTCACTCCCTGTATTTTCAACCAGACTTGTGACTGGCTTAGGTCAGGTTACCCACTTGACAAAGGAGGAGGAAATGGTTACTATGTTCGCAGAACCTATTTCCCAAAGTGTTACACCACTACTCTGCCAGCACCCGTAAGAGCCCTCCCAGGCGGGTTATCTACTGTAGAAGTCCTAGCGAGGAGAAGTACTGGGCCTCTCGGAACATTTCTACGGGGCCACACTGGCATTCCATGGGCATAACGCCAAACTAATGATCAAAATACATGAAGGGATATACTAATGCAAGTATCGGGTGCATTAGCCGCATAGTCCGATCAGTTACAAAGGGATGTCTGCAATCAACTTTATGTACCTAAACCACCAGTCAGGCTTGAAAACTCTGTAGACTTATTTCGCATTTAATCTATGGAAAGCTACTGAGTTCACCTTCAAACATGCACCATATTATGAGTAATGAAGCAATTGTTTGACCACAGACTCACTTTGTCCAGTCAAAAGCAGGTAGGAAATGGTAACTAGTATCGCCGATACCTATTTCCGTTTTATAATTTTGTACCGCACCCAGATACAGGGGAGCGATGGTTTGGTACCGCACCCAGAAGCAGGGGAGCGATAGATTGGTACCGCACCCAGAAGCAGGGGGGCGATGATTTGGTACCGCACCCAGAAGCAGGGGAGCGATGGTTTGGTACCGCACCCAGAAGCAGGGGAGCGATGATTTGGTACCGCACCGAGAAGCAGGGGAGCGATGGATTGGTACCGCACACAGAAGCAGAGGAGCGATGGTTTGGTACCGCACCTACAAGCAGCGGAGCGATGGTTTGGTTCCGCACCCAGAAGCAGAAGTGCGATGGTTTGGTAGCGCACCCAGAAGCAGGGGAGCGATGGTTTGGTACCGCACCCAGAAGCAGGGAAGCGATGGTTTTGTACCGCACCCAGAAGCAGGGGAGCGATGGTTTTGTACCGCACCCAAAAGCAGGGGAGCGATGATTTGGTACCGCACCCAGAAGCGGGGGAGCGATGGTTTTGTACCGCGCCTAGATGCAGGGGAGCGATGATTTGGTTCCGCACCCAGAAGCAGGGGAGCGATGATTTGGTACCGCACCCAGAAGCAGGGTAGCGATGGTTTTGTACCGCACCCAGAAGCAGGGGAGCGATGATTTGGTACCGCACCCAGAAGCAAGGGAGCAATTTTTTTTTACCGCACTCAGAAGCAGGGGAGCGATGGTTTTGTACCGCACCCAGAAGCAGAGGAGCGATGGTTTGGTACCGCACCCAGAAGCAGGGGAGCGATGGTTTTGTACCGCACCCAGAAGCAGGGAAGCGATGATTTGGTACCGCACCCAGAAGCAAGGGAGCGATGTTTTTGTACCGCACACAGAAGCAGGGGAGCGATGGTTTTGTACCGCACCCAAAAGCAGGGGAGCATTCATTATGTACCACACCCAGAAGCAGGGAAGCGATGGTTTGGTACCGCACCCAGAAGCAGGGGAGCGATTATTCGGTACCGCACCCAGAAGCACGGGAGCGATGGTTTTGTACCGCACCCAGAAGCAGGGGAGCGATAGAATGGTACCGCACCCAGAAGCAGGGGGGCGATGATTTGGTCACGCACCCAGAAGCAGGGGAGCGATGGTTTGGTACCGCACCCAGAAGCAGGGGAGCGATGGATTGGTACCGCATCCAGAAGCAGGGGAGCGATGGTTTGGTACCGCACCTAGAAGCAGGGGAGCGATGGTTTAGTTCCGCACCCAGAAGCAGAAGTGCGATGGTTTGGTACCGCACCCAGAAGCAGGGAAGCGATGGTTTTGTACCGCACCCAGAAGCAGAGGAGCGATGGTTTGGTACCGCACCCAGAAGCAGGGGAGCGATGATTTGGTACCGCACCCAGAAGCAGGGGAAGCGATGATTTGGTACCGCACCGAGAAGCAGGGGAGCGATTATTTGGTACCGCACCCAGAAGCGGGGGAGCGATGGTTTTGTACCGCACCCAGAAGCAGGGGAGCGATGGTTTGGTACCGCACCCAGAAGCAGGGGAGCGATGGATTGGTACCGCACCCAAAAGCAGGGGAGCGATGGTTTGGTACCGCACCTAGAAGCATGGGAGCGATGGCTTGGGTCCGCTGCCAGAAGCAGAAGTGCGATGGTTTGGTACCGCACCCAGAAGCAGGGGAGCGATGGTTTGGTACCGCACCCAGAAGCAGGGAAGCGATGGTTTTGTACCGCACCCAGAAGCAGGGGAGCGATGGTTTGGTACAGCTGGGGAGCGATGGTTTGGTACCGCACCAAGAAGCAGGGGAGCGATGGTTTGTACCGCACCCAGACGCAGGGGAGCGATGGTTTGGTACCGCAACCAGAAGCAGGGGAGTGATGGTTTGGTACCGCACCAAGAAGCAGGGGAGCGATGGTTTGTTACCGCACCAAGAAGCAGGGGAGCAATGGTTTGGTACTGTACCCAGAAGCAGGGGAGCGATGGTTTGTTATCGCACCCAGAAGCAGGGGAGTGATGGTTTTGAACCGCACCCAGAAACAGGGGAGCGATGGTTTGGTAATGTCAATGAAGACATGTCGCCATCTTCGTTCATGGTTTATATGTGTTGATTGCAATGTTCATGAAACAAACAATAAAATAGTGAAACAAAAGGCTCAACTATTGTTTATATCAGACTGTTATTCTTCAACACATGACTTAAATTATTCAACAAACTTTGAACTATTCTTTACATTATATTGAATCCACAAAATGCACAACACATAAATGAGTATATTGCATGCAATAATTACAACATGGGGGTCTGTGTTTATAAATTGAAAAACAGGGTTATGTCATTATGTGTTGTTGGTAAACATGTGGGGCTTTAGGCTAGGACAAGGTTATTTGGTTTACATAGGAGACTATGTTCATATATAAAACGACAAATTTAAATGTTGTTGGAAGACATTGGGAGCTAAATTTTTATATATCAAAGGACAGCATAAGGGGTTGTTGGTCGACCTACGGGCTAGTATTCATATATTAAATGTATGTATTATTGAAAGATATACTGTGATTACATATCATAGTTGAGAGTTGTTTGCAGACATTAAAGCTTGTATTTATACATTAAAGGACAATGTTATGTGATTTTGGGAAACGCTTGGGCCTTTGTTTGTATTAAAGGACAGCGTTACATGTTGTTGGTTTACATTGGGGACTGAGTTTATATATCAACGAACATGGTTATATGTTTTTGATAAACATGGGGGACTGCATTTATGCATTATAAGACAGAGTAGCATGTTGTTGATATACATTGGGTCCTTTGCTTTAATCTTTAAGGACAATGTTTTGAATTGTGGTATACATGGGGGCAGACATTCGGCCTATGTATGTGTACTAAAGGGCAGAGTTGCGTGGTGTTGTCAGGTACATGGCCTTTGTATATACATTAAAGAACAGTGAACCATGTTGTTGTTTTAGATGGGGTATGTTTGTATAATTTAAAGAACAGGGTAAGCAGTTACTGGCCGACACTTTATTGGCCTAAATTTGGGCCTATGTTTATTTATCAAAGAACAGATTTACGTGTTCTTGGTTTGCATTCGGGCCTGTGTTGTTATATAACAGGGCATGGTTACCTTGGTTTTGTTGGTTCACACATGGGCCAATGTTTATATTTTAAGGAAAGGGTTACGTGTTGTTGGTTTACATGGGGCCTGTGTGTGTATATTAAAGGGCAAGGTTACATGTCGATGGTTTACCGGGGGGGGGGGCTATATTTATAAATTAAAAGACAGTGTTACGTGTTGTTTATTTACATGGGGGCCCTTCACGTTTATATTTTAAAGGAAAGGGTAATGTGCTGTCGGTTTATATGGGGGCCATTAATGTTTATATATAATGGGACAGTGTACTATGATTTTGTTAAAATAGGGGGGGGGGGGGCTGTGTTTTAATCTTAAAAGGCAGGGTTATGTGTTGTTAGCAGATACTTTGGCATATGTTTATATAAAAGGACAGGGTTTTGTGTTGTTGGTTTTGGAATGGGAGTTTTTATGTTAACATATTAAAGGACAATGTTACGTGCTGTTGGAAGAAATGGGAGCCTTTAGTGTTTATACATTACAGGACTGAGTTACGTGTTTGTTGGTTTACATTGGGGCCTTTGTTTATATATTAAAGGACATGTTTTTAAAGGCAAGCAGCATTTTATGTTTATAACTTACATTAAGAATTGTGTTATGTTGTTGGAAGGCATGGGGACCTTTGATGTTTATATATTAATGGACCTGAATTATGTGTTGTTGGTTCAATTGGGGCCTTTGTTTATAGTTGTTTAAAGGCATTGGGCCTTTAATATTTATATAAAAAAGGATAGTATTGTTGGATGGCACGGGGGCCTTAAAGATTTTAATATTAAAGGGCAGCAATACGTTGTGTTGGAGGGCATGGAATCTATGTTTATATATTAAAGGTCAGGGTAACGTGTTGTTGGCTTATTTGGGTGCCTTCAATGTTTAATATTAATGGACAGGGTTACATGTTGTTGGTTAAAATTTGTTGAAGTATTTTTATATCAAAGCTTAAGTGTTGTCTGTGTACATGGGGTCCTTTGTTTTTATATCAAAGAACTGGGTTAAATATTGTTGAATTACATGAAGGCCTGTGTATTTGTATTAAGGAACAGGGTTACAAGTTGTTAACCGACACTGGAGCCTATGTGTATATATATTGAGAACAGAGCATCGTGTTGTTGGTTTACAATGGGGCCTATGTTTTTATATTAAAGCACAGAGTTCTGTGTTATAGGTTTACATTGGGGCCAATGTTTATATATTAAAAGACAGGGTAACAGGCTGTTATTTTATATTGTTTTAATATGAGAGGGCAGGGTAACGCATGTTAGTTTATATTGGGGCCTGTGTTTTTATATTAAAGGACAGGTCAACATGCTGTTGGTTTACATGGGGAACTACGTTATATATTAGGACATGTTGATGTGTTGTTGGTAAGAATTGGGCTTGATTTTTTAATATTAAAGGTCAGGGTTTTTACGTAGTTTTGTTTACATGGGGCCTATGTTTACACAGGGTTACGTTTTTGTTTATTTACATTTTGGCCTTAAATGTGTAAATATTAAATACAGGGTTAGGTGTTCTTGGTTCACATAAAAAAGGTTTCACATGGTAATGGTTAACATAGGGGCCTTAAATGTTTACATATTAAAGGACATGGTTAGATGTTGTTGATTTGCATTGGGACCTTTAAGGTTTATATATTAAAGGACAATATATTAAAACATGTTGTTTATTTACATGGGGCCTGTCTCTATATGTTAAAGAACATGTCCATATGTTGTTTGCTTTCATTTTAATGCTTATATATATAAAAGACACAACAGAGTTACATGTTATTGAAAGGCATTGGAGTTTTAATGTGCATATATTAAAGTAGGGGGTAATGTGTTGATGGTTTACATGGGGTTTCATCACAGTTTGTATATCAAAAGACATTGTTACGTGTTACTTAAAGGCAAATGGTCGTGTGTTTATTTATTAAAGGTCAGGGTTACATGTTGTTGGTATTCATAGAGGCCTATTATTAAATAGTATAGGATGGGGTTACATGTTGTTGGTTGACATTGGGGCCTTTGATGTTTATGTAATAAAGGTTAGTATAACATATTTTGGAAGGCAAGGGGGCCTGTGTTTTAATACTAATCGGCAGGGTTACATGTTGTTGGTTTACATAAGGGCTTTCTTTCTATAATATTGCATTAAAGGATAGTGGTATGTGTTGTTGGTTTACATTGCGGCCTTTTATGTTCATATAAAGATCAGAGTTGCATGGTGTTGGCAGACACTTGGGCCTATAGAACAGGCTTACGTGTTGTTGGTTTACACGAGTGCCTGTGTTTTCATATTAAATATCAGTATTACATGATGTTGGCAGACACTGGGGTCTATGTTTATATATTAATAGAAAAGGGTGATGTGTTGTAAGTTTACTTTGGGGCCTGTGTGTTTATATTAAAGAGCAGCGTTACCTGTTGTTGGGTTATATGGAGGCCTATGTTTATATATTAAAGTACCGGATTACATGTTGTTGGTTTACACTAGGGCTTGTGTTTATATATTTAAGACGAATTAATGTTTATAATTCGAGGGACAGAGATAGTGTTGTTGGTTAGATTTTTGCCTTTATTGTTTATATATTTATGGACAGGAGTACGTGCTGGTGGTTTAGATTCGGGCCTTTAATGTTTATAATTCGAGGGACAGGGATAGTGTTGTTGGTTTAGATTTGGGCCTTTATTGTATATATTTATGGACAGGAGTACGTGTTGGTGGTTTAGATTCGGGCCTTTAATGTTTATAATTCGAGGGACAGGGATAGTGTTGTTGGTTTAGATTTGGGCCTTTATTGTATATATTTATGGACAGGAGTACGTGTAGGTGGTTTAGATTCGGGCCTTTAATGTTTATAATTCGAGGGACAGGGATAGTGTTGTTGGTTTAGATTTGGGCCTTTATTGTTTATATATTTATGGACAGGAGTACGTGTTGGTGGTTTAGATTCGGGCCTTTAATGTTTATAATTCGAGGGTCAGGGATAGTGTTGTTGGTTTAGATTTGGGCCTTTATTGTTTATATATTTATGGACAGGAGTACGTATTGGTGGTTTAGATTCGGGCCTTTAATGTTTATAATTCGAGGGTCAGGGATAGTGTTGTTGGTTTAGATTTGGGCCTTTATTGTTTATATATTTAAGGACAGGAGTACGTGTCGGCGGTTTAGATTTGGGCCTTCTATGTTTATATTTCAAGGGACAGACTTACTTTAATGCTCATATTTTTACAGACAGTGTTATTGTTGGTGGCCTAGATTAGGGCTTTTAACATTTATCATTCAAAGGACAGGATTACGTGTTGACGGTTTAGATTGGGGCCTTTATTGTTTGTATATTTAAGGGATATGGTAACGGGATAGTGGTTCAGATTGGGGCCTTTAATGCTTATAATTCAAGGGACAGGATAAAGTGTTGTTGATGTACAAGGGCGGCCTTTAATCTTTGTATATTTAAGGACATGGTAACGTTTTGGTGGTTTAGATTAGGGCTATTAATGTTTGTATATTTAAGGGACAGGGTAACATGTTGATGGTTTTGATTTGGGCGTTTAATGTTTATAATTCAAGGGAAGGGGCAACGTGTTGTTGGTTTAGAATGTGTCCTTTAATGTTTATTATTCAAGGACATGGTAACGGGTTGGTTGTTTAGATAGGGATCTTAAATGTTTATATCTTAAAAGACAGGGTAACGTGTTGTTGGTTTAGATGGGGACCTTCAATGTTTATAATTTTAGGGATAGGGTAACGTGTTGTTGGTTTAGATGGGGGGGCTTTAATGTTTATTATTCAAGGGACACGGCAAGGTGAAGTTGGTTAGATGGGGACATTATATGTTTATATATGAAAGGATAGGATAACGTGTTGTTCGTTTAGATGGGTGCCTTTTATGTTTATATATTAAATGACAGGGTTACGTGATGTAAGTATAGGTTGGGACTTTTAATGTTTACAATTGAAGGGACAGGGTACCGTTGTGTTAGATTGAATTGGTAGCCTTCAATGTTTATAATTCAAGGGACAGTAATACGTGTTGTAGGTTTAGAAACCAGCCTTTAATGTTTCTATATAAAAGGACATGGTTACATGTTGGTGGTTTAGATTGGGGGTTTAATGTGTATTATTCAAGGAAGAGTGCTACGTGTTGTGATTTACATTTGGGCCTTTTATGTTTATAATTCAAGGGAGAGGGTAACGTGTTGTTGGTTTAGATCGGGGCCTCTAATGTTCATTATTCAAGGGACATGATAACGTGTCGTTGGTTTAGATGGGAGCTTTAAATGTTTATAATTAAAGAACATGGTAACGTGTTGATGATTTACGTGGCGGCCTTGAATGTTTATATCTATAAGGACAGGGTATCGATTTGTTGGTTTCGATAGGGGCCTAAATGTCAACATATTAAAGGACAGGGTTCCGTGCAGTGGGTTAAGATTCGGGCTTCTAATCTTTACAAATCAAGGAACAGGGTAACGTGTTGGTGGTTTAGATTTAATGTGTATAATTCAAGGACAGCGTTACGTGTTGGTAGTTTAAATGAAAGCCTATAATGTTTATATATTTAAGGACAGGGTTACGTGTTGGTGGTTAATATTGGGGCTTTTAATGTTCATTATTCAAGGTACAGGGTAACGTATTGTTGGTTAAATGGGGGCCTTTATTGTTTATATATTTAACGACAGGGTTAGGTGATTGTGATTTAGAATAGGGCCTTCAATGGTAATAATTAAAGGGAAAAGCTTACATGTTGTTGGTTTACAGTGGGGCTTTTAATGTATATGTATTGTAGGAAAGGGTTACGTGTTGGTGGTTTAGATGGGTGCATTTAATGTTTATAATACAAGGGACAGGGTAACGTGTTGTTGGTATAGACGGGGGCCATTAATGTTAATAAGTCAAAGGACAGGGCAACGCGTTGTTAGTTTAAATGACATGGTAAGGTGTTGTTGGTATAGATTTGGGTCTTTAATGTTTATATTTTAAAGGACAGCGTTAAGTGTTTGTGGTTCAAATGTAGGCCTTTAATGTTTAGAAACGAAGAAAAAGGGTAACATGTTGCTAGATTTTATTTTATTGTATATAATTCAAGCGACAGGGTGACATGTTGTTGGATGTGATTGGGCCCATGGATGTTTATAATTCAAGGAACAGGGTAACGTGTTCTTAGTTTAGATAGGGGCCTTTGATGTTTTATACTAAAGTCCTGGGTACGTGTTGTTCGTTTGATTTGGGCCTTCCATGTTTATAAATGAAAGTACAAGGAAACGTGTTTGTGGTTTAGATTGCGGTCTTCAATGTTTATATATTAAAGGACAGAGTGACGTGTTGTTGGATAACATGGGGCCTTGTATGTTTATTTATGAAAGGTCAAGGTAACGTGTTGGTAATTTACATTGGGGCCTTGAATGTTTATATATTAAAGAACTGGGTAACGTGTTGTGGGATAAAATGGGGGTTTTTATACATTCAAGGACAGGGTAATGTGTTGTTGGTTCAGATTGGTACTTTTAATGTATTTATATTTAAGGATAGGATAACGTGTTGATGGCTTAGATTGGGACCTTTCATGTTTATATATTCAATTTTTATTTATAAAACTACAGGGAAACGTTTTGATGGTTTAAATTTGGGCCTTGAAAGTTTAAATATTTAAGTACAGGGTAACGTGTTGGTCGTTTTGATTGGGACTTTTGATGTTTATATATTTAAGGACAGGGTTACGTGTTGTCGGTTTAGATAAGGACCTTTGATGTTTATATATTTAAAGACAGGGAAACGTGATGTTGGTTTAGATTTGGAACCTTGAATGTTTATATTATTAAGGACAGGGTGTTGTGTTGTTGGTTTAGGTTTGGGACCATTTAATGTTTTTCTTATATTTATGGACATGGTAACGTGTTGATAGTTTAGATATGGACCTTTGATGTTTATATATTTAAGGAAAGGTGAATGTTGTTGGTTTGCATTAAGACCTTTCATGTTTAAAAATTTAAGGACAGGGAAATATGTTGGTGGTTAAGATTTTGAACATTTAATGTTTTTATATTTAAGGACCGCGTTACCTTTTGGTGGTTAAGTTTGCGATCTATGATGTTGATATATTGAAGGACAGATTTGGGGCCTTTTATGTTTAAATATTTAAGGACAGGGTAACGTGTTGCTGGTCTACATTCGGAACCTTTAAGGTTCATATATTTAAGAACATGGTGACATGTTGTTTGTTTAAATTTGGAACCATTAGTGTCTATATATTTAAGGACAGGGAAAGGTGTTGTTGGTTACTATTTTTTATATTTAAGAACAGGGACACGTGTTGGTGGTTAAGATCGGAACCTTCAATGTTTTTATATTTAAGGACCGGGTAATGAGTTGGTGGTTTAGATTGTGACCTTTGATGTTCAAATATTTAAGGACAGGGAAACTTGTTGGTGGTAATATTCGGAACCTTTAATGTTTTTTTTCATGACCAGGTAACGTGTTGGTGATTTCGATTGGGACCTTTGATAATCATATATTTAAGGAGAGGGTAAGGTGTTGTTGGTTTAGATTTGAAACCTTTAATACTTTCATATTTAAAAACAGGATTTCGTGTTTGTGGTTTAGATTGGGACTTTTGATGTTGATATAATATATATAAAGGACAGGGTAATATGTTGTTGGTTTAGATTTGGAACCTTTTATGTTAATATATTTAAGGACAGGGAAACATGTTGGTGGTTTAAATCTGGAACCGTTAATGTTTTTATATTTAAGGACAGGGTAACGTGTTGGTGGTAAAGGTTTTGGAACCTTAATTTTTAAATATTTCAGGACAGGGTTACGTGTGATTGGTTTAGATTCGGGATCCTTGATGTTTATATATTTAAGGACAAGGAAACATATTGATTGTTTAGATTGGGCTCTTTAATGTTTATATATTTAAGGACAGGGTAACGGTTTGTTGATTTCGATTTGGAACCTTTTATATATTCAAGGATAGGGACACGTGTTGCTGGTGTTAATTTGGGATCTTTGATTTTTTATATTTAAGGACGTGGTAATGTGTTGGTGACTTCGATAGGGACCTTTGATGTTCATATATTAAACGACAGAGTAGCGTTTTGGAGCTTTATATTGAGTCTTTTGATTTTTAAATATATATATGAGGACATGGTAACAATTTGCTGGTTTAGATTTGGAACCTTTAAAGTTTATGTATTTAAGGACAGGAAAATGTGTTGATAGTTTAAATTTGTGACCGTTAATGTTTTTATATTTAAGGACAGGGTAACGTGTCGGTGGTGAAGATTTGGGACATTTAACGTTTATATATTTAAGGACAGGGTAACGTGTTGATGGTTAAGATATGGAATCTTTAATATTGATATATTTAAGGACAGGGTTACGTGTTGTTGGTTTAGATTTAGACATTTGATGGTTACATATTTAAGGACAGGGTTACAAGTTGATTGGTTAGATTGGGACCTTTGATGTTTATGTATTTAAGGACAGGGAAACGTGATGATGGTTTAAATTTGAGACCTTTAAATCTTTTTATATTTAAGAACAGGGTAATATGTTTGTGGTCAAGATTTGGAACCTTGAATGTATATATATTTAAGGACAGGGTAACATTTTGTTGGTTTAGATTGGGAACCATTAAGGTTCACATACTAAAGGACAGGGAAACGTGTTGCTGGTTTAAATTTTGGACCTTTTTTGTTTTTATATCAAAGAACCGGGTAATATGTTGGTGATTTAGATTGGGACCTTTGATGTACATATATTTATGAACAGGGTAACGTGTTGTTGGCGGTTTAGATTTGGTCTTTTGAAGTACATGTATTTAAGGACAGGGAAACGTGTTGATGGTTTAAATTTGGGGCCATAAATGTTTAAATATTTCAGGACAGGGAAATGAGTTGTTGGTTTATATTTGGAACCTTTAATATTTTTTTTCTATTTAAGAACAGGGTAACGTGTTGGTGGTTTAGATTGGAACCTTTATTGTTTTTATATTTAAGGACCGTGTAATGTGTTGGGGGTTTAGATTTTGACCATTGATGTTTATATATTTAAGGACAGAGAAACATGTTGGTTATTATATTCAGAAATTTTAATGATTTTATATTTCATGACCAGGTAACGCGTTGGTGATTTTGATTGGGACCTTTGATATTCATATATTTAAGGAGAGGGTAACTTGTTGTTGGTTTAGATTTGGAACATTTATCTTTTTCATATTGAAGGACAGGGTATCGTATAGGAGGTTTAGATTGGGTTTTTGATGTTGATATATTTAAGGACATGGTAACGTGTTGTTGGTTTAGATTTGGAACCTGAAATGTTTATGTATTTAAGGACAAGGAAACGGGTTGATGGCTTAACTTTTGGACCGTTAATGTTTTTATATTTAAGGACAGGGTAACGTGTTGGTGGTAAAGATTTGCAACCTTAAAATTGATATATTTAAGGACAGGGTTATGTGTTGTTGGTTAAGATTTCGGACATTTAATATTTATATATATTTAAGGAGAGGGAAACGTGATGGTGGTTTAAAATTGTAAGCTTTAATGTTTTTTATATTTAAAGACAGGTAAGGTGTTGGTGGTTAAGATTGCGACCTTTGATGTATATATATTTAAGAACAAGGTAACGTGTTGTTGGTTTAGGTTTGGAACTTTTAATGTTCATATATTTAAGGATAGGGTAACGTGATCTTGGTTTAGATTTGAGACCTTTAATTTTTTTCATATTTAAGGACAGGGTTACGTGTTGTTTGGTTAGATTGGGATCTTGGATGTTTATATATTTAAGGACAAGGAAATGTGTTGTTAGTTTAGATATGGAACATTGAATGTTTATATATTTAAGGGCAGGGTAATGTGTTGTTGGTTTAAATTTGGGACTTTTAATGTTTATATATTTGAGGATAGGATAACGTGTTGATGGTTTAGATTTGGACCTTTGATGTTTATATATTAAAGGACAGGGTTACGTGCTGGTGGTTAAGGTTTGGAACCCTTTTTGTTTATATATGTAAGGACAGGGAAACGTTCTGATAGTTTAAATTTGGGACCGTTAATGTTTTTATATTTACAGACAGGGTTAAGTGTTGTGGGTTTAAATTGGGACCTTTGATATTTATATATTTATGGACAGGGTAACGTGTTGGTGGTTAAAATATGGAACCTTTAATGTTTATGTATTTAACGACAAAGAAACGTGCTGATAGTTTATATTTGGGACCATTAATGTTTTGTATACTTACAGAAAGGGTTACGTGTTGTGGGTTAAATATTGGGACCTTTGATATTTATATATTTATAGACAGGGTAATGTGTTCTTGGTTTAGATTTGGAACCATTAATGGTTATGTATTCAAGGACAGGAAAACGTGTTGATGGTTTAAATTTGACCCCGTGAATGTTTTTATATTTAAGGACAGGGTAATGTGTTGGTAGTAAAGATCTGGAACCTTCGATGTTTAAATATTTAAGAACAGGGTAACGTGTTGTTGGTTAAGGTTTGGAACTTTTGATATTCATATACTTAAGGATAGGGTAACGTGATCTTGATTTAGATTAGAGACCTTTGATTTTTTCATATCTAAGGACCGGGTAACGTGCTGTTGGTTTAGATTTGGGACCTTTAGTGTTTTCGTATTTAAGGACAGGGTCAAGTGTTGTTGGTATAGATTGAAACCATTTATTTTTTTAAATTGGAGGAACTGTCAATGTGTTGGTGGTTAACATTGGGTCCCTGATGTTTATATACTAAAGGACCGGGTAACGTGTTGGTGGTTAAGATTGCGACTTTTGATGTCTATATATTTTAAGACAGGGTAACATGATGTTGGTTAAAATTGGAACCGGTAATTTCATATATTTAAGTACAGGGAAACGTTTTACTGGTTTAAACTTGGGACCTTTGATGTTTTGTTTTTTTTAATTTAAGGACCAGGTAATGTGTTGGTGATTTCGATCGGGACCTTTGATGTTCATATATTTAAGGACACCGTAACCTGTTGTTGGTTAAGATTTGGAACCTTTAATTTCTTCATATTTAAGGAGACGGTATCGTTTTGGTGGTTTAGATTGGGACTTTTGATGTTTATATATTTAAGGACGAGGTAACGTGTTGATGGTTTTGATTAGGAACCTTTAATGTTGATATATTTGAGGACAGGAAAACGTGTTGATGGATTAAATTTGGGACCGTTAATGTTTTTATATTTAAGGACACGAAAACGTCATAATGGTTCAGATTTGGGACCTTTTATGTTTTCATATTTTAGGACAGGGTTACGTGATGTTGGTTTAAATTGGAAACTTTGATGTTAATACATATATGGACAGAGTAATGTGTTGATGGCTTCGATTTGGAAACTTTAATGTTTTTATATTTAAGAACAGGGTAACGTGTTGATGATTTAGATTTGGACCTTTGATGTTTACATATTAAGGGACAGGGAAACTATTGTTGGTTTATATTTGGAACCTAGAATCTTTATATATTTAAGGACAGGGTAATGTGTTAGTGGTTTAGATTTGGAATCTTTAATGTTTTTATATCTAAGGACAGGTTAACGTGTTGATGGTTTAGATTTGGACCTTCGATGCTTATATTTTTACGAACAGAGTAATGTTTAGTTGATATAGATTTTGGATCATAAATGTTTATATATTTGAGGACAGGGAAAGGAGTTTTTGGTTTATATTTGGGACCTTCAATGGTTTTATATTTAAAAACAGGGTAACGTGTTGATGGTTTAGATTGGAACCTTTAATCTTTTTATATTTAAGGACTGGGAAATGTATTGGTGGTTTAGATTGGGACATTTGATGTTTATATATTTAAGGACAGGGGAAGGTAATGGTGGTTTAGATTTGGAAGCTAAAATGTTTTAATATTTAAGGTCAGAGTAATGAGTTGGTGGTTTGGATTGGGACCTTTGGTGTTTATATATTTTAACACAGAAAACGTGTTTGTCGTTTAGATTTTGGAACCTTTAATGTTTTTATAATAAAGGGCCGGATAACGTGTTGGCGGTTAAGATTGCGACCTTTGATGTTTATATATTTAAGGACTGGTTAATGTGTTGTTGGTTTGCATTTGGAACCTTTAATATTCATATAGTTAAGGACAGGGTAACATGTTGTTGGTTTACATTTGGAACCTTTAATATTCATATATTTAAGGACAGGGAAACGTGTTGCTGGTTTTGACGTTGGGACCTTTAATGTTTTTATATTTAAGGACCGTGAAATTTTGATGTCTATATATTTAAAGACAGGGTAACATGATGCTGGTTAAAATTGGAACCGGTAATTTTCATATATTTAAGTACAGGGAAACGTTTTACTGGTTTTGACGTTGGGACCTTTACTGTTTTTATATTTAAGGACCGTGAAATGTGTTGGTGATTAAGATCGGGATCTTTGATGTTCATATATTTAAGGACAGGGTAACGTGTTCTTGGTTTAAATTTGGAACCGCTAATATTTCGTACTTAAGAACAGGGTATCGTGTTGGTGGTTTAGATTAGGACTATTGACGTTTATATATTTCAGGACAGGGTAACATGTTGTTGGTTTAGATTTGGAACTTTAAATGTTTATGTATTTAAGGACGGGGAAACGTGTTGATGGTTTAAATTTGACCCCGTTAATGTTTTTATATTTTAGGACAGGTTAATGTGTTGGTGGTTTAGATTTGGAACCTTTAATACTTGAATATTTAAGGATAGGGTTAAGTGTTGTTGGATTAGATTTTAGACGTCTTATGTTTTCATATTTCAGGACAGTGTAACGTGTTGGTTGTTTAGATTGAGACCTTTGATGTTTATATATTTAAGGAAAGGGTTACGTGTTGTTGATTTAGATTGGGACCTTTGATGGGTTTTTTTTATTTTTAAGGACAGGGTTTCGTGCTATTGGTTTGGATAGGGACCTCTGATGTTTATATATTTATGGACAGGGAAACTACTGTTGGTTTATATTTAGAACCGAGAATGTTTATATATTCAAGGATAGGGTAATGTGTTGGTTGCTTAGATTTGAGACCTTTAAAAAAATATTGCAGGACAGGGTAAGGTGTTGTTGGTTTAAATTTGGAATATTGATATTTATATTCTAAAGGACAGGGTAAAGTGTTGTTGGATACGATTTGGGACCATGCATGTTTAAATATTTAAGGACAGGGAAACATGTTGATGGTTTAGATTAGGATCTTTAAGGCTTATATATTGAAGGACAGGGTAACGTGTTGATTGTTTAAAGTGGAACCTTTTATGTTTTTATATTTAAGGACCGGGTAATGTGTTAGTGGTTTATATTTGGGATATTTGATGTTAATATATTTAAGACAGGGAAACATGTTTGTGGTTTAGATTTGGAACCTTTAATGTTTTTATATTTAAGGACCGGGCAACGTGTTGGTTGTTAAGATTGCGACCTTTGATGTTTATATATTTCCGGACAGGGTAACATGTTCTTGGCTTGGAGTTGGAACCTTTAATATGTTTAGTATTTTAGGACAGGGTACGTGTTAGTGGTCCCGTACAGGAAAAACTGTTTTTATATTTAAGACAGGGTAACGTGTTGGTGGTTTCGATTGGAACTTTTAATGTTTATATATTTAAGGACTAGGTAACGTGTTGTTGGTTTAGATTTGGAACCTTTAATGTTATTCTATTTAAGGACTGTTTAATGTGTTGGTGGTTTAGATTGGGACATTTGATGTTTATATATCTAAAGACAGGGTCACGTGTTGTTGGTTTAGATTGGGGCCTATAATGTTAATATATTTAAGGGCAGGGAAACATAAGATTTAGAACCTTTAATGTTTTTTTTTATAATTTAAGAACAGGGTAACGTGTTGATAGTTTAAATTGGAACCTTTAATTTTTTTATATTTAAGGATTGTCTGAAGGCATTGGGGTATGTTCAAACATTAGACCGACACTGGGGCCATTATATTCAATAACAAGGTTACGGGTGCTTGTTTTGAGTTTGGGCCTTTAATGTTCATACATTGCAAGACAGGGTTGTGTGTTGTTGGTTAACATGGGACTTTCATTCAATGATTGTATATTAAAGGCAATGTTAGGTGTTGTTAGAAGGGACTAGGACCAATTATATATTAAAAGAACATGGTTGCATGTTGTTTGTTTACATGGGGAATTATGTAAATATCTAAAGGACAGGTGTACATATTGTTTACATCAGGGCCTTTAATAGTCTAAATAAAGTGTTATGTGTTATTCATTTAAATCAGGGAATGTTTATACATTAACGGATAAGTGTTGTTGTTTAAGTGGGGGATTACATTGCTTATATATTAAAGTTACGTGTTGTAAGAAGACAATGGGTCCTATGTTTAGACATGAAAACACAGGATTGTATGCTGTGGGTGAATATAGGGCCTTTAACCTTCATATATTAAAGGACATGGATGCGTGTTGACATGTTATTGAAAGACACTGGGTCCTATATTCATACACAAAAATACAGGATTACGTATATGCTGTTGGTTAACATAGGGACTTTATTTTTTATATATTAAAGGACATGGCAACGTGTTGCATGTAAAATGGGGTATTAAATGTTTACACATAAAAATATTGTGTTACGTGTTGTTGAAAGCCACGAAGGCCTTTTACATTTATATATTCAAAACAGTGGTATGTGCTGTTGCAAGGCATGGTGGTTTTAATGCTTATATATTAAAGGACAGGGTTATGTAGCGTTGGTTTACATGAGTGCCTAAATTGTTTGTTTTTTAAAGAACAGGGTTGGTTTTCCACAAAATAGTCAAAATACAAATTGAAGTTATATTCTTCCTGATCAATAATGATATAATATACTGATCATAGCTGCCACAAAAGGAGCCAAATACAATCTTTCGTAGCAATAGACCAGTTCAAAAATGGCAAGATACAAAGTCATAGCTGACAGAAATAGAGACCGATGCACACTTCGGTAGCTTTATACATGTTCAATAAAGATGAAATACACAGATCATGGCTGACACAAAAAGAGTACAATACAAACTGAGGTACCAATAAACATTTTCAATTATGACATATTACACTGATCATGGCTGCCACAAAAAGAGCCAAATTCAAACTGAGGTACCAATATACATGTTCAATAATGACATAATACACAGATCATGGCTGCCAGAAAAAGAGCCAAATACAAACTGAGGTACCAACATAACTGTTCAATAATCATATCATACACAGATTGTGGCTGTCAAAAAAGAGCAAAATACAAACTTAGGTAATAGTATACCTGTTCAATAATGGCAAAATACAGATCATAAAGTCACAAAATGAGCCAAATACAGACTAAGGAAACAAAATAGCTATTCGACAATAACATAATACTCAGATCATGGCTGTCACAAAAAGAGCAAAATAGAAATTTATATAATAATATACCTGTTCTATAATAATGAAATACACAGAGCATGGCTGCCCAAAAAGCCAAATACAAACTTGGGTAATAATATACCTGTTTAATAATGACATAACACACAGGGCATGGCTGCCACAAAAACAGCTACATGTATAAACAAACTGAGGTACCAATATACCTGTTCAATAATGACATAATACAGAGACCATGGCTGCCAAAAAGGAGCAAAATATAGACATAGGTAATAATACACCAGTTCAATAATAATAAAATACACAGATCATGGCTGCCCCTCAAAGCCAAATACAAACCTGGGTTATAATATACCAGTTTAATAACAACATAATACACAGATCATGGCTGCCTCAAGATGTGCCAAAAACACACTGAGGTACCAATATACCTATTTCATAATGACATAATACACAGAGAATTGCTGTCACAAAAAGAGCAAAATAACTTAGGTATCAATATACCTGTTCAATAATGGCAAAATACACTGATCATGGCTGCAGCAAAAACATCAAAATACAAATTTAGGTAATAATATACCCGTTCAAAAATGATAAAATACACAGATCATGTCTGTCACAAAAAGAGCCAAATACAAATTGAGGTACCAATGTACCTGTTCAATAATGACATAATACACAGATCATGGCTTTCACAAAAAGAGCCAAATACAAACAGAAGTAACCTAAAACCCTTTAAATAATGACATTATACACAGATAGCTCTTTCCTATTGCAAAAAGAGCTGAATACAAAATGACATAAAAACATACCTGTTCAATAATGTAATAATACAGATCATGGCTGTCAAAAGAGAGCCAAATACAAACTTAGGTTACAATATACCTGTTCAATAATGACATAATATACAAATCATGGCTGCCACAAAAAGAGCAAAATACAAATTCAGGTTATAATATACATGTTCGATAATAATAAAATACACAGATCATGGCTGTCACAACAATTGCCAAATACAAACCGAGGTATCAATAAACCCGTTTAATAATGACATAATACACAGATCATGGCTGCCATAACAAGAGCCTTATACAAACTGAGGTACCTTTATACCTGTTCAATAATGATATCAGACACAGAATGTGGCTGTCAAAAAAAAGAGCCAAATACAAACTAAGGGAATAATATACCTATTCAATAATGGCAAAAACAGATCATCGCAGTCAAAAAAAGAGCCAAATACAAACTTAGGTAACAAAATACGTATTTGACAATAACATAATACACAGATCATGGCTGTCACAAAAGCAAAATACAAACTTAAGTAATAATATATCTGTTCAATCATGACATAAAACACAGATCATGGCTGCCAAAAAAGAGCCATAAACAAACTGAGGTACCAATATACCTGTTCAATAATGACATAATTCAGAGACCATGGCTGCCAAAAAAGAGCAAAATACAGACTTAGGTAATAATATACCAGTTCAATAATAATAAAATACACAGATCATGGCTGCCAATAAAAGCCAAATACAAACCTAGGCAATAATATACCAGTTTAATAATGACATAATACACAGATCATGGCTGCCTTAAGTGCCAAAAACAAACTGAGGTACCAATATACCTATTTGATAATGGCATATTACACAGAACATGGCTGTCACAAAAAGAGCAAAATACAAACTTAGTAACCAATATACCTGTTCAATAATGGCAAAATACACTGATAATGGCTGCCGCAAAAAAACAGCAAAAGACAACTTTAGGTAATAATATTCCTGTTCGAAAATGATTAATACACAGATCATGGCTGCCACAAATAGAGCCAAATACAAAATGAGGTACCAATATACCTGTTCAATAATGACATAACACAGATCATGGCTTTCACAAAAAGAGACAAATACAAACTGAGGTACCAATATACCTATACAATAATGTTATCATACACAGACAGTGGCTGTCACAAAAAGAACAAAATTCAAACTTAGGTACAAATATACCTGTACAAAAATGGCATAATACACAGATCATGACTGCCACAAAAAGCCAAACACAAACTTAGGTAAAAATATACCTGTTCAATAATGACATAGTACACAGATCATGGAAGCCACAAAACAGAGCCAAATAAAAACTGAGGTACCACTAAACCTGTTCAATAATGGCAAAATACACAGATCATGGCTGTCATAAAAAGAGCAAAATACAAACTTAGGTAATAATATGCCTGTTTAATTATGATAAAAAAACAGAGATCATGGCTGTCACAAAAAGAGCCAAATAGAAACTGAGGTACCAATATACATGTCCAATAATGACAAAATACACAGAGCTAGCTGTCACAAAACGAGACAAATAAATACAAACTAAGATACCAATATACCTGTTTAATAATGGCAAAATACACAGATTATGGCTGTCACAAAAACAGAAATATACAAACTTAGGTAATAGCTGTTTAATGATGATAAATTACACAGATCATTGCTGCCCAAGGAAGCCTAATACAAACTAAGGTACCAATATACATGTTTAATTATGACATAATACACAGATCATGGCTGCCACAAAAAAGCCAATACAAACTCAGGTACCAATATAACTGTTCAATAATACTAAGATATACAAATCATGGTTGCCAAAAAGGAGCAACATAGAAATTGAGGGAATAATATACTTATTAAATAATGATAAAATACACAGAGCATTGCTGTCACAAAAAGAGCAAAATAACTTACCAATATACCTGTACAATAATGTTATCATACACAGACAGTGGCTGTCACAAAAAGAACAAAATTCAAACTTAGGTACAAATATACAGGTTCAATAATGGCAAATACACTGATCATGGCTGTCAAAAAAAGAGCAAAAAACAAATTCAGGTAATAATATACCTGTTCAATAATGATAAAATACAAAGATCATGGCTAACACAAAAAGAGCCTAATACAAACTGAGGTATCAATACCTGTTCAATAATGACACTATACAAATCATGGCTGCCACAAAAAGAATGAAATACAAATTCATGTATTATACCAGTTCAAAAATGATAAAATACTCAGATCATGGCTGCCACAAAAAGAGCCAAATACAAACAGAGGTACCAATATACCTGTTCAATAATGACATAATACACAGAGCATGGCTGTAACAAAAAAAGCCAAATACAAACTCAGGTAACAATATACAGGTTCAATTATGGCAAAATACACTGATCATGGCTGCTGCCAAAAGAGGAAAATACAAATTTAGGTAATTATTTATATGTTCACTAATGGCAAAATACACTGATCAAAGCTACCGCAAAAAGAGCAAAAAACAAATTCCTTTAATAATATACGTGTTCAATAATGACAAAATACACAGATTATGGCTGTCACAAAAAGAGCCAAATACACGCTTAGGTAATTATATACCGTTCAATAATGATTAAATACACACATCATGGCTGTCACAAAACATCAAATACAAACTTAGGTTATAATATACCTGTTCAATAATGACATAAGACACAGGTCATGGCTGCCACGAAAAGAGCAAAATACTAACTGAGGTACCAATATACCTGTTCAATAATGACATAACACAAAGAGCATGACCACCACAAAAAAAAAGCATAATACAAACTAATATACCGATATACCTGTTTAATATGGGCAAAATACACTGATCATGGCTACAGCAAAAAGAGCAAATTACAAATTCAGGTAAAAATATACTGTTTCAATAATGATAAAATACACAGATCATGGCTGCCACAAAAAAGAGCCAAATACAAACTGAGGTACCAATATAGCTGTTTAATAATGACATAATACACAGATTATGGCTGCCACAAAAAGAGCAATATACAAACTAAGGTACCAGTATACTTGTTTAATAATGGCATAATACACAGATCATGGCTGCAACAAAAAGAGCCAAATACAAACTGAGGTACCAATATACCTGTTCAATAATAACATAACACACTAATCAATTCTGCCTCAAAATAGAGCCAAATACAAACTGATGTACCAATAATCCTTTTAAATAATCACAAAATACACATTACATGGCTGTCACAAAAAAAGAATCAAATGTAAACTGAGGTAACAAAATACCTGTTAAAAATGGCAAAATACACAGATCAAGGCTGCAACAAAAAAGAGCCAAATACAAACTGAGGTACCAATATAGCTGTTTAATAATGACATAATACACAGATTATGGCTGCCACAAAAAGAGCAATATACAAACTAAGGTACCAGTATACTTGTTTAATAATGACATAATACACAGATCATGGCTGCAACAAAAAGAGCCAAATACAAACTGAGGTACCAATATACCTGTTCAATAATAACATAACACACTAATCAATTCTGCCTCAAAATAGAGCCAAATACAAACTGATGTACCAATTATCCTTTTAAATAATCACAAAATACACATTACATGGCTGTCACAAAAAAAGAATCAAATGTAAACTGAGGTAACAAAATACCTGTTAAAAATGGCAAAATACACAGATCAAGGCTGCAACAAAAAAGAGCCAAATACAAACTGAGGTACCAATATAGCTGTTTAATAATGACATAATACACAGATTATGGCTGCCACAAAAAGAGCAATATACAAACTAAGGTACCAGTATACTTGTTTAATAATGACATAATACACAGATCATGGCTGCAACAAAAAGAGCCAAATACAAACTGAGGTACCAATATACCTGTTCAATAATAACATAACACACTAATCATTTCTGCCTCAAAATAGAGCCAAATACAAACTGATGTACCAATAATCCTTTTAAATAATCACAAAATACACATTACATGGCTGTCACAAAAAAAGAATCAAATGTAAACTGAGGTAACAAAATACCTGTTAAAAATGGCAAAATACACAGATCATGGCTGCAACAAAAAGAGCCAAATACAAACTGAGGTAACAATATAGCTGTTTAATAATGTCATAATACACAGATTATGGCTGCCACAAAAAGAGAAAAATACAGACTGAGGTACCAGTATACTTGTTTAATAATGACATAATACACAGATCATGGCTGCAACAAAAAGAGCAAAATACAAACTCAGGTACCAGTACACTTGTTTAATAATGACATAATACACAGATTATGGCTGCCACAAAAAGAGCAAAATACAAACTGAGGTACCAGTATACTTGTTTAATAATGGCATAATACACAGATCATGGCTGCAACAAAAAGAGCAAAATACAAACTGAGGTACCAAGTATACTTGTTTAATAATGACATAATACACAGATTATGGCTGCCACAAAAAGAGCCAAATACAAACTAAGGTACCAGTACACTTGTTTAATAATGACATACTACACAGATCATGGCTGCAACAAAAAGAGCCAAATACAAACTGAGGTAACAATATAGCTGTTTAATAATGTCATAATACACAGATTATGGCTGCCACAAAAAGAGCAAAATACAAACTGAGGTACCAGTATACTTATTTAATAATGGCATAATACACAGATCATGGCTGCAACAAAAAGAGCCAAATACAAAATGAGGTACCAGTATACTTGTTTAATAATGGCATAATACACAGATCATGGCTGCAACAAAAAGAGCCAAATACAAACTGAGGTAACAATATAGCTGTTTAATAATGTCATAATACACAGATTATGGCTGCCACAAAAAGAGGAAAATACAAACTGAGGTACCAGTATACTTGTTTAATAATGGCATAATACACAGATCATGGCTGCAACAAAAAGAGCCAAATACAAACTGAGGTACCAGTATACTTGTTTAATAATGACATAATAGACAGATCATGGCTGCAACAAAAAGAGCCAAATACAAACTGAGGTACCAATATAGCTGTTTAATAATGACATAATACACAGATTATGGCTGCCACAAAAAGAGCAAAATACAAACTGAGGTACCAGTATACTTGTTTAATAATGACATACTACACAGATCATGGCTGCAACAAAAAGAGCCAAATACAAACTGAGGTAACAATATAGCTGTTTTATAATGACATAATACACAGATTATGGCTGCAACAAAAAGAGCCAAATACAAACTGAGGTACCAAGTATACTTGTTTAATAATGACATAATACACAGATTATGGCTGCAACAAAAAGAGCCAAATACAAACTGAGGTACCAGTATACTTGTTTAATAATGGCATAATACACAGATCATGGCTGCAACAAAAAGAGCGAAATACAAACTAAGGTACCAAGTATACTTGTTTAATAATGACATAATACACAGATCATGGCTGCAACAAAAAGAGCAAAATACAAACTGAGGTAACAATATAGCTGTTTAATAATGACATAATACACAGATTATGGCTGCAACAAAAAGAGCCAAATACAAACTGAGGTAACAATATACCTGTTCAATAATGACATAATACACAGATTATGGCTGCCACAAAAAGAGTCAAATACAAACTGAGGTAACAATAAAGCTGTTTAATAATGACATAATACACAGATCATGGCTGCAACAAAAAGAGCCAAATACAAACTGAGGTAACAATATACCTGTTTAATAATGACATAATACACAGATCATGGCTGCAAGAAAAAGAGCCAAATACAAACTGAGGTAACAATATACCTGTTCAATAATAACATAATACACTAATCATTTCTGCCTCAAAATAGAGACAAATACAAACTGAGGTACCAAGTATACTTGTTTAATAATGGCATAATACACAGATCATGGCTGCCACAAAAACAGAATCAAATGCAAACTGAGGTAACAAAATACCTGTTAAAAATAGCAAAATACACAGATCATGGCTGCAACAAAAACAGCCAAATGCAAACTGAGGTAACAATATACCTGTTGAATAATTGCATAAAACACAGATCATGGCTGCCACAAAAAAGAGCGAAATACAAACTGGGGTAACAATATACCTGTTCAATAATGGCATTATACACAGATCATGACTGCAACAAAAAAGAGCCAATGCAAACTGAGGTACCAATATACTTGTCCAATAACGACATAATACACAGATAATGGCTGCCGCAAAAAAAGAGCCAAATGCAAACTTAGGTATCAATATACATGTTCAATAATGACATAATACACAAATCATGGCTGCAACAAAAAAGAGCCAAATGCAAACTGAGGTAACAATATACTTGTTCAATAATGACATAATACACAAATCATGGCTACAGCAAAAAAGAGCCAAATGCAAACCGCGGTAACAATATACTTGTTCAATAATGACATAATACACAGTCACAGATCATGGCTGCAACAAAAAAGTGCCAAATGCATACTAAGGTAACAATATACCTGTTCAATAATGACATAATACACAGATCATGGCTGCCACAAAAAGAGCCAACTACAAACTGAGGTACCAATAAACTTGTTTAATAATGACATTATACACAGATCATGGCTGCCAAAAAAGGAGCTAAATACAAACTGAGGTACCAAAATACCAGTTAAATAATGACATAATACACAGATCATGGCTGCTACAAAAAAGAGCCAAATACAAACTTAGGTAACAATATACCTGTTCAAAAATGGCATTTTACACAGACCATGGCTGCCACAAAAAAGACCCATTTGCAAACTGCGGTAATAATATACCTGTTCAATAGTTGCACAATACACAGATCATGGCTGTCACAAAAAAAAGCGAAATACAAACTGAGGTAACAATATACCTGTTCAATAATGGTATTATACACAGATCATGACTGCAACAAAAAAGAGCCAAATGCAAATTGAGGTACCAATTTACCTGTCCAATAAAGACATAATACACAGATAATGGCTGCCACAAAAAAGAGCCAAGTGCAAACTGAGGTATCAGTATACCTGTTCAATAATGACATAATAAACAATTCATGGCTGCCGCAAAAAAGCCAAATGCAAACTAAGGTTACAACATCTATAGCAGTTCTATAATAATTATATGCTTGAATCAAGCCTGAACCAAAAAAGAGAAGAATATAGACTAAGGTTACATAGCAGATCACTAGAAACTGAATACATTTGTTCATGGCTGGCACAAAATTCAATACAAGCTTAAATTGCAATCCACATTGTAGTTCAACAATAACTTAAGGTAACATGATATTGGTAAAAAGTCAATTTAAACATACATCATGGCTTACAAAAAAGGAGCCAAAATCAAACTTAGGTTACAACAAAACATTTCAATAATAACTTGATACAAAAATCATTGCTGCCTCAAAAAGAGCCAAATACTATCTTAGGTTCCATGAAACTGGTTAAAAATAACATAATACATAGATCATGGCTAACACGACAATGGTTAAAAGTCTCTTAATACACAGATCATGGCTGCCAGTAAAATTCAGTTAAAACAATATACTAGTCAGAAGTTACTTTATAAATAGCAAACTGCTGAAAACAAATCCAGATCATAGCAAAAGTTGAGTGTTTAAAAGTAATTTGATATACACAAGCAGTTTTGGGGAGTACATTTTACTAAGAAAAAGAAAGGTACAAATAAAAATCATCACAATTAGATGTTGCTTTACAAAAATAAATATAGAAAAAATACAAATATAAAATATTAAATGATATCCATACAACAAATGTAACCAAAGACATCACGAAGCACTGGCAGTAGGTCACTATGATGTTGAACACTGTCATCCTGTAGCAGCACGTGCATCCTCTTGAAGTAGACACTGAGCTTCATGTAATCCACATCCATGTGCTTTTTCATCCATTATGTTTCTTTATATAACGCTCTATCAAATATGGGAACAATGATCTGTGACGTCCTCTGTATGTAAATATTGTGCCTGGGAAAAACATTCCTAATGTTGTAGCTCAAATCCATGAAGACCTAGCTTTCTCCTGCTAGGTGTATCTTGCCTAGTTCACGGGTAGGTTGTCATGATGTAAACCCTGTCTTATGTCCATGTCAGGCCTCTTCTTCCCATCACTCCATTTTCTGTCCTAAACAAAACTTACAGTAACAGCTATCAGTAATTCAATTTCCAAGTTTTCAAACTATGCAAAAATTGCAAATATAACAACAACTAGTTCAAAAACCAAAATACATTTTTGTATAAGAAGACACTGGCTGTCAGAAAAAAGAATAAAAAAACAAACCAAGGTAGTTACAAAGGGGATACAAAAATCTTAATATTAGGTCATTGCTGTCTACAAAAAGAAAACGCTCATCCTTTTTATCAATACGGGGCAAAACTTAACATTTCTTACTTATTATATCAATAAAATGTTTCACGTTAATACCTGAAATGGTTTTTAACTTATTCCTTAAATAAAGTGTTTGCATGTCTTTTCAAACTATTACAAAGGGCAGTAATTGATTTTCATAAAAGGTTATGAGCCATGCTACACATGTGCATTTTGTCACTTGTAACATGTGGTCAATGTTTTATCTGTATATCTTTAATAAATTTGAGGTAATGGCCATGTTCAGGTTTTTGCATCACTTTTTCGAACTGTCAAGGGACATAATTCAACAATTTTTAAATCCAGGGTAATGGGCCTTGCTTCACAAGTGCGTCTTATATTAAGTGAAATCTGCACACCGTTTTATGTTAATACAATGAATGGTTATAAAGTTTTGGCCGAAATAAAGTTTGTGCATGATTTTGTTCCGAATATTTTTTAAAGTCCAAATATGGAACTTGTTGGACATGGGTGTATTTTATCTAACAACATGTGTACTAAGTTTCATTCATATCTTAAGGGTTTTTGAGGGATTGCTTAGGTTAAAGGTTCGCACAAAGATGCCAATGACGACACTTAAGCTATAACAATGAAGCACTCTAGAGTCATTAAACAACAGACAAGCTAAAATGTGGATACAACAGAATGGCTTAAAGCCACTTAAATAGGCAGTGGCAATGAAATTATCAAATTTGCATTACCCTGAAACAAGTAGAATTAGGCTTTGCAGTAAATATGATATCATAGTTTCATGTGACTTAAACAGAATGTTGTTGGTCATTGTGTGATGTGTTTTAAGGACCATGGCAGTTTAAAGGTCCTCATTTTTCATTTTATGAAATATTACTCATCAATAAGCATTTATTGATGTGATTTTAACATTGACATGAGACACTTTACTGTCTGCTGCAGTTCACATATACAATAATAAACATAAAATAGAGGCATGTGTTGTTATAACAGGTAGGGAAATATTAGGTTGCCGGCTTCAGGTGCCTTTTTTGTTTATGACAGGGAAAGTTAGTGTTGGAAGTCACAATGGTTTTAGTTATTCTGGGGAAGACAAAAAATGCTTTTGGTAGGAAAACAGTGGGCTTTATTCCGAAAAAATGGAGAAAATTGTTGTCAACTTGCATCAAATAACTTTTGTAATATATTGAATTGCTGTTTCAGGGGGCATCAGGTTCCCATGTTTATCATGATCTTGAATATTAAGTAAATTGCTATTTCAGGGGGCATCAGGTTCCTATGTGTATTATTATCTTGAATATTGAGTTAATTGCTATTTCAGAGGACATCAGGTTCCTATGTGTATAATGTTTTTGAATTTTGAGTAAATTGCTGTTTTAGGGAGCATCAGGTTCCTATGTTTGTTACGATCTTTAATATTGAGTGAATTGCTGTTAGGGGGGCATAAGGTTCATATGTTTATTATTATCTTGAATATTGAGTGAACTGCTGTCAGGGGGGGGGGGGTCTATGTTTATGATGATCTTGAATATTGAGTTTATTGCTGTTTCTGAGGGCATCAGTTTTCTATGTTTATTATGATCTTGAAGGATTGAGCATATTGTTGTTGGGGGCATCAGGTTCAAGACTGGGTAAATTGCTGCTGGTTGATAAGGTTCTTATGGTTAATATGATAAGGACTGCATAAATTGTTCTTCGGGGAAGATTGGTTGTAGGGTTATTATAATCTTGAAGGACTGAGTAAATTTTTGTTAGGAACTTTGGATGATCAGGTACATATGGTTAAATTTTGAAGGCCTGAGTTAATTGTTGTTGATGGTGAATCAGGATCCTATGGGCATCAATGATCTTGAAGGACAGCGTAAATTGTTGTTTTGGTGATCAGGTTCCTATGGCAAAAGGACTGAGTTAATTGTTGGTGGTGGGCAGGAGGTTCATTAGGTAAAAAATATTGAAGGACTGAGTAAACTGTCATTTATAAGGAGTATCATATTCCTTTGTTATTTATGATCTTCAAGGACTGAAAATTGTGTTTATTGTTGGAGAAATGAGGTTCATATGTTTTTATGATCTTGAAAGACTAAGTAAATTGTAATTATTTGTGGGCATTAGGTTCCTATGGTTATATCTTGAAGGACTAAGTAAATTGTTGTTTGTTGGCATCAGGTTCCTATAGGTTTATCTTGACATTGTAATCCAGAAGGACTGAGTAAATTTTTGGTGAGGGTATCAGGTTCCAATGTTTCTTTAAATATTGAAAGAATGATTAGATTGCTGTTTGGGGACAGCAGGTTCTTATGTTTTTATGGTTTTAAGGACCAAGTAAATTGCTTATTGGGCAATCAGGTACCTATGATTATTAGGATATTGAAGGACTGAGTAACATCAGGTACCTATTATTATAAAGGATTGGGTAAAGAGTAGTTGGGGGATCAGGTTCCTATATGGTTATTGAGCCTTGGGGGGAGGGGGAGACTGAGTAAAGCGCTGTTTTGGGGCAGCAGGTTCTTATGATTTTTATGATTTTGAAGTACTAAGTTCATTGTTGCTTGTAGGCATCAGGTTTCTATGGTTATATATTGAAGGACTGAGTGAGTTGCTGTTTGTGGGCTGGTGGTTCCTCAGATTAGTGTTACCCTAAAGGATTAAGTAAATTGTTGGTGAGGGGATCAGGTTCCAATGTTTCTTAAATATTGAAGGAGTGATCAAATTGCTGCTTGGGGGCACCAAGTTCCTATGTTTTTAATGATCTTGAAGGATTTAGTAAATTGTTGTTGGTGGATCAGGTTCCTATGATTATTATGATCCTGTAGGACTGAGTAAATTGTTGTTGGCAGTCATCATGTTCCTACAGTCATTATGATTCAAAGGACTGAGTAAATTGCTGATGGGGTTTCATGAACATTATTAAAGGACTGAGTTAGTCAAAGTAGAAAATAAATAACCATTGTGGACATCAGGTTCCTATGCTATATCTTGACAGAGAGACTATGTAAATTACTATAGGGGGCATCAGGGTCTTATGGTCATATCTTGACAGAGAGATTTTGTAAATTAATATTTGGGGCATCAGGTTCCTATGGTTATATCTTGACAAAGAGACGTAATGTAAATAGAGGGAATAGGTATATTACTACTGGGGGCATCACAACTTATGGCCATATCTTGAGGGAGCATACATGTAAATTACTACTGGGGGTATCAGGTTCCAATGGTTATATCCTGATGGAGTATGTAAATTAATATTGGGGGGGGGGAGCATCAGGAACTTATGGTTATATTTTGAGGGTGTCAGGGGCGTACCCGAAGCATTTTGAAATGTATACTTGAGATTGGTGAAAGGTAAAGATATTTTAATATTCTGGTCCCAATATAATATAGTTGGAGCGGGACCGATATCCCCTGATGTGGGACTTTTTTTACAGGCCATTTCGCGGGAACCTCAATTTCATTTGGGGGTACCGGAGTATGCCTAGGTACTCCCCTGGGTGTGAGTAAATTACTATTGGGGGGCACCAGGTTCCAATGGTTATATCTTGAAGGAGAATGTTAATTACTTTTGGGGGAGTCAGGTATTATGGTTAAATATCTTGAGTGAGTAAGTAAATTACTATTGGGGAGGGCATCAGGTTCCTATCATTATATCTTGAAGGTGTTAGTAAATTACCATTGGGAAATATCAGCTTCCTATGGTTATATCTTGAAGGTGTATGCATATTACTATTGGGTGTAACCAGGTTCCAATGATTATATCTTGAGGGAGTATGTAAATACCTATTGGGGGCATCAGGTTCCAATGGTTTCATCTTGAAGGAGTATGTAAATAACTATTGGGGGCATCAGGTTCCAATGGTTATATCTTGAGGGAGTATGTAAATAACTATTGGGTGGCATCAGGTTCCAATGGTTATATCTTGAAGGAGTATGTAAATAACTATTGGGTGGCATCAGGTTCCAATGGTTTTATCTTGAAGGAGTATGTAAATAACTATTGGGGGCATCAGGTTCCAATGGTTATATCTTGAGGGAGTAAGTAAGTTACTATTGGGTGGCATCAGGTTCCTATGGTTATATCTTGAAGGAATTTGTAAATAACTATTGGGGGCATCAGGTTCCAATGGTTATATCTTGAAGGAGTATGTAAATAACTATTGGGTGGCATCAGGTTCCAATGGTTATATCTTGAGGGAGTAAGTAAATAACTATTGGGTGGCATCAGGTTCCAATGGTTATATCTTGAAGGAGTATGTAAATAACTATTGGGTGGCATCAGGTTCCAATGGTTATATCTTGAAGGAGTATGTAAATAACTATTGGGTGGCATCAGGTTCCAATGGTTTTATCTTGAAGGAGTATGTAAATAACTATTGGGTGGCATCAGGTTCCAATGGTTTTATCTTGAAGGAGTATGTAAATAACTATTGGGTGGCATCAGGTTCCTATGGTTATATCTTGAGGGAGTAAGTAAATTACTATTGGGTGGCATCAGGTTCCAATGGTTATATCTTGAAGGACTATGTAAATAACTATTGGGGGCATCAGGTTCCAATGGTTATATCTTGAGGGAGTATGTAAATTACTATTGGGTGTCATCAGGTTCCAATGGTTTTATCTTGAGGGAGTAAGTAAATAACTATTGGGTGTCATCAGGTTCCAATGGTTTTATCTTGAAGGAGTATGTAAATAACTATTGGGTGGCATCAGGTTCCAATGGTTATATCTTGAGGGAGTAAGTAAATAACTATTGGGTGGCATCAGGTTCCAATGGTTATATCTTGAAGGAGTATGTAAATAACTATTGGGGGCATCAGGTTCCAATGGTTATATCTTGAGGGAGTATGTAAATTACTATTGGGTGTCATCAGGTTCCAATGGTTTTATCTTGAGGGAGTAAGTAAATAACTATTGGGTGTCATCAGGTTCCAATGGTTTTATCTTGAAGGAGTATGTAAATTACTATTGGGTGTCATCAGGTTCCAATGGTTATATCTTGAAGGAGTATGTAAATTACTATTGGGTGGCATCAGGTTCATATGGTTTTATCTTGAGGGAGTATGTAAATTACTATTGGGTGGCATCAGGTTCATATGGTTTTATCTTGAGGGAGTAAGTAAATAACTATTGGGTGGCATCAGGTTCATATGGTTTTATCTTGAGGGAGTAAGTAAATTACTTGAGGGAGTATGTAAATTACTATTGGGTGGCATCAGGTTCATACAGTTTTATCTTGAGGGAGTATGTAAATTACTATTGGGTGGCATCAGGTTCCTATGGTTTTATCTTAAAGGAGTAAGTAAATTACTATTGGGTGGCATCAGGTTCATATGGTTTTATCTTGAAGGAGTATGTAAATTACTATTGGGTGGCATCAGGTTCATATGGTTTTATCTTGAAGGAGTATGTAAATTACTATTGGGTGGCATTAGGTTCCTATGGTTATGTCTTCAAGGAGATGTGAATTACTATTGAGGGCATCAGGTTCCAACTGTTATACCTTAACAGAAGGTGTAAGTAAATTACTATTTGGAGCAACAGGTTCCTATGGTTATATCATAAGGGAGTAAGTAAATTAATTTTGGGGGCATAATGTTCCTAGGATTAAATTTTGAAGAAAGGAGTATATAAACTACTATTGGGGGGCACCCGGTTCCTGGGGTTGTAAGTTACTATTTGGGGCATCAGATTCCTATGGTTATATCATGACAGAGGGAGATTTGTAAATTACTAAGGGGGATCATCAAGTGTCTATGGTTATGTCTTATGATCAAGTTTAATCTTTCTCTTATGCTCCTTGATAAAATTGAGCCTGTATCTTTACAATGTTTCATAAGTGTTTCATTTAAAGTGACTCCCTCATGTTTTTAGGCCAAATTTTTTTTCCTATAATGCATCTGAAAACACCTATTTTAGCATTAATTTATTCTTTGATATCGAAATTGCAGAAAAAAATATTTTATTACATTATCAAGTATGGTTTTAGTGGGGTTAGAATCCACGCTGGTAAAGGCAAGAAAAATTAGAAGACATCTGGCTAGTCCACACGGCCACCCAGACTTTAACAACAGTTGCAGATATGTTAACCTCTTAAGGCTACATTGATAACATCAGCCAGGTAATTATGTCAATCAACCAATCACGCAACACCACAGCCGTAATTATTTTTCAATTGCGTTATGAACACTTATGATAATTGCGGTCTTCAAAGACGATATTTGAGCAAATATCAAAATTTTCTGAAGGTTTCAAGCTTTGGGTATTTTTGTTTTAACACTCCTTATGATTTGCCACACTTTATTTTGTTATTAAAAAAATGTATTTTATAAAACATGAGGGAGTCTTTAAATTGATTATTATAAACAACACTATTTTTTACCTTCTCACCTCCTGAGAGTTTGCAATTGTATCAGCTGGTGCATGTTAAAAGTTCATGTTGAGGTGTTGTTTTCTCCAGTTTATGTTGACAAGTTCATGATAAGCAGTCACAGTTGGGTCCTCACAGATCTAGAAGCTGAGGTAAAAAAGTGTTGCAGCTTCAGACATGTGCTGCATACCTCATTACTGAAAAACATAAAAGACAGAGGTAATGAGGTCCTCACCTGAGAAACTGTTGGCTATATCTTGTCTGAATTGTGCATTCTGGTGAATTTATTCCATCCATTTTTTCTCCAATATTGACATAAAAGCATTCACTTGTTCTAACTTTGAACCCTAGAATGTTAATACTATCTATTAAATATCATGTCTGAGTATGTTACTTACTTTTGAAATAGGCAGCAGTTATGTTGATAGGACCCACCTTATTTGCCATCCCCCCACTCCTACCACCCACCCCCCCCCCCCCCTCCTTTATTTTTACATAAATAAAAATTTAAACACCATTGTCCTTCCGGGGGCATAAATGTCAACCTTAACCTTAAATAAGTAATGATGTAATATATTGATTTTCTTTTTAAATTGTGGAGTTTTGGGTTGATATGGATGTTTTATGATTAATAATGATAATTTTCCCATAATTTTTTAACTTGACGATTGATTTTGATTTTTGGGGGCGGGGTGGAAGACGTGGCAATAAGGGTGGTTCATGTCAACGTAATTTCTGCCTGTGCCTTTGGCTTCCTATTTCCTTAGAATGCACGTGAATTTCGTTTTAAACTTAAAAATTAATCAGACGAAAGTAAAACCGTAAATTGAGGTGTAACTTAATTGCAGCAATAAAACATTTCATTACTTTCCAATAAATATTTTTTACCTTTTGAGTAGATAATTTCTTTAACTGTTTAACTGAAACGTTTTTGTTGTTGTTGTTGTTGTTTTGTTTTTGTTTTAAATTCTGCCACCAATCTATTTGTTTACCAACAGCCTGGCTCTGATTTTTATTTACCGAATCGATTTGTCCATTTGCGATTGCTCGTCATATTGGTCCTCTCGTTCCGATCGTCATGAAGAAATAGTTTTGTAAGGCTGGATCATCATCATCATCATTACCATCATGCTTCATCATCATCATCATCATCATCATCATCATCATCATCATCGATATGTTTGTTTGTTATTCATTTCGAAAAATAGCTCATTCAGCTAGTGATTATTGTAACAATGTACCCGACTTGAGATCAAGATTCTTGTATCTTGGATCTATTTGTAAAGACAAAATTTCGGAGAACTACATGTAGCCGAAGAAAACCTTTTTAAGGTGATCCACAATGGTCTTATAAATGTACAGTTTTGCACATATATATATATGCAAAACTGTACATTTATAAGACCATTATATATATATATATACAAATGTTAAAAGAGTTTTGATTAAAGTAGAAAAGAGTTCGTTTAATGCCACTAGCATAATTTTAAGTCAGTAAAAGCGTATAACAGTATATTCAACTATTAACAAAGGCTTACTCAAGTGATTCCTTACATCAACATGTATAACTACCGTTCATAATTCACAAAAGGGCCGAAATGGTAAATGTGCCGTAATGGTCGTTGGGTTGCGTTGGCCGTGTACTTTGGAGCCGCTTATGAGAGTGAGATGTCTGGAGCAAAACATGGACCTTTCGATACAAAACAAGACGTAACATTTTTTTTTCATTTGCTACAATTTAGGTTGTGGTTGCAGGAACCGAAACCATTTGCTACGACGGAAAGCACGTGGAATGCCTGCAACCTCGGTTCTTTAGATACCAGATACAAGCATATTTATTTCAGGTCGGATATGAAGGGGAAAAACACACATGGCAGAAAAGCTCAACGTTATTTAGTTGGATATAGCAATATGCAACTACTTACTAGTTTGTAGTTGGTTATTCGTATATTCAACTACCTGCTTGGTATGTGATGTGTATCATAATAGCCAAATAGTTTTTGCTTTTCGTCATAACAAAATAAAAACAAATAGTATTTCTATGTAGTGTGTGCCTCATTTGTAGGTATGAATATATCCTGGGGATAGAATATTCGTTCCGAGACTTCCGTTTTAAAGCAAACATGGTGATTATATATATATATATATAAACAACTTTTTCGACCAGAAACGTAATTTGCTTTTCGTTATATATGTAACAAACAATATTTTAATTGTACATTATCAGCATTTGCCAACGATTTTTGAAAAAACTATAAATTGCTCATCAAATCACTCAGTAACCGAGTATTGTGTACATTTTTCCGATTAGATTCGCTAGGTTTTATAAAAAATGATATGAAAATAACAAACTTACAGCGATAATCATTTCCGAATCGAGCGGTATTTTGCTTAAATGTCACGTCACAAACCACGTGGTATGTCCCCACTGACTTGATTGTTGCATTATTGTCCGAATTTTGAAAATAGCACAACCATTACCTCATCTGCAATTTTTCGTTAGAGCAAGCAAGGAATTCAGAGCCGGCCGCACCACTGGTACCATACTGCCCTCTGAAAATAGCAATAAGACTAAAATTTAAATGTCTGCAATTCATGGACATAGCAAAGTGTAAGCATTTTCAATGTTTCTGCATCACAACCATCGGTTGATATTATAAAAAAAAAATTAACCTTGAAAGAAATGTGTGCTGGTTTATGTGTTAAAACCCATTTTGATAGACCACTAGCATGATGATCTAATTTATTTAGAGTCTGAGAGCTACATTAGTGAACAGGCATCAAATGTTGTGCCATTACATCGAGCTGATTGTTACCAACACTCACACTACAATATTGATGAATAAATATATTTAAATATTTCACTGACAGTCAAAAATTACATTTGGAGAAGAGGTATGTTTTAGCACGTACATATAAACCAAACGTCCTTGGTTAAAGAAATGTAAAAAATGAGGTTTGTAAATACACTGAGTTAAGAAAGTCTAACCTGTTATAAATCTAAGTAAAGTCAGATTCAGATTTATTTGTATTCAAAGAAATCAAATAAAGTATTTGTGTTCTTAATTTTTGCCACTGATCACTGTTACTATCTCAGCAAGAGTCAATTGGAAGCAGACTTAACCCCATCCACTAAAAATAAATGACTTTTCCACTTAGTTTCTCATTAAGGGACTTTTTACAGCGTTTATATATTTTAATAAAATATATTAAGTATCAAAATAACACTTACACACAATTAACTGGTAATAGTTCGCCCCTCATTCTGTCTTCGGTCTAGCATATCGTTGGTTGTTTGAACATACATTATATACAAGAATCTTTATTTAATGTCGGGTATGTGTTAACAAGAAACATTAGCTCAATGAGCTATTTACCGACATGAATAACAGACATACATAACATATCAAATAGAAATAACAATGAGCTTGTGACCTGGAAATAAAAGTATATATGTTAAAATTAATGCATATTGAAGCATGCATACAAATAGGAAAATTGGATTAGAGCATCGAGAACAGTGATAACATCATCAAGTTTTCCCGGCTGTACGGCCAGTCCACACGCGCACGGTTCCACTTGTTGAAATACCACTGCAAAATGGTTAGTTGTTTCAAAAGTATAACTTAAAGGGTAATCATATACATTGACGTAGCAAAATTGTAAGTAGCAAAATATTCAAGGGAATAACAGCTTTGTACATCGATGTGTAGTTTGTAAAAAAACTTATAATTAATCTAGCATGATTGGAAAAATCCTTGGAAAATATTGCTTAGAGAAGGTATGATATGTATCATGTTGTATTGATATTACACCTATCACTTTAAAAGAATGTTAATTGAAAAAGTAAAGTAGTAACACCTAAACAAAAATACTTGCCAAAAGAAAAACACTAGTAGTTATATGTGTTCGACAGATGTTATATAAATTTGAAGCAATCATAATTAGATATTAGCTCATGTAATTTAATTTAAAAAGTCTTTTCTGGCATTTGAATGCCATATCTTGTCCATTGGGTGTAAGCCATCCCACTGAAAACCAAACTCCTTTTCCGTTAAGACAAGGATAAAAGATATTCAGTGAAACACCATATAGTTCTCAATTTCTTCTATTTTTTTAAGCAAAGAGGTATTATTTACACATTGAACATTTACAAGAGGAACCCTGTCCAGTTGCGGATCAGCCTTCTAAATTCCAGGTAGTTTTGATAGCACCTTATTTCGTTCGGGTGGATGTTCCATACCTGACTGGCCTCAAAGCGGAAAGAGTTTTTCCGTATTTAGTTGTTCTTACTGATGGAACGTCTACACAGTGTTCGTATTACATGTCTAAAAAGTTACAAGGTTTTGAACAATATCTGGTAGATACCATACAGACATTTGTAAGTTTCAACAAAAATGCCAAACGACAGGACATTAGCCTGCATTGGTAAATTTGTGCATTTGGATATCCAGTTTATCAAAATGTTACTTTCTCTTCAAGAGTGGTCTTAACAACATCAGGATTTTTATCACACACAGAAAGAGTATTGTCATTTGCATAATTATACAAAGCTGCATTATTACTGATACAGAAGAATATGTCGTTTAGGAAGATGTTGAAAACTAAAGGCCCTAATATTGATCCTTGTGGTACGCCTTTCAGGATCGAGCTCCAGTCGACTGCTTTTGAGAGGCCCATTAGAACTGCGCCTACATATTTGTTCTCATCAAGGGTTTTCCGGTCTTCTACCAACCTTAACAGGGTAGGTTGACATCCAAATTTTGTTCTGAATGCTGCCAGGAAAGGATGGAAAATGTTATCAAAATGACTAATCAGTTGCTCACTTATGACACGTTCATATAATTTGGACATTGACGGTAACAAACTGACTGGTTTATAGTTCTTTTCAATAAAGGGCTGATCTTTCTTGAAAATTGGGGTAACTTGTGCTAGCTTAAGACTACTTGGAAATGGTCCATGGCTAATAATTTCATTGGCCATGTTTCGGATGGGAACCTGTCAAGTATCTTTGCCAGCAATGATGATTTTGGGAGGGATCAGATCTATACCAGTTGCTTTTTTGGGATTTATCCTGTCAATGTATTTTCCAATATCTTTATCGGTGACTGTGGTAAAGTGAAACTCAGGTGACATTTGGCAGTTGTCCTTTATTTTGTCAAGACTATGGTGTTTATCTTTAATCTGAGTTCCAGATATTCCAATATTTTCGGCTATATTAATGTAAAATGTGTTCATTTTATTGGCCACTAGCTTTTGGTCAAAAACCAAATTCCCTTTGTTGTCTTTGAGTATTATTGGGTTATCTGATTTATTTTTAGGTTTCTGTAAGAGAAATGGTTAAATTTAATTGTCGGCCAGAAGTCCATAGATTTGGGTCCTTCACTACCGCGTTCTTGGAAATAAACAGCTATAGATTCTCTTTTCACCTTGGTTTTGAGATTTCTGAACTTGTAACCAGTTGGCCATGTTCTGATTCCTGTTATAGGTGTTTCTTGCTTGACGAGCCTTGTAAATTAGTTTACGGTACCTATATAAGGTGGTGGATTCGTTTTGGGGGTTTTCTGTTTTACTGGGGCATGCTCGTCAATAACTTGTTCGGTGTTCGTGAGCCCAATAAATATCGTCCATGTCCTCAAAGATATGGGTGAGAATGAACGGTACATGAGAAAGATGTTTATATAATTATTAAATGATTTGTTGTCAACATCTTCTTGGTCGTCCATGATGGACTATATTCTAATAACCCGTATTATTTCCGAGGCTAATTCCTGTTGGATACTGGCCTAGGTGTCCCGATTGTAGGTTTATGTGAGAGAAAATGTTTAATTGTCGGCCAGACGTCTTTAGATTTGGGTCCTCCACTACGCCGTTCTTGAAAATAAACAGCTATAGATTCTATTTTGACCTTGCTTTTAAGATTTCAAACTTTTTGCTACTGAGCTTGTTTCTGAAGTTTTTCGCATAAATATTGTCCCTGTTTTTTTTTTCCATTGTATTATTGTAAACTAGTTTACGGTACCTAGAGTTCATTCGAGTTGGGGGTTCCTTTTTGGGACTCTCTATTTTACTGGGGGCATGCTCGTAAATGACATGTTTCAAAAGGTTCGTTAGCCCAATATATTTATATCATTTATGTCCTCAAAAATATGGGCGAGATGGAACAGTACATGGAAAAGATGTCCATTCAAAGTGATTTTGTCAAAGTTCTTGTGTGACCTTAAAGTGAACTTATTTTTCATAAATGGCTCACATTGTCCTCTTTTACTTGTAGCTAAGAGGTTGTGGCTTTCGCCTAGATCACATTTAAAGTTGAGGTGAGGTTGACATCAATAAGTGTGGGCATGCGGTGTTTCATAATACATGTAGGTTTAGAGAAAAAAAATCAAAGCTAAAGTTATCACAAATGCTATGAAGAAATTTACAATTATCTATTTTCAGTTAGTCGCAATTCAAATCTCCTATGCAGATGATATGTTCAAAAGTTATCAACATTTTGTCTAAACACTTATAGGTAGAATTTTCAAAGTCGAGATTTTTTTTAATTTTAAGCATTGCAAGACTCGATTTCCAGTGAGTTCAGATTTCATTTCGATGGTTTCTTCTAAACCTTTTGAGGTTAAAATATATATGTAGATATCAAACTGCGGCCCCTGCGGCCTCCGCTCCTATGCGCATGCTCTTGAGTGACATGTCATGGCACGTGCATGTTTAAGCTTTAGTTTCGTTAGGATATATATTTAATGTCTTTAAAAATGACACTGATTGGATTGTTCGTTTAATGTAAGTTATATTTTGAAATCCAATTTTTACTGGCCAGCTGACATGAGTAAAATCTTAAAATAAATTAATGAACATCGCCAAGGATTATTTAGATGGCCTCCGTTACAGTCAGACACTTTTTGCGACAAAAATTCAAAATATTTTTGTTTTTATTTTTTTATTTTGAAATATTTGAAGATTTATTTTTTAACGATTAAATTTCAGACCCATATCTATCGTGTGCAACTAGGGAATATTTTATTTAGCATTTTGATTTCTAAGCATGTCCCCCAAAAAACGTACGTAACTGAAAACGTGTTTTTCCAAAAAAAAAATTTCTTTTATACTTTCGCAACGTGATATTATTTAATAATAAATTCAGAATTCTAGTTCGGCTTGGATTGAATCCCGGACAGCACTGATCACAGATCTATCGTTGTGACAGGGGAAAGCACTTTGGTGTTTAACAATTGGGTACCGGATTTTTTGAATACGAGTCCGATGTTCCGGGATATTAATATACCCTCGGCTAGACGCTTCAATCCAATCGTTTGATTGACAAGGGCAAGGACGTCTGGATTTAGAAGAATTTGCCGGTAAGAATTTTCCAAATTTGACATGAATTTTATACTGAGTAAATCTTTATGTTCATCTCATATTAAATAAGTAGACTATTTAGTATTTTGATGGGGGTTTTGTCGAATGTAAGGTGCAATATTATGAGATAAATTGGTGCTGACCTTGAGTTTTCCAATCGGCCTTGACACTTTCCTCACATCCTTCATTGAAGTGTGCATGTCCACTGCCGCTTGTCTCCTTGATTGACATTCTCATCTTTAGATTGTGAACAGACATCATTCCTCGATTTTCAGAAAAATACTCAACATGCCAGTGAAAGCAGTGAAAGCTCGGCAGATTTTTGACAGCCGTGGCAACCCAACTGTGGAAGTTGATGTCACAACTGAAAATGGTAAATATTTTATCCTTGAATTAAATTATTGTGAATTAAAGAAATAAAATGATCCATGGATTGATATCATATCATTCAGTATTAAAATGAATTTTAGATGTGTCATCACTTTTTATATCTGACACCTGCATAGTGAAGTGTGGGTAAGAACAACTGCCTGGTCAGCTCAGTTGTTTAGACTGCTGTTCAAGTGGTCAATGGAAGGAATGCCTCTGTTGGCCTATAAGGTTAATGAGGGGAGGCGTATAGTGTGTGAGGGTAAGAAGCAGCTGCCCGGCTAGCTCAGTTGGTAAAACCAAGATGCTAGTGTTCCGGCAGTTGTGGGGTTTAAGCCCTGCACCAGTCACACTTTTCATCCCAGATTTGCTGTAAAAGCATGGAAGATATACTGTACAGTACAGCATACCATATACAGTAAAACTGCGGTCGTTCGAACAACAAGTCGTTCGAACAAGCGGTTGTTCGAGAACCGGTGTTCCCTCAAGGTCGGAGATTGATGCCGAACTTTTTCCGAACTTTTTTCATATAAAATATACCTACGTTGCATCGAAACCTAATTATGTGAAGGAGTCGAGCAATATACTCGGTCCCAAGTACACAAATCATGCACAAAACCTTATGGCTCCCTCAAGGTCATAATTTCACACCTTTTCCCTGAACACGTGTTCCAAAATAAACAAGCAATTGCTAGGTATTAAAATTTTCGCAAGTCGGAACATTTGCAATGACAGTTGACAGGCAATTTGATAAGGTGTGAAAAACCGTTTAACACTGTTAACGCATGACCGATATTAGTTAATATGGGCATTTTAGAAGATAATTATGAGAGGTTAATGATGAGAAGTTAATTGTGAGAAATGTAAATGAGTAATAAAAATATGAATAAACACTACCATATCGATTCAACATCGGAATATCTGAAAATAATTCCTTCTTGTCACTTTGCTTTGCAATATTGCAATTTTGTCAAAATAAAAATTTCTATTTATTCATTTATTGATATTTCTTTTACATTTTATATTTAGCATACATATAGCCTTTGAACATATGAGCGCTTTCCACACAACGCAACACATAATCAGTGTCTTAGTAAACAGACGACTTCAAACTTAAAATACACTGAAAGATATTTCATAACAGACTGGATAATTGGAAATCGGGTCGTTTGAAACATCGGTTCCCTCGAGGTTTAGGCTCAGTCCCTGGCAACCTCGAGCGATCGCAGTCTTACTGTATGTCTTATTTAATACACAGGGGCCTGGGCACATGTCATTTTGAGAAAACTGCTCACCTAAAAAGAACCATTTTTTCCACATTCAACAACTTTTTACATCTAAGCATTAGTCAAAACTATGAAATACAATCAGTGTCCAATGTATTGAATGTAGCTGTAATTGTAATGTGATGTAATTTTTAAACAAAGTTATATTGACTTAACTCAAGGTTTATCTTCACAACAGGTCTGTTTCGGGCAGCTGTCCCAAGTGGAGCATCTACTGGCATCTACGAGGCACTCGAGATGAGGGACAAGCAAAAAACTTTCCATGGAAAAGGTCAGCAGTGTAGCCGAGTCATTGTTTGAGCTGTTCAATACAATTTGTAATTATTTACAAAGTGTTTGCTGAAGACTTTCAATATATCCTTTTGAAATTTACACAAGTTACCACTGATTAACATAGTCTGCAGTCGTCAAGATTAAATGTAATATTTTTGACCCACATGGTTTTTTAATAATATTCAACTAAAAATGAATGCATCAGATGATGGATGGTTGCTATAAATTTGCACAAAGCAGTAAATTATAGACAAGAGACATAGTTGATGTTTATCTTATTTTTTAATTTTCAGGTGTTATGAATGCTGTCAACAATGTCAATAAAATCATTGCGCCTGAACTGACCAAATCAGTAAGTAACTGTTACCCTAGACCAGTGGTTGAAATGAACACATGCCTGCAATCCTTGCTCTGATAAAATGTCTTCTGGGCTTGCTCAAATTCTAAATTTTAATCAGCAGGGCTTGTTAAAATATTGATGCTAAGCAACAGTAGAAGAATTCGGGCTTTTCCATCCAAAAGTCTATTTTCGATGACTGCTAGATGTTGTATCTCATTCAGATATATATTATGGTAGACACAATTAAGAATTATTTCTTAAGAGGCTTAAACTTTCCTAATCCATACATAATGCTTGTATAAGTTGTTCTTATTCATGATTGAAAAAAAAATGTAATCTGATGCAGTACACAATTTGAAATCTATTGTTTTATTGATTAAGTAGAAAATGAATTGTATAGTTATTACTTAAACATTTTCAAACACAAATAAACGATACTGTTTGATAAAGCCTGTACAGTAATCATGAGATACTTTGTTGTAAAAACAACACCAAAAATAATAGACCCACATAACCTTTATCTGATGGTGGCATGGTGGGTCAGACCATTTCGCAAAATGAAACCAAGGGAGCAGTGGGGGGTTTGCGACTTCACAATCCCAAAATTCTACTTCTTTCACAAAAGAATGAACTCGAAATTAGAAAATTAATTGAAAAATTACCTCTATTTTATTTAACTCTTAATAATTAAAATATGTTTAATTGCAGTTCTTATTCTTGATAAAAAAAAATGCAGAAGAATTTCAAGGGAGCTTTGCTTTGTTTGTTATAATTCATTCCTAATTTTCGGCAATTTTTTAATATTTTAACAATTCAAAGTGTTGGCCCTACCGAAATTCACAAAAAGGTGGGAATAAAATTGGGGAAGGCTAGCTGGTAACTAATTGACATATATACTTGTGACTGCAGTCCACTGATGTTACCGGAGGAAAGTAGCAAAACAGACCATCTCATGTCCCATTTCTGGGAAATAAGGAACAATAATACTTGTTCAGCAAAATTCAACTTTATCTTGAAAGTATTTTCAGTAATTTAGTACATGTTAGAAATTAGCAAGCAATAACCCTGTATATCATACCAAATGATATGGGATCACCTGACTCTAGGAATCAGAAATTTTACATTATTATCAACCTAACAATAAAATGATGAGCTTATTATACATGGGATTCATGGAATCATATTTCCAGGGTCTAAATGAGGATGACCAGACAGCTGTGGACAACTTTCTGCTCAAGCTTGATGGCACAGATAACAAATGTATGCTACATGTACTTACAAATTGATAATCATATTTACAAAATTGGTATTTTATTACAATAGTTTTTCACTTTGGTTCTTATTTGCCATTTCTTGGCCTTAAAGATCATCTATAAGTGTATTTGTACCAAAAAAGTAAAATAAGCTTACCATCATCTAAGCCAATGTTAAACACATGCTACATATACGTGTTTGGATTTTTTATAACCTTACCATTCCGTAACAGCCAAGCTTGGAGCCAACGCTATTCTTGGGGTATCGCTTGCTGTGTGCAAGGCCGGGGCGGCGAAGAAGGGAGTTCCCCTGTACCGTCACATTGCTGACCTAGCTGGAAACAAGGAAGTTATTCTTCCCGTGCCAGCGTTCAATGTGATCAACGGAGGCAGCCATGCAGGCAACAAGCTGGCCATGCAGGAGTTTATGATTCTACCAACAGGTGAGCTATTATATTATTTGACATTGTATCATTTCAGCCTGGTATAAAACAGCAGGTACCAAAAAATTACTTCTCATTTTAAGATATTTTTTCAGTAATCCAAACATTGTCCAACATGTGTAAAACTACAGTGTTTTTTGTATGCTAGAGAGTTCAAAGTATTAACAATCCCTTTGTGCCACCTTAGATGAACACATATTATTACAATAGCAACCGTATTATGAAAAATGCAAAATTTTATAGATATCTTTCATCTTAGATTCTTCATAAATTGACATTTGTGATTGGTCATATGATGTTTAATTGTGTTATTGTATTTGACGTTGTTGAAGCGAGTTACATCACTGCAGAAAATGCAGTTCAAACGGCCAAATTAATTTTTATACTAAGTGCTGTTATCTTCATAGTATATATTCAGAATTGTAATTAGTTTTTCCAAAAGAACTTTTGCAAAAAATGAATAAATACTTGAAATTGCATTTCATCTGTGTATGAAATCAGTTGGAAATTGCACAAATTATCACAAATGAAATGTTTTTATACACCAATGAACTGCAATACTACAATATTCAGTCCTCAAATACAAACACTTATTGATGCTTTTCCCACTGTGGATCATCCAGGTATATTGCCCAGAGTTCTCAATAACTTTTCAGTGAACAGGCCGTTTATAAAAAGTAACAGGCCCAAATTGGCGGGGGGTCCGGGGGTCCTCCCCCGAAAAAAAAATTATGTGAGCGCGTCATTTCCTGCATTCTGGGGTTATTTGAATGCCTTTTAAATCACCCCTTTCAAGTGCAATTTTATAAGTAATATCCCCTAAATATGCAGATACAAGTACTGCAGAGCAGTAGTTGTATCAGGATCTATATCATAATGCAATTATATTTATTTACCAAATTTCAACAACAAAATATCCATTTGAAAATTGTATTTTCAACACCATATACAATGTATTAACAAAACTACAATGCAATTGTACTGTGAAAATACATAAGGCACATTGAATTAATAAGAACAGTATTCATTACGCTTAACCCTGTTATTAACACATGTCACTGTCCTCATCTGATGAACTGGACGAGTAGTAGTCCCCCTCCCCCTCAACAAGTATCTCCTTGAGGACTGCCCGAATTTCCTCCCTACAAGGTGTGACTGTGTCCAGTGCCATGCATGTGTCAGTCTGAACACCTACCGTCACTGGACATCTTAATCTTTCTGGTGTTGGAGCACCCAACTTCCGCCTTGGTTTCTCTAACCTCTTGGCCACAGCCCTTTTGATGACTGGTTTACTGTGAAGTTTAAGCAAAAATTTAAAAATTCACCTTACCCAACCCACTTTATATTTGGTGAGTCTTTAATATTGCTACGATTTTTTCATACAGAATAATGATAATGATAATAGAGTAAACTTACCTCCTTATCAAATCTTCGTAATAATGCATCTTGTACGGAATAAACAACGATCAAAACTTCAATTTTGGTAAATATACGTCACTACGACAAACAATACATACATTGTTGTTTCTTAATTTTAATAAACTTTAAACATTAAAATTAAACACATATGCCATACTCCCATACAGGTTCACTCTTCTATATTAGCTCATATAATATACATAACACAATCATAATAAATGCCACTGAACAAGATGAGAACATTATTACGTCATAAATGACTGTATTATGACGTAATTGTATGTCGCGTGACTACTATTTTGGTAAATATACGTCACTACGACAAACAATACATACATTGTTGTTTCTTAATTTTAATAAACTTTAAACATTAAAATTAAACACATATGCCATACTGATGAGATAAATGCACAAAATAGAATAAAGTACTCAAATTAAAGAGTACTAAACCAGAGTGCCAACTCCATGTATGAACTTAAATCTCCAATACTTATTTACTCATGATTAAGTATGTCATCTGTGAAGCCAGAAGGAGTCTGAGAATGCACGTAATGCGCGAAGAAAACCTCTGAACTCTTCCATCGCCCGACTTTACGTACGATCTCGGGATTTATATTCTGAGCTATCGCGGTAGTAGCTCCCGTTGGACGAAACGACTTTGCCGTGTAACCCTGTCCCTCTAGACCTGCCAGTTTTATAGCTTCATCCAAAATCTTGGCAACAGACGATGCTTGAATTGCATTATACGGCGCGCGAAGCGATAAGAATACCGGACCACCTGGCGGCCGGAACCTGTCTGTCCGTTCAATGTAGTCCTGTAATGTCTGAACAGGATCAAGCTTAACGTTGCTTGCCCTTGGCAACTCGACCTCAAACCCTGACCGCGATGTATCATTTTTGATTCCGAAAAATGTTATTTTGGCAGACGTTTCACGGAATTCAACCTGACTAATATTGAAACATAACTTTATCTCGTCGTCGGCTTGTGAATACAATATGCCATTAGGTGCAACGTCTGATGGTCTTAGCATTAACGTCAATGCTAATAACGTAATGGCTTTAAGCCTCAGATACTTAAAATCCAAATGTTTGTTGTCCGACCAACTTAAAAATAAGTTGTGAAAACGCTCTATAGGCATGACCTTTGATCTCTTCATTGGTTCACTGGTCCCCGATTTGACTAGTCCGCTAACGAGAAGTCTTACGTCTGAATCTTCGACAAGATTGACACGCCCCTTGGCTCGATATAAGTGACCTATAGCGGCAATGTTTGTTCTAATGACCGAATTAGGTCGAGACGACGCGTTAGCCATGTTGCAGAAAAAATCGGCCAGATAACATGTGTCATTTGGCGGGAAATCACACTTTGTTTCAGTACAAAACTTAAACAATTTCTCGAGCGCGTTATCATATGATCGCAAAGTGCCCTTAGCAAGGCTATATCTCAACTTGCTAATACTATACTGTGACCAGTTTTTTGCTACAAGTTCTTCCCGCCATACACTCTCCAGGCGACTATTTGCCACTTCCTGTTCCGGCACGGTTCCGGAAGTGCCCCCATTGATCGAAAAACTCTTGGGTTGTTCGGTAACTTTAGAGGTGGGGAAATTGACATACGAGCCAACCGTTGATACCATGTTTGTGTCTTCCACTGCGGAGCTATTATGGTCGCATACGCTTTTTGCGTTTGTACTATGTCTAAAATTTGTGGTATAAGACAAAACGGGGCGTTTACAAAGTTGTTTTCGCACCCCCAGTTGCCCTGCGATAGGGCGTCCACTGCTTCTGACAACGGATCCCAGTACCGACTGTTGAACCTCGGTAACTGAGCGTTCTGACAATTTGCAAATCGATCTATTGTGTGACGACCGTACAATTTGTCTATGTAACCGAACACGGCTGGATGCAACATCCAATTGTGCTTGTCTGGCGTTCTCGACCAATAATCGGCTTGACCATTCTGTACGCCTGCGATATGAGCACAACGTAACGTGATTCCATGATCGAACGCTTCCGCCCAAATTGCTAATGCCAGCCTTGACAGTTTTTGGCTCGGGCCCCCCATATGGTTTATATAAGTCATTGCAGAAATATTGTCGGTTAGTACTTGCACTACTAACCCGCGTAACAGCTTCGCGAAGGCTTTGATGGCCATCAATATGGCCAACATTTCTCTTTCGTTCGAGGTGAGATACGAGACGCGGCGGTTCCAGTCGCCCGATGCAACATGGCTGCCGTACGTTGCTCCCCAGCCTAGACCACTGGCATCGGTGACCACCTGAGCCTGTATTGTCTCGGAACATATCTCGCGTGAGTTCCAGTAATCTACTGAATTTAACCACCACTGTAGTTCTTCTGCAACTTCCGGTGTTATAATTAAGCTATCCGACCACGATTTACGCGCACTAAGTAATTTATACGAATTTCTCAGAAAAAGTTTGCCAGGTGTGACGGCCCAGGCAACTGACACACACTGCCCCAATACTTTCGCTAACTGACGGGCAGCTGCCAGCCCTTGACTAAGAACTCTCCGAATAGACCTCTTAAGCCTGGCCACGCGAATCAACTGCACTTTTACGATTATTTTGCTGTCGGCAGTACATATTGTATATCCAATATATGCAATACGCTGTGTTGGCACTAGGTTTGATTTCTCAAAATTCACTTCAAACCCTAACTCGTCTAATGTATGCAGTAACTGATCTTTGTGATCTGTTATATTTGACACAGATGCACAAAGTAGAAAATCGTCAACAAAAACTGTAATTCTCAACCCTACAGACCGTAAATACGTTATAACATGCCTCAAAATCTTATTGAAAAAATATGGTGAACAGCATAAACCAAATACTAACACATTCCACACATAATAAACTCCATCCCATTTAAATCCTAAGAATTTTCTGTGTGATACATGAACAGGTATATGTAAAAATCCGTCTTTGATATCAGTCGTAATAAACCTGTCTTCGGGTTCTATTAACTTCACAGCATCTCGAATGTCTTCATTTCTGTACTTTGGAACATTACAATTATCATTAAGCTTCCTTAAATCCGTGATAAGACGTAACTTATTGTTCTTTTTAGGCACAACCCCTAAAGGGCTCACACAAACTGGTTTTTCTTCCCTAGGTTCTATGTATCCGAGTAATAACAACCTATGTAATTCCTGATTAACAAACTGACACTGTTTTGCACTAATATCGTGATTCTTTAACTCGAAAGGCTGTACTTGTGTCGCAAAGGGAATAGTAATACCATTAGTAATCCAATCAATTATGTGATTGGGAGCATCAATCTGTTTCCATGCAGATATATTTCGTTGGAGATTAGAAATACACATTGAAACAAAATTTTAATTAAGTGAAATCTGAATGAAAACAACGCTTAATGTAAGCACACAATGCGTAACTAATCGTCCTTATCGTATGTGTTTGGTGCACCCTCGTCCTTCTGGTGACTGTTGCGGTATCTCGACGACGGGAACTGGCGCGACGCGAAGCTATTGAAAACGTCTCCCCGACGACCTCCGCGTTGACCTCCACGATAACCGCCACGTCCCGACTCGTACGATGATGTTGACGCACCACGTGCTGGGGCTGTCGTACGGCTGGCCGCCGATAAGGTGGCTGCAGACCTTAAAGTATCGAGCGAGTCTGCGTTTAACCCGGATGTGTTCTTTTGTAACGCACGAAATATCCTTGATGTTGATTGGTCAAACTGTCCATTTACAAGAATAGCCGCATACTCGTCCTGAACATATTTACACTGGGCATGACAAATAAGAAACAACTGGTCCAATGTTTCTTGGGTTACACTAGATCCTGGTTCAATTGTCGATAGGAGTTTTGCCGTGGTTTCACTGTAACGGCTACACTTTGAAAGAATGTTCAATACAGGAACATCCGAACGCTTGATTCCTTGACGGGATTCGTTGAGTCGTAGCTCTGTCGGCAGCTTAATCCGTGCCAAACTGTCCTTCAGTGCGGAAAAATCCCCCTGGATATCAGAATTAGACCCGGTGGCAGTTAGAGCTGCGGTACCGGGAGCCAACACGTGGCTTCTTTCTGGGTGGTCGTTTACCGAGAAGCACCCTTCACGTGGTGAATTTACAAATCCGGAGGAAATATCAAGTTTCTGAATCACTGTCTGTAGATTTCGTTCTACGCCGATAATCCTTTCGTTCACAGAGTCTTTAAACTCCTGAAACTGTTCCTCCATCTGAATAATTGTCTATGAAATAAACTTATTTTCCTGACTGAACAAATACACGTCCTCTCTCGAGAGTGAACAAGATGAGAACATTATTACGTCATAAATGACTGTATTATGACGTAATTGTATGTCGCGTGACTACTAACAAAATAAACGGTGGAAATCGAACGTGAAACAATAAACAGAACACAAAATAAACGGTGGAAATCGAACGTGAAACAATAAACAGAACACAAAATAAACGGTGGAAATCAAACGTGAAACAATAAACAGAACAAGAAATTCATAAATGCAACTGTTTTATTTCATTTTTATCTTATACTCACTCGACACAGGGTGAAAGATATCGTGTATTTTTCTTTTCTTCATTTTTACTAGAATGAGACGCTTGCTTCCAAGCGTTTTATCAATTGTCTATCTACACGGACTAGTGAAGTTTATTAAACGGCGCCGTAAAGAAATATGCGGGACCGGGCGAACGCTAATCAAGTCGTCGTATTTAAAAGGCAATAACTTTTTTATTCGTTGACGGATTTTAAAAAATTAAACGATTTGGGAACTTTTAATTTTTGTTACTAGGCGATTTTGAACCGGCCCAAATGCCATTTGAACCGGTCATTTTGGCCGGCGGCCGGTTCTTATTGAGAACCCTGATTGCCCACAATGAAACTAAGTCATGTATTAATCCTTTTCTGTTTAATGATGATCTATATTGTATTTTCAGGGGCCTCCTCTTTCACCGAGGCTATGCAGATGGGAACAGAGATCTACCATCACCTGAAGGCTGTCATCAAGAAAAAATATGGACAAGACGGTAAAAGAGTACACTTTCTAATATATATTGAATGTGATCAGGTGTCTAATTGCTTGTGTAATTTGCAGAGTTTAATACGGTATCAATACACTGCTGCTGCTGTCTATCAATTTGGGCTGTAATCCTTATTATGTCTCCCCCTCTCTGGGGGAGACATATTGTTTTTGCCCTGTCCGTCAGTCCGGTAGTCCGTTAGTCCGTCAGTCCGTCCGTACGTCACACTTCGTTTCCGATCGATAACTGGAAAACCGCATGACCTAGGATCACCAAACTTGGTAGGGAGGTTGGTCGTGAGGTGTAGAGGATCCCTATTGTTTTTGGGGTCACTAGGTCAAAGGTCAAGGTCGCGGCGACCCCCAATATAAAAAACATTTCTGCTCAAAATCTTGAGAACGGTTTGACCTAGGTTCACCAAACTTGGTAGGGAGGTTGGTCATGAGGTGTAGAAGATCCCTATTGTTTTTGGGGTCACTAGGTCAAAGGTCAAGGTCGCGGCGACCCCCAATGTAAAAAACATTTCCGCTCAATATCTTGACAATGGTTTGACCTAGGTTCACCAAACTTGGTAGGGAGGTTGGTCATGAGGTGTAGAAGATCCCTATTGTTTTTGGGGTCACTAGGTCAAAGGTCAAGGTCGCGGCGACCCCCAATGTAAAAAACATTTCCGCTCAATATCTTGAGAATGGTTTGACCTAGGTTCACCAAACTTGGTAGGGAGGTTGGTCGTGAGGTGTAGAGGATCCCTATTGTTTTTGGGGTCACTAGGTCAAAGGTCAAGGTCGCGGCGACCCCCAATATAAAAAACATTTCTGCTCAAAATCTTGAGAACGGTTTGACCTAGGTTCACCAAACTTGGTAGGGAGGTTGGTCATGAGGTGTAGAAGATCCCTATTGTTTTTGGGGTCACTAGGTCAAAGGTCAAGGTCGCGGCGACCCCCAATGTAAAAAACATTTCCGCTCAATATCTTGAGAATGGTTTGACCTAGGTTCACCAAACTTGGTAGGGAGGTTGATCATGAGGTTTAGAAAACTCCTATATTTTGGGGGGTCACAAGGTCAAAGGTCAACGTCGCTGTGACCTCTAATGTAAAAAAATATTTCCGTGCAATATCAGGAGAATGCTTTGATCTAGGTTCACCAAACTTTGAAGTGAGGTTGGTCATGATGTCTAGTTGATTTTGCGATCAGTTGGTCAAAGGTCAAGGTCACTGACCTTGAGGTGAAGAACCGGTTTCTGCTCAATAACTCAAGAACGTTTACACCCAGGAACTTCATACTTGGTATGCCAGTTAGTCATGACTAGTTGATGGCCCCTATTGATTTTGGGATCCATCATTGATTATTTCTCACCTACGACCACACAATGGGGGAGACATGCGCTTTTTCAAAAAAGCAATCTCTAGTTTTTATAATATTTTTTCCCTATTTGAATTTTTTTTTTCAACTTAATGGTGACCATGTATTCACAGTGCACTTGGTTATGATAGTATGACGCACATACTTTAAGCTTTCAGAAGTGAACAAATGATGATTAATTACACTGCTTTTAAAATATTTTCAACTGTAGTCTAGTTGTCTTTGTTTCTATGTTTTTCAGCCTGTAATGTTGGTGATGAGGGAGGATTTGCCCCAAACATTCTTCAGAATGATGAAGGACTGGAACTGCTGAAGACAGCCATTGAGAAAGCCGGGTACACAGGCAAAGTTCAGATTGGCATGGACGTGGCTGCATCAGAGTTCTGCAAGGATAAGATGTATGATCTTGACTTCAAGAACACGGAATCCAAGAAAGAAGACTGGGTATGTGGTCTGTTATGGTATTTGTGAATGTTTGGTGCAAATTATGCTGAAATCTGAGGAAAAATACATCTGAAATTGAGTATGGTTTACGTCTTTAAATGCCTCTCAAAATTGGCAACAGGGGGAAGACAGTTTCTACTGTCAAGTTCATGTACTATAATACTATTAATATTATGATAAAATCAGTTCTTTATGTACAGATAAGCTCGGACAAGCTGGGTGACCTGTACCAGGATTTTATCAGCAAGTATCCGATTGTCTCCATTGAGGATCCCTTTGATCAGGATGACTGGGATGCTTACACCAAACTCACCGGCAATGTCAGCATTCAGATTGTGGGGTAAATAAGACTTCTTTATATTGAAATTCAGATTGTGGGGTAAATAAGACTTCTTTATATCAACATTCAGATTGTGGGGTAAATAAGAGTTCTTTATATTGACATTCAGATTGTGGGGTAAATAAGAGTTCTTTATATCAACATTCAGATTGTGGGGTAAATAAGAGTTCTTTATATCAACATTCAGATTGTGGGGTAAATAAGACTTCCTAATATTGACATTTAGATTGTGGGGTAAATAAGACTTCTTAATATTGACATTCAGATTGTGGGGTAAATAAGACTTCCTAATATTGACATTCAGATTGTGGGGTAAATAAGACTTCTTTATATTGACATTTAGATTGTGGGGTAAATAATAGTTTGTTATCTTGACATTGAGATTGTGGGGTAAAAAAGTGTTATTTATGTTGACATTCAGATTGAATAATGACATTCATAGTATGGAGTTGGGTATTCTTTTCAGGGACGACTTGACCGTGACAAATCCCAAGCGTGTGCAGACTGGTATTGACAAAAAGGCCTGCAACTGTCTCCTGTTGAAGGTCAACCAGATTGGCAGTGTTACTGAATCCATTCAGGCGTAAGTTTTACGTATTTTATTCTTAATTTGTTTGATTATTATTATTTATTCCTTTTTTATGCCCCTGAAGGTGGGCATATTAAAATCACACCGACTGTTCGTCCGTCCGTGTGTCCGGCTCAATAACTCGTGTTGGGGCTGTAACTTTTTCTTGTATGAACAGATTTTAAAACAACTTGACACATGTGTTTGACATACCGTGATGATGTGTCGCGTGCAAGACCCAATTCCCTATGTCTAAGGTCAAGGTCACACTTAGTGTTTATTCACAATGAAATGCTGCATAAAAGGACATAGAGTATAGGTTGTTGTGTCCAGGCTTTGACTTTCTCTTATACGGACAGATTTTTCAAATGACTTGCCACATGTGTTTGACATACCAAGACAGCGTGTTGCTTGCAAGACCCGTGTCCCTACCTCTAAGGTCAAAGTCATACTTAGGTGTTTATTCACAATGGAATGCTGCATATAAGGACATAGAGTATAGGTTGTTGTGTCCGGGCTGTAACTTTTTCTTGTATGGACAGATTTATGAAAATTCTGCATGCAATGGTTAAACTCAAAACCTGTTAAATTTTTAATCTGTGTCTTTATTATCTTTAATACTGATAAGAGTTTAAACAAATAAGATTAATGGTCGGAGGCAATTCTTGAATATATTATTGTCAAAGAATTTTGATTGCTAGGGTGTATGAATAGGTAAAATCATGTAAGCGTGACAAAATAGAATAGGTTTTGATGTAAAATCAAGACTGATTAAAGCATTATCTTTGGAGGACAAAGATGATAGAGAATGCAGGGCTTTTTCACCTTCCTATTTGAGGCCACTGTCTTGTGTATGTTTATTGTATATATCCAGGTGGCGTATGTCCAAGGAGGCTGGCTGGGGTGTGATGGTTTCCCACAGGTCTGGAGAGACAGAGGACACGTTCATCGCTGACCTTGTTGTTGGACTGTCTACTGGACAGGTAACATTATAGTGTTAAACCTACCTGGACTGGTGACATTGTACAGTGTTATACGTATCTGGACAGGTCATATTTGGGCTGTTACTTTTACATGTGAATAGGGATTCTAAATTAGTAGTCCAGTTCATTACATAAAGGCAATATGAAACACCCACATTCCTATCTCAAAGGTAAAGGTCACACTCAAGCATAATTCAATATCCAATGTCCAATTCTCATGATTTTCTTTAGTCGGAAAGAGTGTTAGTCTTTTCGTGATATTATGGTATGGAATTAATTTATCTGTACACTGAAGCATAAAAAACTTCAATAGGTCTGTATTTAGTACTGTTTACACGGGGAAAATTGAAGATTTGAAATTGCTGTACTCTTTCTGACTAAAAAAACCCACGAGAATTGGACATTGTATTATGCTTGTTTGTCTAAAGACACTATAGTTATACCAACATATCGCACACCATTTTAAAGGTAATTGACTCTTCTTTCCATGTCATTTATTTAAAAATGGATTGTTTATATGTTGGTTGAGAAATTTGCATAAAACTGTTTAAAGTTTGAGTTACATACCTTGTTTCTTTTTTGTATATCAAAGACACTAAATATCTTCAGATGTGTTGTTTATCTCATTGTATGTACCCAAAATGGTTTTAAACAACATTTTAGTGACAAACAATGATTCAGATACCTGTGGGAAATATTAGCTCATGGTTTTATTATTCTGAGAATGTTTTGGTGATAATTGTAAACCATATAGCTGTTATTTATTGTCAGAAGCTGTTGAAAGAGGAACAACAAACATGCCCATGCCTTGTCAGTTTGCATAGTAATAAAAGTCTCATTTACAACAACAATCCTTGTGGGGGATTAATCTGACAATATATCTTTTTCCCCCGTTTACAGATCAAGACTGGAGCCCCCTGCCGGTCCGAACGTCTAGCGAAGTACAACCAGATTCTGCGTATTGAGGAAGAACTGGGCGACAAAGCCAAGTATGCTGGACAGTTTTTCCGCTTTCCATACGGCAAGGTGTAAATCTCGGCCATCTCTTAGCAGACATCGAATAGCTTGATATGTCTGTATACTGTGAAATTGTTTATATTTGTGGCAAATATTTATTTAGTCAAGTTAAAGTTGACTTCCTATCAGTTATGTTAAGACACTCTAAAAGAATGATGGATAATTGACACAACTGACACTGCAGTGGTCATGATTGGTGCACATTCCTAGCAGTTTTAAAGTTATGATTAAGTAAATCAACGATTAAGGAAATGATGGATAAAGTTAATTACCGGCAAAATTAATAAATTCACAGTATTTTTGAAAATGAGAGTGAAATGATGATTGGGTTTGGCATTTTTGTTTTTTCTTGCTGTTTCAGACTTTGATCGATAGATTTTACAATTGAAAGTTATGTAACTTTGTTGATGTATTAAATGTACATTGCATTTGAAAGTGCTTAAAGATATTGTTAATGTGCTATTAATTGTACCCATTTTCTTTCGTTATTTGTTTCTACACATTGTACTATGTCAGTCCTGTTCATAATAGCTGTAGTGAACTGAACAGTTCTTGTTAGAATGGTAAAACAAATACTGAGGTCAAGATGATGGGAAGCCCGCAGTGAAGCCAGACACAAGTTAAATGATTACTGGACTTATTCAAATTTTAAATAATACATAACTGTGGATGTTGAGCAACTCGAGTTTTAAACATACATGTAATGCAAAGTCAGGGCTTGTTGACTTGAATCAGATTTCCATGACCGCAAACCAGAAAATAGAAAGCTTAAGTGTAGAAAATTCTGTTTTTTTTTTCATTTGAACGATTGTTAGCTTTAGAACAATCAAGTATTTTAAGAAACTCTCATAATTATGTCTTGTGCCATATGTGTCATCTCGCAAGATCAGACTTCAAAGTTCTTATTTATTTCTATATTACAGCATTTCGGATGCTCTTGTATTAGGCAAACTAAGTTTTAATAAATTGTGTAGTGACCATTAGTTTGTTGTCAGTTGTTATTTGAAAGGCCCGACATCAACTAGTGATGTGTATATTACATTGTTTAAAAAACATGCCCTCAATAGTATCTGATGGTAAAAAATATTCTTTATGTTGTACTAGTCTAACGACCATGAGACATCTTTGTCAATTTCCCAAACGTTAATTTTTTTATTGGACTGATATTGGTAAAAGAAAATGAATTGAGCGGGCAATTTAAAATAAAAGTGATCTATTTGGAGCAGTGAAACCGAAACCAATTTTTAAACCATTTGTAGGATTTTGAAATATCTCACCAGAAATTTTTACCATAATGAGACGATGTAAAGAGCCCAAGTTACAACCTGCTCAGTTCAAGGTCAAACTTAGATGTAAAAAGTCGTATGACTATAATGGGTGTAAGCTCCATATTTCTTGAAGGACTTGAAGGTTTTTGAAATAACATGCCACAAATGTCCTTCAGAAATAGTGTCCATCTCGCCATTCATCATGTGGGGTACCTAAGCAAGGAGCTGCTCACCACGAGTGCCGCTGCCATGTTTGTTCTGCTCTTTGGACTCTGGTCAATCTTAGGGAGAGGAAAAGATCTACCCTGAACCTAGATTTGACGTTAACTTTTCAAATTCAAGCAGATTTAAATCATTTGGCATACGCCATTACATTAGCGACATAATGTGCATGCAGAGTATACCGGTAAACAGATATCAACTTTTCAACTTTTACATTGGTGTTCACTGCATCAACACCAGGCGCAGGGTGCAAGGTAAAGCCTGCTCGATTGAAGGTCATATTTAGTGGGTACAGGACATGGGACTGCATTTTGTGTCCGTTTGTAGTGTTCAACAGACAAATAAACTCAATAAAAATGAAAAAAACTACCCATTAGTCAGTCCAATTTCAAATTTGGCTTCCTGTATACATTTTACATAGAGTGCATCTCTTCTTCAAGACTACCATGACATGAAGATGCAGTCAACTAAGTATGAAGCATTTTACTTTTTGTGTATTTCCTGTCGTGCCTTTTCCCTTGTATCCAAAGGATATAAACTGAAGGCCATAAACATTTAGTTGGACAGGTGTAAAGTGTATGAAATGGATTGCTTGCCCTTTTCAATGCTTAATTAGTTCATAGCATTTAGTGATGATAGATATCTGAGCCAAACATAACCAAATGTTGATGCCAAGCACTAGTATAAGAAGTCTGGCTTGTTCTTCCAAAAGTCTGATTTGTATGACTGTGCAACAGAGGAGACAAATTCTTGAGCTGTTACAGTCACCCTGGATAGCCTGAAACACAGGAATAATTGGTATTCTCCATAAAAAGGGAACAAAATACGAGTCTTTAGGGCCCTGTTTTAATATTAAAGATATCTGTTGGGTGTTAACTTTGCCTGCTAAAGAGTGATATGTTTAAAATTATGGGCAGACTCTATGTGATAAATGTCCTTATGTTATTGAAAGGCTGTTGACGACTAAATATTTATGATCTGAAGTCTTATGATCTTAACTGAAACAGGGCCGAGTACTTTTATATTGTTGTCATCCCTAGCTTCACTCTAAAGCGCTGCTTTAGACAAATCAAAGCTTTGTTGTATTGGCAAATTATGCTGGTTGGTATATATTGCTATTAATCAAAGGTGCTCATGCCTTCAAAAAAAGACCAGCAATAAAAGGTTTGCTCATTTTTATTTCTCAAAGAAATATTATTTTCGGAATCATAGTTTATCACGTAACACACAAACAATATATCACAGTTTTTGAAAGATCATAATCATAATCACATATTGGGTTCACAAACTTCACAGTTTTTGACAGATAATAATGGTAATCATATATCGAGTTCTCAAACTTCATAAAAAACATACATTCTCACAATCGAACACATATAATCCTAGCACCATGATGGTCTACAAAGGCAAAACAACAGCAAAGATGGTGGAGCTCTATTTTCCATTTTAGCCACAGCTACTCGTTCACAATTAGAATAGAAATAAATCAGAGGTCCATAATCACATGTAAGTTTAAGGTTATATGCCAATCTACAATCTTGGATTTATTAAGTGGCAAACAATCTTTCAAAGCTTAACAATATCAGAATCATGACCTTGCAAAAAACAATCTTATGAAACTTTTACCTGCTAATAATAAAATAAAATATTTATTAGTGAATAATTAATCATCTAATCTCATTTTGAAAGTGTCATCATCTTATTAACTCATGTTTTCACAAAGGAGAAGGAATATTCTTCCTATCCAAATCCAACCCTAAGGTTTCTGCAGAACTGCGGTTGTCACCGCTGTATTGATACCACATATCCCTGACCCTCGGAGCATACGGAAATATCCGTTTTCTCCCCACTTTGCGCCCCAGGAGTTCTTTACACGCCAGTACGGCTTCGTGGAGAACAGGTCCTTCTCAACTCCCCATCCTACCAGCAGAACCGCTAAAAAGAGCATTTATTGATTAAGTAAATTCAACTCATTATTTCATACATAACTTGTTTTGACTGAGTCAAGTTTATATTAATCCCTTTCAGCTTGATTGTGACAAATCAGATTTTTTGGAAGAATCCAGTACTAGTGTCCATTTTAAGTGGCCATGAGAAATAACCCTGGTGAGGATAAATAAAAACTCCTTAATTGAGTAGACCTGATCCATTACATTTGTAAATACTACAGCTTTATTCTACATAGAATGTGTAGAAACAGTCAAAAAAAAATAATTGTCTACTGGCAATAAAAAGATACGGGTCAGTAATGAAACCAAAAACAAACATTTTTGGCTTAATTTAAATGCATTAAGGAGTATACATTGAGAAACAGTATTAAACTAACCGTGGTCCAGAGCTGTCTTGCTGCAGAAGATGGGGTCAAACACGCCCTTGTGGTAATGCTGCAGAAGTGTCGCATCCATGGCAACAGATAATGGACCAATGGTCATCATTTGTTCAGCTATTGTGTTTTCATCCTATAACAAGATGTAAATATCAAACTATTTTTCACAAAAATGGCTTTCTGCTCAGTGGTAGTTCCTGTTTCAGGTTCATAGAGCCTCACAAATTGCCCATTCAAAACGGATATAAGGGCCAAATTTCTAAATATACAGTAAGCAGGGTTCAGTGTCATGTTATATTTAGCGAATTCACTTGCTTAAATTTGATTTTATAAACCAATTCATACTTCGCCTAAAACCAATACATAATTCATCATGATTATCTTTAAAAATAATCCTCCAAACTTTGCCTAAAAGTCTTGGAACTTTTTAAAGGGAGAAAATAACCGAATTTATTAAATACCGATCTTATATCCACAACCAATACATAAAGTAAAGGCTATAGGACTAAGTGAAAGACTATAGTCGGTATTCCACTCTGGTGATGAAACATCATAAATGTAATATCATTGTGCAATGGTAAATGATGTCAAAAAAACAAATAGTTTGTCATTCAAATGAGATTTATTATGAAAACATTTGTCTTATAACTTTAATTTAACCAAAAATGTATATAATAAAAGGGTAATTAGTAATGCATGGTTTTTGTTGATACTGATTTCATTTGGCTCGCGCCTTGAAAAATCTGAATCTGCAAAAATCAACACAAGTTGAATACAAAAACCTGGATCAAAATGCAGTACTATTTACCCTATTTCTAAGCTTGACCCTATGATAAGGGACTTGAGATATTTCAAGAAGAATGGGTTTATATATTTACATATCTGCTAATAGCTGTATTTACAAATGATCTAAAATACATAAATATAGTACTTTTTCTTAAACCTAAAGGCTTGTAATTCATAGAAAGCGGACATTGGGTTTAATCCCTGCTTCAAACCCTGTAGATCATGAACTTTGGACATTCAACTTTTTCTTATTGCTCAAAAGTTGGACACAAAATCTGTCATTTTCATTACCTTGGCTCGAGTGCAAAAATTACAGCTAAATGAATCTGGGATTTTCTACAAACCTCATCGATGGCTTTCCAGTCCACAACTTTAAGTCCAGGGACAAACTTCTTGGGGTTAATCTTAGCCCCACAGCTTTGTGTCATGTTACAAAACCAGGTTGGATCACCGCACAGGGTCCAGTTGTAGCCCGCTGCCGGGCAGATGGAGCAAGTCCCGGGCTTGCCTCCCAGACCACAGCAGTAACTGTAATCTTCCCCAGTTTCCAGGCCTCCCTGTCAGAAAATAGGGGTCAAACTTAAAAAGTGCATGCCAATATGTAAGTCTCTAGCAGTAAATTGTATAAAACTTGGGTAAGGTGTCTTACAGGTTATCTTTTGGTAAGTTTGCACATTTAAATCATTTGATTGGTTAATAGTAATGATTGGATAAATATTGACCAATCAATAAACTTTTCAGCTAACTTTGATCAAACCAAAGAATACTCCACTTTTATACAATCAGCTACGGGGCTTTAGGTTTTAGTTGTACCTAGCAGCAGTGCAAATATACCAAGTTAACAGCAGAATTTCAAGTCTACCTATGAAGCTAGACCACACAAAAAGGAGAACAAAATACAGTTAGCAAGATACTATGATAATTTTTAAGAATGCTTGAGACTCTAAAGTGTTAGATACAAGTTTACCTATAAACTCATCTTAATGATCATATGGAAATTCAACAGAAATGGTTCTGTATACATAGGCATTCATCAAAGTGTGTTAAAAAGGCAAGTGGATACAATAATGCATTAAAGAAATGAACCTGAAAGAAAACTGATTAGCTGCATTTTAAGGCATACATGTAAGAACGGTACATGAGATACAGTATGCTAAATCTAACGGTGAAGTCAATAATCCACTTACAGCCTTCATAACATACTGGTATGCAAGGTACGGCCATCCACCAAACACACCACAGTCCGCATGTGTGGAGTTCCCTGAGTGATCCACGTTACTGTCACATTCCACGACTTGCTCCACAGATAAGTTGGTCATCTTTTGACCCGCGGCTATCCACTGACCCTCCATATTCTCAACAGCGCTGATATTGAACGAACACATTCAATCAGGAAAAAAATCAACAAATATGATTTTCAGTAACATTTAAAGACCTTTAAGGAACATCTGTTTAAAATTAATCTAAATGTCAGAATGGATACATTTAGTAAATATGGAGTGTTTAGGAATACCTAAATTTTAATTTATATCACATAAATTATTAGTTTTCTTATTACTTTAAATGAGTTTACCTGAAGGCCCAGCAAGTGCCAACATCCCCTGCAAGATGAACACATGATGTCACATAAATCATGGACTATCATGGCAATACTTGAACTTCCTTCACAATCATCATAAAATAAATAAAGTTTAAAGTAACTGAATTCATCATATACATGAAGCTTTAATTCAAGTGTTCACTTCATTGTGTGCAAGTTAATCATCTAGACAGTAAATTGTCACAATGTTAAACAATCAGGCAGACATCTAATAAACAGTAAACCATTTAAGTGACACTCTTATTCAAAATCAATACATACACATGTATAACAAACATACATTTTGAGAAATAAAGCTGGAATGGAAAATATTAATCACTGGAAACTAGATTGTTTAACATACCGTGTATTTAACAGCAAAAAGCGCAAAAATATTAAACAATTGGTGAATGCTAAAGATTTACTGTGATCTACTATAGTCTCCTAAGGTAGAAATACCCTGTTTTATGCTCATTTCTTTCCAATTAAACTCGGTATCCTTCATAAGAACCATTGTTTTATTTATTCATCCTTTAAGTACAACTAAAACAATATTATTAATTGTCGTAAATCTTATTTGGGAGTAAGAGTGCATCTTTAAACATTATATTCCCTGGACACCTACCTTGGTCCTTGACTGGTGTCACTCTTCCTTTCTCTACCCAGTCAAATGAGTCTGGAATGTCTCGACCCAGTCTATCACGGATATATCTGTAAGAGATGTAATTAAATCATGTCTCGACCCAGTTTATCACGGATATATCTGTAACAGATGTAATTAAAACATCAATTTCATTGTTCATATTTAATGTTATGTACAATCCAACTTTAACATGTATAATCAATTTTATGAGGTTCATTTTCCACATTTGTTTCCTAACCTTTTCTGATTTTGCGAGGTTTAACTTTGCAACATCATTATTTAATCACCAGCAAACTTGTGTAAATAAGGTCTTTGCTACATCTTTAATTTCCAAACTCTTTGATTTAAGGAATGTTGTAAATATAAAACCCATGAAATTGCAGAAGATCTTATCATTTATGAGTAATCATCACTCTGACAACATGGTAAAACTTTCAACACTTTAAAGGGTTTATCATAAATGTCAAATACATGTTTACAAAAAATGTTACCTAATAAACTGTACTTTCTCATTTTAATCATGCCATTTAGAATATGCTTTAAAAAATGGCCTAAAATAGCCTTACTAACAAACCTTGATTCATCAAAAACTGGCGGCTGTCTTTTTGGCATCAGTATTTTCAGCTTGAATTCTTTGGTTGTCATGGCAGCAAAATGGTTCAGGGCGAACTCTGTCTCACCACTGTTGATTGTCATAAAATGTTACATTAAATGAAAACTTACACAACAACAGACACCACATGTTTACAACCTAACATGCAAGAATATTTCTTTCAAAACATCAGGATTAGTACCTGAAACCATTTTGTCAAAATAAAAATGGATCAATTTCTTTCATGCTTTACAATGAAATATGGAGTTTTATCAGTGAAATAACCACAGTGAAAATATTAATTTGATATTTTCACTACAAAATCTTTAATGTAAAAGGAACAATATTCCCAATACTGACAATTTACTGCATTTTTTCTAGATTTTTAAAAAACTTTTATCAGTTATTCGAGCATGTGATTATAGATAATTTTAACATGTAGTTTTCACCTGTCTATGAAATAAATGGTATGGAAGATATTTGTTTATTTCAGTGTAAGATCGCCACTCGTGAAAATATGTTTTTCTATGACACTCGGGAAATAAAATATGATCTTACAATGAAATAAACAAATATCCTCTCTATCATTAATCTCATAAACCGGTGAAAACTATATTTTAACTTGCTATCATTTTCATAATAAAACATTAATCACACGCTAGAATAACTGATAAAAGTTTGTTTTTTTAAAATGCAGCCAATTGTCTATCCTATATATGTAAGGTGATAACATGTTATAACAAAATGGACGTTACCTGTACTCCTTATTAAGGTTGTTGATGTACTTGATGTTGTCCCAGAAAACATGGAACTTTTCCTCCGCCTGGAGATAGCTGTCATACTGTACCTCATATTCTTTCTGCCACAACCTTGAAAAACAAAATAACATAATAACACTGCTTTTTGGTTGTTGTTTTTTTATAACCAGTATCTTTCAAAATGGAAAAATATTTGAAATTTGGAAAAATGCATGGTTAATTAGATACACACATTGTACTTTGTTGATGCTAGTCTTGAGTAAATTTTGTTTATTCATCAGAAAATCAACCACATCTGTATGTTTTCCACAGGAATTTTTTCTATAAATGGGGGGGGGGGAGTTTTGCTTAAGGTTACCAGCCAGCTCTTACAGGCAGAAAATCAGAAAAACCCTTCACTTCGAAAAAAATATTTTTTTAATTATTATGTTCAGATATATATATAACAGTCTTATAACCTTGATGGAAGATGTATGGATGACTAAGATGTTGTTGAACACTGCACCAGTTAGTATCATCACAGTTTCTTTCATTAGTCTCGTAAGAAGTTTTTCATGACTCAGTGTGTAACAATTAAATAAACTTCTACCAAACCAGATTGTAAACATCAGCATACAGAAATGGTTATTTCTTAGCTTTTACTTATCTTATTCTTATGAGAAAAGCTGCAAAGACTCAAACTACCTTATATTCAATTATTTATTTGAAACTTATATTTTAGTGGGAGTGAAGGTGGCAGTATCAGTCAGAGATTATACCACTTTACAAATACATGTACATAGTGTATAAAAAAGATCTGTACATAGATATATACTACATAAAAAATTTTTTATACCACTACGTATTGACTCTGACTGAGAGGTGTTATAAAATGATTGTGTACAAACTTGAATAAGTTTCTAGCAGAGTCCTCATCTTCTGCATATCTGCAGCTCCTGAAATAAATTATATATGTATTAAAGATATTTTTAAAATGGCTGTATCAGGTCAGTTAATCATATTAGTATTGCAGTCTACAGTGGGGCAAATGGCTGTATCGGGTCAGTTAATCATATTAGTATTGCAGTCTACAGTGGGGCAAATGGCTGTATCGGGTCTGTAAATCATACTAGTATTGCAGTCTACAGTGGGGAAAATGGCTGTATCTGGTCTATAAATCATATTAGTATTGCAGTCTACAGTGGGGAAAATGGCTGTATCGGGTCTGTAAATCATATTAGTATTGCAGTCTACAGTGGGGCAAATGGCTGTATCATGTCTGTAAATCATATTAGTATTGCAGTCTACAGTGGGGCAAATGGCTGTATCGGGTCTGTAAATCATACTAGTATTGAAGCCTACAGTGGGGCAAATGGCTGTACCAGGTCTGTAAATCATATTAGTATTGAAGTCTACAGTGGGGCAAATGGCTGTACCAGGTCTGTAAATCATACTAGTATTGAAGCCTACAGTGGGGCAAATGGCTGTATCAGGTCTGTAAATCATACTTGTATTGCAGTCTACAGTGGGGCAAATGGCTGTACCAGGTCTGTAAATCATACTTGCATTGCAGTCTACAGTGGGGCAAATGGCTGTATCAGGTATGTAAATCATACTTGTATTGCAGTCTACAGTGGGGCAAATGGCTGTACCAGGTCTGTAAATCATACTTGTATTGCAGTCTACAGTGGGGCAAATGGCTGTATCAGGTATGTAAATCATACTTGTATTGCAGTCTACAGTGGGGCAAATGGCTGTACCAGGTCTGTAAATCATACTAGTATTGAAGCCTACAGTGGGGCAAATGGCTGTATCGGGTCTGTAAATCATATTAGTATTGCAGTCTACAGTGGGGCAAATGGCTGTATCGGGTCTGTAAATCATATTAGTATTGCAGTCTACAGAGGGGCAAATGGCTGTATCGGGTCTGTAAATCATACTAGTATTGAAGCCTACAGTGGGGCAAATGGCTGTATCAGGTCTGTAAATCATACTTGTATTGCAGTCTACAGTGGGGCAAATGGCTGTACCAGGTCTGTAAATCATACTTGTATTGCAGTCTACAGTGGGGCAAATGGCTGTATCAGGTATGTAAATCATATTAGTATTGCAGTCTACAGTGGGGCAAATGGCTGTACCAGGTCTGTAAATCATACTAGTATTGAAGCCTACAGTGGGGCAAATGGCTGTACCAGGTCTGTAAATCATACTTGTATTGCAGTCTACAGTGGGGCAAATGGCTGTACCAGGTCTGTAAATCATACTAGTATTGAAGTCTACAGTGGGGCAAATGGCTGTATCAGGTCTGTAAATCAATTAGTATTGCAGTCTACAGTGGGGCAAATGGCTGTACCAGGTCTGTAAATCATATTAGTATTGCAGTCTACAGTGGGGCAAATGGCTGTACCAGGTCTGTAAATCATACTAGTATCGAAGTCTACAGTGGGGCAAATGGCTGTATCAGGTCTGTAAATCATACTTGTATTGAAGTCTACAGTGGGGCAAATGGCTGTATCAAGTCTGTAAATCATACTTGTATTGCAGTCTTCAGTGGGGAAATCGCTGTATCAGGTCTGTAAATCATACTAGTATTGCAGCCTATATAGTGGGGCAAATGGCTGTACCAAGTCTGTAAATCATACTTGTATTGCAGTCTTCAGTGGGGAAATCGCTGTATCAGGTCTGTAAATCATACTAGTATTGCAGCCTATATAGTGGGGCAAATGGCTGTATCAAGTCTGTAAATCATACTTGTATTGCAGTCTTCAGTGGGGAAATGGCTGTATCAAGTCTGTAAATCATACTTGTATTGAAGTCTACAGTGGGGCAGATGGCTGTATCAAGTCTGTAAATCATACTTGTATTGCAGTCTTCAGTGGGGAAATGGCTGTATCAAGTCTGTAAATCATACTTGTATTGAAGTCTACAGTGGGGCAAATGGCTGTATCATGTCTGTAAATCATACTAGTATTGCAGCCTATATAGTGGGGCAAATGGCTGTATCAAGCAAATTATACATTGGTAAGAGATCATTCAGGACTTTTTCGTTCAGCTGTTTTAAGCAGTTATCTGGATATATTTTCAATGCTTTCATGTATCAAGTCCAAGTATGAATATAAAAATTCCCAATGAAGTATTGCATTACAGATCGTAAAACATGAACAAAAACTGACAGAGGCTTTTTTCTCTCTCTATCTCAAGCAATCCATAGAAGGCCTAAGATGTTTATGTTGATCACTTCCAGTTTCTGCTGCTTTTATGGCTGTCTTTACTGATTTCATTTCCCATTATATCTTTTTGTTTATGCAAAAACTCCAACTTGGACAGGAATAGGTTTAACCCCAAAGTTTCAAAGGTGCACTATTACTCCCAAATCGGATTTACCACACTTAATACAATTGTTATAAATTAAAATACCAAAAAGGATGAATACATGTCGAAAACAATGGTTCTTATGATGGAAACCAAGTTTAATTTGAAAGAAAGGTGCAGAAAACACGATGTTTCTACCTTGAGACAATAGTAGATCACAGTAAATCTTTTAGCACTCACCGATCATTTAATACTTTTGTGTGTTCAGCTATTCAATATATGGTTACAATCTTGATATCAGTAATTAATATTTTCCATAAATGCACTATTTTGTAAGTAGTTCAAGGTTTATCACTCAAAATTTATGTCTGTGATACATGTGTATGTACTGATTTTGAAGTGCACACACTCCTAGTATATCGCTAAGTATGGTCACTGTTTCACTACTCACTGACACAATGACAATGCCAATACATAGTGCAATGTGCATTAAAATAGTTTTATTTGATCAAAACAGTGTACAATAGTTCTATTATGATTACAAGTAAAATTCTTGATATATAAAATTCATCAAAAAACTCAAGTCTATAAATTGAACTGAATTTGGGGGTATGACTAAAATACGAAAATAGCTTTTTTGACTAAAATACGAAAATAAGGTTATTTTGGGTCCGTTATTTTTTATGAAAATAAGTTATTTTCGCGAAAATAACATTTTTGACAAAAAGTGTTGGCGAAAATAATATTTCGGGAAAAAATGTAGTTAGTTTTGGGATAAAATAAAGTTATTTTCGCGGAAATAAGTTTTGGTAAAAATCTGAAAATTATAAGGGTTAGTTTTGGCGAAAATAACATCTTTGACAAACATGTAGTTAGTTTATGGCTAAAATAAGGTATTTTCACGAAAATAAGATGTTGGTAAAAATCTGGAAAGCTTTGGCAAAAATAATATTTTTTTGAAAATTATGTACTTAGTTTGGGCTAAAATAAAGTTATTTTCGCGAAAATAAGATTTTGATAAAAATCTGGTAAGTTTTGTCGAAAATACCATTTTTGACAAAAATGTAGTTAGATTTTGGAAAAAATAAAAAATTTGGGGGTGTAATAAGTTTGGGTAAAAATCTAAAAATCGGGTTATTTTGGGCATTAATAACATTTTGGACATGTCGGCATCCCCTTTTAATATTTATGCAAAAAGCAACAGAAACAAGCTCTGTAGCAAAAGTTTAAACATAAACCCAGTTTAGTGGCACTGGGTAGACGCTAAAGACATAGAACAAACAAGAAACATAGAACAGCACAAAACTCTACAAACTTGGTATGTTTATCAAGAATAAAAAGCATCGTTGTACTAAAACTGGGAACAAATAAAGAAAAACATTATTAAAAATAAAGCGACTTGTATTTGCTAATCTCTCCTTCTAAATGATTTGAAAATGTACAAGTTTGAAGAAAATGAAGTCACATGCCAAAACACTCGGAGTCAGCCAAAACGTGTTCGCCAAATATACGGTTTTAAAGATAACATGAATTAGCAAAATCTTCATAAAAATCAAAGCTCTGAAAGTTTAGTTATGAAAGGATGCTATATTCAACCCAATATTTTGTTTCAGGTATTCATCTTCAAAAACAAGAAGGCAAATGCTCTTCAAAAAATTGCCTTTATATCCACGGTTTAAATAAAATCCAAGTAATTCATTAAGTCTATCTGCCCAACTACCTGCTGGAAACATTTTAATTTTCCGAATTTTCTTTAAAACTTTACCATAAAAATCGGGATGAGCAATACTATCAGCAATGAGCGATTTAAGACTACTATTGTTGTAGGGCATATCTTTGATTGTTCCCTTTAGTTTTATCATGTACCTGCTGCAGTAGCAATAACAGTCTATAATTATGGGTCATTGTCATTAACTTAATCCGCTTAATGACAAACAAGTGTGTATAACCGCTTTGATGTTGCACATTTCGGAAGGAGGTGTGATTAACAGAAACATGTCAAAATACTATCAATAATCATTGTTCATTTTTCTTATAAACACAATAGTTTCGAAACACTAATGCACCTGTCATATATGTGTTAAATGTAGACCGAATAAAAGTTTTTTAATATTTTGGATTAAAAATTGTCATTTACGGCAACAGAATGTATTTCTCCCATTTTTTTTTAAAAAAATCTTATTTTCGAGAAAAGAACTTTATTTTTGCCAAAAACTAACCACATAATTGTCAAAAATGTTATTTTCACCAAAACTAACCCTACCTTCAGATTTTTATCAAAATCTGATTTTTATCAAAATCTGATTTTCGCAAAAATAACTTGATTTTTAATAGTAAAAACTAAATACATTATCATCAAAAAATGTTATTTTCGCCAAAACTAACCATATTTATATCAAAATCTGATTTTTCGCAAAAATAACTTGATTTTAGTAAAACTAAATACATTATTGTCAAAAAATGTTATTTTCCCCAAAACTAACCCTATTTTCATATTTATATCAGTATCTTATTTTCGCGAAAATAACTTTATTTTAGTAAAAATCTTTATTTTAGTAAAAACTAAATACATTATTTTCAAAAAAGGTTATTTTCGCCAAAACTAACCCTATTTTCATATTTATATCAGTATCTTATTTTCGCGAAAATGACTTTATTTGCAACTATATTTTGGTCAAAAATGTTATTTTTCGCCAAAACTAACTCTATTTTCATATTTATATCAGAATCTTAGTTTCGCGAAAATAACTTTATTTTAGTAAAAACTAAATACATTATTGTCAAAAAAGGCTATTTTCCCCAAAACTAACCCTATTTTCATATTTATATCAGAATCTTAGTTTCGCGAAAATAACTTCATTTTAGTAAAAACTAAATAAATTATTGTCAAAAAAAGTTATTTTCGCCAAAACTAACCCTATTTTCATATTTATATCAGTATCTTATTTTCGCGAAAATGACTTTATTTGCAACTATATTTTGGTCAAAAATGTTATTTTCGCCAAAACTAACTCTATTTTCATATTTCTTTCAAAATCTTATTTTCGTCATGAAAATAACTTTATTTTTGCCAAAAACTGACTATATATATTTTGGTCAAAAATGTTATTTTCGCCAAAACTAAATCTGATTTAATATTTCTTTCAAAATCTTAGTTTCGCGAAAATAACCTATTTTCGAAAATAACCTATTTCGCGAAAAATAGGTTATTTTATTAAGTCATACCGGAATTTGGCAATGAATGCGAGTCAAATAGCTAGAACTTCTATTCTAAAAATTGCCAATAATACTGAAATGGAATGCATGAGTCCACAGTGTAACTCTAACAGATTAAATGCACAATGTCAGTCTAATACCTTGCCAAACAGACAAGTTTATTATCTCCCTCATACATTTGTAACTTTGTAATTAATACAAAAGTATACTCATAAAATCATCCAAGTTTACTTTTTATGTCTAAATAGGAGAAAAAAATAATAAAATATGCTCACAATGCATCATTTCCAACTACAAATTGTTAACATTTTCTTGATTGAGTAACCCAAAATCCACATGCAGACAGTTTACGCCATATACTTTTGGTTCAGAAGGAGGGGTTCATGTCAAAAGGTTGTGCCCCTAGTTTATTGCTTTCTCTCTTTAAATGTCAATTCCTGGATCCCACCCCTGTCTATGTAGTATGTTGGTAAGAGCCAGCAACCTGGTTAATTACATGTTCAAGCAGTTGTAGGTTTGAGGACATCACTGGGCAGACAGATTTATTGGATGTCAGATTTTAATAAGTGCATCTTCCAACAGACTGCTGAAACTAAGTAAAAGGGTAAATAGTCTAAAATAATAGACGTGTTATACGGGATTCTTCCAATCCCTAACGTCTAAACGGGAATGTGCAAAAAACGGGGGTGTTTTAAAAATATTGAAATTGTTTTAAGTGAAGTATTTTATGGTTGAAATTGATCATAAAGAGTTAAATTCATATTTTACCATGTAAGTGAAATGTTATTTTGCACTAAACAAGCATTTAATGCATTAAAACAAGTTGTTTACCTTTCCAATAAAACGAAAGTTGACTGACACAGGTAACAATTATGCGAAGGGGAACAACTCGATACAATCGTAATAACTCGGCCTCCTCCGACAAAGCTTCGAGATAGACCTCGTTAAACAATAGTAACAACTCGGCCATGGCCAAAATGTTCCGAGCGATTTAAAACTGTGCCCTGAAGCCTTGCAGGTGCCCATTCATGTATATATCGTTATGTTTTGACAGAATGAAATAAAGAAAAGCCGTCAAACTCATAATTATAAGTTGGATATTTTTTGTGTGCGTACGGAACTAATATAAAATAACATTATCTGATAATATTTCTTGTTTTTATGATATTTTATAGACGCTATATGCTTTAACCCGGAATCCTGATCGGAACAACTACCCACTTTTGATACTAAACAATTTGTTACCTTTGTTACCTTTGTTACCGGTTCTACAGGATTTAGGCTAGGCCTGTAACTCCCGCTCAAGTCTTCTTTTAACACCTATGACTGCATGCGTGGGTCTAGTTAAAAATTGTTTGTAACCCCAGTGCTTGTCAAGCTTGGTCTTAAAAGCGTTAAGGTCTTTTGCATCCACAACCCAGTTGGGCAAACTATTCCAATCGTTTACAACCCTCACACAGAACGAATACTTCCCGACATTTAGTCTGCTACGCTGCTTTTTCAGTTTCATGCTGTGGCCCCGGTTTCTCGTACCTTGGGATATGGCAGTAGGCTGTCTTGGTCAATCCTGTCAATGCCCTTCAGGATTTTGAATACCTGGATCATGTCTCCTCTCTCTCTTCTGAAGTAGAGGGATGGCAGTTTGAGTTTTCGTAGCCTCTCTTCGTAGGGCAGATCCTTGACATCGTTACAAAGCCATGTAGCTCTTCTCTGAACTTTCTCCATTTTGTCGATGTCAATGGCATACTGCTGTATTCTGGGGGCATTCCCGTACTCCGGCACTGGCCGAACCATGGTCGTATACAACTTCTTCATAACAATGTTAGCTCTTGTTGTAAAAGTTCTCTTTATGAGCCCCAGGATTCTGTTTGCCTTCCCCACTGCAGTGTTGACATGTTGATGGAAGGTCAACTTGTCATCTACATTTAGCCCAAGCTCTTTTTCCATTTCTGCTGCTGCTAGTTCTGTTTGCTGCCCTTCACTGTCGCGCATGTAGTACTGGTGCCGTTTGTTGTTATGACCAAGGTGCATAACGCTGCATTTACTTGCATTGAAGCGCAGGAGCCACGTGTCTGACCAATTTGACAGCCTCTCAATGTCTTCTTGCAGCTTCACCCTGTTTTCGTTCGTCGCAGATTTTCCATACATCTTTGTGTCGTCGGCGAAGATACGAGTCACACTCCTGACAGCATCCGGTAGATCATTTATGAAGATTACAAAGAGTATGGGTCCAAGGACGCTGCCCTGAGGAATACCGCTTGTCACTTCCGCCCAACTGGATGTGTGCCCGTTGACTGCTACCCTCTGTAAACGGTCTTGTAGAAAGCTGATTATCCAGTCTCTCACTTTCCCCTTTATGCCGTAACTTCTTATCTTGTTGGATAGTCTCTGGTGTGGAACCGTGTCGAATGCCTTCTTAAAGTCGAGATACACAGTGTCCAGCGGATCCCCTCTGTCCAACGCCTCGGTCCATTCATCCAGGCAAACTAACAATTGTGTCATACATGCCCCTCTGTCCAACGCCTCGGTCCATTCATCCAGGCAAACTAACAATTGTGTCATACATGAACGGCCAGGGACAAATCCATGTTGTTCGTCGCAGAAAAAAATTATTTGCTGTCATATGGTCCATCAGTGCTTCTCGAATGAAGGACTCCATCACCTTACATAGGACCAATGTCAGACTGACAGGCCGATAGTTCCCAGGTGTACTGCGGTCTCCTTTTTTAAATATTGGGGTGACTTGGCCCTGTTTCCATTGTGAGGGCAGCTGACCGGAATCAAGTGACTGTCTGAAGATTTGACACAGTGGTGCTGCTATGCTCTCTGCTACCTCCTTCAAGATTCTTGGATGGAAGCCATCTGGCCCAGACGATTTGCTGGTCTTCAATTTCTGGAGGTGCTTGCAGATTGATTCTTCTGTGATGTTTATGTATATCTGTCATATGTGGTACACTCTCAATGTCTTCGTTAGTGAAAACACTACAGAAAAAGTTGTTGAGAATCTCTGCTTTGGATTCGTCATTGCTGTACATAACACCCTCATTGTCCTTCAAGTCGCTAACCCCACTCTTAATAATATACCTGTAATACCTGTAATCTTCAGGCCGTAAATTTAGCTTTCGCTATCGTGGCCCCTCTGGTAAATGTCTTCTTTAGTGGTTTCTCGACTGAGTGCGGTTATGTTAACATAAAAACTTTTTTCTATTCCAATGTTCAATGTTAAGCATTGATTTAAACTTTTTAACAGTTAACTTTGACTGTGTATATTTCCAAAAAGCTTTTTGTACATGAAGGATTTGCCATATCAAAAATCTAAAAAAAATCCGTCAACGTACAATTATTTGGACTAAATGGTAAAGTGCTTAAAACAGATTGTTCAGTAAGTTGACCAGTTTTCTCCGTTTTTGTTTGTTTTAAATAGCCATTATTGGATGACAGTTGTATTTCACAACAATTTACACCAGTCAGAGATAAACTTACCCCAAAGATAACACTGCAAAGGAAATTAAAGCCCAAACTGCGTAAGAAGCCATTGCTCTTTTCGTTCCAAAGTTCATTTTCTTTGTCACGAGTGTGTTTATATTGGTGCTCATTGAACCCAAAACAATAACGTACCAAACAATAATCGTTTTTTTAATCAAGGGAGGTAACGCTATCGATGATTGTAGGTTACATAACACTAAATATATTTTAAATGTTCTTAGGGCCACGCAACAGCCCGGTTGGTACAAAATCGAAATAAAATATGAAATAACAACTATGAAATTAATGCCCGCAAACGTTTTTTTTTATACAAAAACGGAGACCTTAGCAATATACGAGATGACAGTAAAATCGCTTAATGTTTACTTAAATATGGTGCATTTCTCATTCATGAGAAGCGGTTTATTCTCAATGATAAGAGTTGAAACTTATTTTTATTTGTACCAAAAAAATAAACATTGTGGTAATTACGAGGAATAAAAGGGGGCTACGGACTCTACAAAAAAACTTATTTAAGAGAAGTGTTCTTAATTGTGGTATATCCATGTACAGTATTACGCATAATAAGTATGGTTTCAGTAATTACTAACCAACCAACACTCAAGAAATGGAACAGAATGATGAAGATGGGAATATTGTTCCTTTTCCTATAAAATGTGCCATATGTTGAAATGGCACTAACCCTGCCTCAGTAATTACGGACGTGTTCCATGCCATATTATTGATAATAAAAGTTGTGAAGTACTTTTTGATATTCAATTGAAACAATGTGCACATGTTAAGTTCATACCACTTCCTCATACACTCATCTTGTTTACAAATTGATCGCCGTTTGTTTGTTTTAAATATATTTCTTGTTAATTATTATAAAATTAAGGACAAAACTCGCACACTCGTGAGTTAGTGTGTTCCTACAAGTTAACATGATTTTTTATGCATAAGAATAACTTAGTGTAATATACCCATGATACCGATGGCTTAATTTTCAAAGATAAATTCGGATCACACACGTACGTGGGCGTGCAGCATGTGCAGAGAGAAGGCGTACTTCGATCGTTAATAGCTTGTCTGGTTGAAGTAGGTTTATGATAAATTATATCACAGAAAACTTGGAATAAATCAAGTCATACAACTAAAATATTTATTACCTCAGCTATCAATGATAAAATTATTTAATTTAGTAACGAAATAATTTTAACAAATTTGGTGGCATATAAGGACAGAAAACCCCCGGTAAAGTTTTGCAAAACTGCAAAAGGTTATTTCCAACGGGGTCTATGTCTAAGGTATTAAAATTTCCATAAAATTAGTTGGGTACAGAATTACTCCCCCTCTCTCCACTTGTCAACATTTTTAACCATTTCAATTTCGGTTCTGATGGAGGGGCGAATATATATAGGTTGTGCCCCTTATTGAAGCCCCCAGGCGCCCTAACTTCATTTCCTGTACAAATATGCATGTTCTTGGAAACACACGTATGCTTATCGAATAGTTAAAATTTAAAGACATTGAGTGAAAAATATAAAACGCTTTTGTATTTCAACTGCACGCTTATAAGAAATTGTTAATCAAAGTTTATTTTAAGTTTCATAGTAATGAGACAAATAATAAGGATGGTATACGTTCAGACGGGTACTCTTAAAACCGAATAATACCGGATAATACCGAATAATACCAAATAACTACCGAATAATACATTTATTTTGCAAATAAAACTTATATTAGTATAAATTTAGGTGAAGTAAATATAAATATGACAAGTGACCCTTTTTTGTATTTGTTATCAAGTTTAGAAGCTGTGTAGTACCTGTGAATCACGACAACCTTAGCCTTTTCTGGCTGCGGGTTCACAGGTACGTACACAACCTTTTTCTGGACAACTTTTCGGACACAGTACTGTTCCTTGCGCAGGAAGACGGTACTTAGCGAACCATCCGAAGCTAACAGATAGTAGAACTTTGGGGATGTCCCTGATGCACTGTCCCATGCACCACAGTCATCTCCAAAGCAACTGGCTTTCTTTTTAGTCCTTTCTTCAAAGTTTCTTGTGTTGTCAAGGACGAAATACACGTTCTCTTTAACTCCCGTAGGTACAGATTTTAAGCCACATTTATCTGATAATAATAGATTTACGGCTGAGCTGCCGTCTAAAAATCTCCCCGATAACTGTCCTTGCAATTCTGAATCAACACTAAACCCAACATCATTATCATCATCATCATCATCATCATCATCATCATCATCATCATCATCATCATCATCATCATCATCATCAACAACAACAACAACAGCAACACCCACATCAACATCATCACCATCAACAACAGCAACACCCACATCAACATCAGCATCAACATCATCATCATCAACATCATCATCATCATCATCATCATCATCATCATCATCATCACCATAATTATCAACAACAGCAACACCAACATCAACATCAACATCATCATCATCATCTCTCACAATATTGTCATCAGCATCCATCATACGAACATCATCGTCGGTGTCACTGGCACTTGTCTCGTTTTCGCTTAACACGTCATATCTGCTAGTCAGACTAATGTTCGACTCCACGGAAACGAATGACTTTCGCGAAATGTGTTTCCGTTTTGGCATGCGCCATGTTGTAGATTTTGGTGCGCAGTCTTCCTTGACGGCGGACATGTCCAGCGATGACAACGAAGTGTCGCTGATGTGAACGAGTGTCTATCAAAAGCCCCCCCTATCAAAAGCCCCCCGTTCAAAAGCCCCCCCTATCAAAAGCCCCCCCGTTCAAAAGCCCCCCCTATCAAAAGCCCCCCCGTTCAAAAGCCCCCCCTCAATATAATTTTGTTCCATAAGTTTAAACCAATTGAAGAATGTTGTCATATTTTATTGAGTAGATCCAGATCAGACATTTTAACCCTATTTTACGTTAATTTCCTGCACTAATTCGATAAATTAGGCTACTTTAGTGCTTTAGTGCTTTCGGGTCAATTTTTTGTTGGAAATCTTATTCCTGACGAAACACCAAGTAGCTTGGAGTTTCATTTGGATAGAATATTAGCATATTGATAGAATATTAGCATATTGACTTGGTAATCAGCAAGTGAACGGTGTGTTTGATCTGGCTCAACTCAACTCGGACAAGGACTCATACAAGGACTCATACAAGGACTCATACAAGGATAAGGAATTGAAAGGATAACAGTGTAAGACAATTAAATGAATAAATATCTTTAATTTGATTATTAACATTTATAAGTACCTTTATGTATCTATACTGTTTTTCCCTATATATATTCTATATATTCTGGTGGAAAATAAAGATCTGCAGATAATAGCCAGCTGACTAAGATTAACATAAGGATATGTAGATTTGTCAAACATCAACAAAATAAGATGAGTATGAAGTTCACATTGAGTTATGTCGATAATGCATTCAAGGGCTATAATTATTGAATTGTAAATGAACTGTTTCTTTGCAGTGAAATATTAGGACAATGTAAACATAGATTAAAATGAGCATCATATTTTGTATGGAGTTCACATCAAATTATGTCTACATTGCATCTAAAAGGCTATATTTAAGCTGTTAATAAAATGTTACTCTTCACTCTAAATCATACATCAGCACAGACTTATTTACATGCAAGAAAACACCAAGTGACACATAGTGATGTACAAACATCAACCATTCAGTATGTTATGCTTCTTTCAAAGTGTTGCTTTGCTTTGCCAGCACCGTTTACACCTTCCATCGAATGGTTCGTCCGACTGCTCGAAGGAATTCCTCCATCCCCTTAATCCTGTCCACATAGTCAGTGCATAGGTTTTGGAGGCGCTCTTGAAGTTCGGTGGTAGACTTTTTTACCCTTTTCTTGGGTGGCACACCGTTGGCGTTGTTGAAGAGTGCAGTCTCCACCACTGAATGGTCCTTCCTGAAGGCCTCAATCGCAACCCAGACAGTCGGATGATTGTACCCAAGGAGCTTCTGGAACTGTTGATTCCAACTTTCACATAGATTGTTGGTGCGGTCAGAGTTGGTGAGCGTTGCTTGGTGTACATTCCATAGTGTTGGTGGATAGAGAGGCTGGATGCGTCGCAATCTGATTGGCTGGCCATCTTGCTGCTGGATCCTTCGGAATGTTCCTGAGACATAGGTCTTGTCGAAGTAGGCTATCACATCTTCAATTTCCTCTGGTGCAGTCTGTTTAAGAAATTCCATGCCCTCAGAAACGTCCTCAATTGGGACGCACACAGGTGTCTCAGGGCTTGGCCAGTTCCAAACACGAGGATGCGGTTCTCAGAATCCCTTCCGCTATCATGTAGAAGGAAGGGATGTCGGTAGGGCTCGCCAGTGTGTTTCCAGTCTTCTGAAAGGTCCAGTTCTTGGAGTGATGCAGGGTCTTTGGGGCGGAGCTTGTTCATTTGTCTTCTGATTCTCTGTTTCACTGCATTTGTTGTCCCAGCTGCTGCCCGGACTTCCACAGGTAGTGGTTGTAGCACGTCAACTACAAGTTGTTGAGGGCGTCCTCGGCTGATGTTAGCCCCGTTTTTCATCACATTGACAGCTTTGGTCGCCTCAATCTTGTCAAAGTCAGCCTCATGGTTGTGGTCTTTTGAGGATAGAACTGTTTGTACCTTTAAGTAGAAAAAAACACGAAATTTAGACATGTGTACAACAGTTATCAAATAAATTCTATTCGGTAGGTTTTTATGATTTTTTCACAACTTGTGCTTAGAAAATCCCAAATAAAACAAGACTTCAACATGAAATCACTGCCAACAACATTGTTTAATAAAATAAAGTTGTACCAAATAATAATAAAATAACGGTAAACATAAGTAAACCAAGATTAAGGGCTACACAACCCTTATCTGAGTCTACATGTTTACCGTTCATTTTGTTTAAAACATATAAACAATTTCATATGAACTCACCTCTATGTCAGTATTGACAGCTCCGAGACAGTCAAGTCCACGTTTCTGAGAACATTCCCAGCGTATGGATGTCTTCTTGGTGTTCTTCTTCGTATACATATATCCATTTAAACACAATTTCAGTCCACCACTGTTATTCTTAATTAATTCCATGATAACAAACACACATGAGAACACGATTGAAAAGTTGGAAAGTGAATGATGATACAGAATTCTAAAGCCATTTTATACACAGGAAAATATAAAGAAATTTTCAGTTTGCTTACTTGTGAAAACCATTTATTTGATGTTGCTCGTTTGATGTTACACAGAATTCAAAGATGTAACTTTAATAAATTGTAGTTAATTCTTTAATTATAATTAGCAGGTTAGCATGGCCATGTTTGTAATTAAATAATTGGTACATCAATAGCAGATCAAAGAAACAATCAATATCATTATCTGACACAGCTAACAACATAAAATCATAAAACAGCAATTATTCAAAGCTTAGTTAACACATTCATCACTGATTATTGAAATAATTGATACCTCATGAATATTTATTAGCTAAAATGTCAATCGTAATTAATGATAAAATATTGCCAAATTGAGTAAACCAATCGCCTAAAAAATGACAATAAAACAAATATATTTTTTATTGCTTCGAAGAAAATTGCTTGAAAATTTAAAAGTAAAAAAGTACTGTACATGTTATACATTAATTAACGGTATTGAACAGTTTTGTAAACTAAAAAAAGTGACCATTGAAAAAAACATATATATATATTAATGGTTATATATATATTTATTTTTTTAGTGGGGGGGGGCTTTTGAACCACTTGCCCATTTTGAGGGGGGGCTTTTGAACGGGGGGCTTTTGATAGGGGGGGCTTTTGAACGGGGGGCTTTTGATAGGGGGGGGCTTTTGAGTGTACCCCGATGTGAACAGGTGTGCTGGCCTTCTGTTTCCCGACACGTTCTGGTTCCGGTACTGGTATGAATTGGTCTTCCTTTGGTGATACACCCGATACTGCCGAGAAGTGGTTCACTATGTTGTACTGTCCAGGAACTGGAATACTGCCGTATCCGTGCCACAGTATATATAGCGGTGGGTGGTCTCTTCCGGTTTCAGTTTCAAACACTCTATTCAAGGATATATGGGGATGGTCATCACGTCCGTTAACATGCGGGTAGATAACGCGTATAGGTCGCTCTATGGCATCTGCCAGGGAGAGAACTGCCCATGCACTAGATGCCGAACCAAGTTTTGCCGAATCCAAACACGCAGATGTGTACGAGCCGGAATGGTCTCTTATAAGCCGAGCCAGGGGATGATTCTTGAAGAAATTCATTTCCAGAACAAGACCAATACAAGTGTGGTAGCGAAGGTACACGCTTAGGGATTCAGCAGGATGGACACGGCGTTGAACAGACAGTCGCCGTCCCCGGATGTTTTGTGCGGTGTGCCCCGGATATCGTCGACGTAGTTATCCAGGACCATTGCGGCAGAGTTGTCCACTCTAGGATATCGGTCGACCAATGTAGACGGCAGTTGCAGTTTTTGACGGAACATCAGCTCCCGGTCGACGGCCTTTCTGAGGTTCTCGAAGGAGCCATTCTGTGCAGCCTTCTTTTTCAAATGCACTTTTCCGAATAAAAATAGGATATGTCAATATTGGTCCTTTTTAATATTAATGTAAAAATCAATGCCTCCGAAGGTAACATAGTTGTGTATTGGACTGTGCGATATTGATTTATGGACATATTGGTTCTTCCTTCTCGGTGGGGTATCAATACCCGATCTGCCAATTATGTCATATTGCGCAATCGTTTATGACATGCGATAGGAAGTTTACCTTGATTTATATTTCTTGTTCAACCATTTTATAGTTTTTCCTTAGTAAATATGGTTAATTGTTTAAAATCTGGTGATATTCATGTAAGGCCACACCATTGTGTATTACATATATAATTTGGTTGACAATTTGAGCGAGCGAGCTTAATAATAATAAAAACATTTTTTTATATTTTTCATAAAAGAATTCTCATTCCTCAAAGGATCGGCAATGCTATATTGTACGCATAGATCTGGTGAACGAGATTGAAAAAAAAAAAACAGGGGAGAAAAAATATATGAAACAGACATTTTGAACAATAGGCCTATATGCTCAAAACAGGGTTTTTTACTAAATATTTAAACTATTTCACCTAAATTTATACTAATATAAGTTTTATTTGCAAAATAAATGTATTATTCGGTAGTTATTTGGTATTATCCGGTATTATTCGGTATTATCCGGTATTATCCGGTATTATTCGGTATTAAGAGTAACCGCGTTCAGACCACGAATTTCCCGATAACCCTTCGTATTTTTTAGTGTTCCCATCTCCTTGGAGAGGTGAGTTTTCACTAGTTTCTTAAATACATATTCAGATTTTTATTCTTTGGTATTATTTAGAAGCTTGTTCAAATCCCGTATTCCATTGCAATAAAAGGAAGATCGGCTGTAAAACCATCACTTTGTCGGGCATAAACAATACGGTAGATCTAATTAGAGAACTACATAGCATTTGGCAAAATTATCCATCATATAACTTGGACATTTGTCATAAAAATATGAACACGATTTAACCGTTGTTGTCTTCATCTCTGTTCGACATCTAAAGAACGAAAATCAACAAAATCTTGCCAACGAGAGAACATTATTAATTAATCGATTTTTATTTTGTGACACCTGGAGTCTATTTCCTAAAATTATGGTGAGACCATAGGACCAAGACGGAGAAGCATAATCCAGAAAACATTGTACTAATGCATTACAAATCCTATCATTAACCGTTAAAAATATCGTTGAATTGTTGTCGATCAAAATCCCGGCTTTTCTGATAATCGGTCCGGGGTCCTGGCAGATTAACCTATAACCGGATTTTACACTACGCATACAAGTACTCTTTATTGGGAGTATTTGTTCCAATAACTGACAGATCTCCTTATTCAGGTTACATGTAGATTGCAGACTTTCTCGATTTATTCGGGGTTTATAGATATTGTGTAAAAGAAATAAGCAAAACTGAGATTTCAAGGAAACCTTTTGTTATGATTTGTACATCTATATGTTACCCTGTAAGCCACCAGTTTGCTACTATCTGGGACCAATGTAGTTCTGGCTTCCATAACGTTAATGTTGATATTTTTTTTTTTTGATGTTTAACACATCCAAAAAGGTAATATATAACGTGTTCGCTGAAGTTCTTTAGCTAGGACCAATGACAAATCCTACACCCAACTACTAAGAAAAATATTCCAGGCTACACGTCTGAATGCAGTAAAGCGAATGGTAAGATCACGGATAGTTTTTTGTTTTCTCTCAAAAAAATCCTTATTTTCTGACCTACTGCGAATTGTAAGTAGAGTGCATTACATGTAACATGTAACATGATGTTCCATGATGTCTGAGGTTGAATACAAGGGTTTTCTCAGTATAGCCTATAGGCATGATATAGCTGCAATAATGCTCGTTAAGGGAACAGTTGGACATTCCTTATGTTGCCCTTAAAAGCGTCAAAGACTCTAAGGCATGATATAATCCACATAAACAGCCAGCATCTTTGACTATTTTTGTTTTAAGCAATTGTACGTAATGAATGTCCAAGTGTTCAAAAGGTTCCCCTAACGCACATTATTGTTGCTAAGGCATGAAAATGATGTCTGATGATATGGGTTTGGGTATACAGAGTACATGGGGCTGGTTTATCATAACCCTAGAGGAAGTTAGATTCGCTGGTTTGTGTAAATATTGTCATGGCAACATGTAGTCAAAAATAAAAGACTTGTTATACAGGATTCTTCCAATCCCTAACAGATTCGCCATATCGGAAATTCTAAAAACAAATCTGTCAAACACACAATTATTTGGACTAGGCAACATGAAAATATGTGGCTCAGTGTCATTTACCCTGGTGTCTGTGCTGAAGGAGGGAGTGGGCAGTGTTACATTTGCATCAGACATACCTTAGTTCTCATAGATTGGCACAAAAACCATAAACGAAAACACTTAAAATTAATATATCTTATCAGCGTTACACACAAGCAGTGTCTAGGGATCTTGGGGACACCAGATACCAATGTGACACAATGATTTTTCAGCAAAACATTGGATTACAACCCCCCAAAAAAGTGTTAGGTTTAAACGTACAATCATTTACAATAAACAAATAAAATATTTGTGGATTCTGAGCGCAGGAGGTAATAATGAAGCTTGTAAGCTTCTGGTTTCAAATTGTTCATAGTTTTAATTATGTACAAGATTTTTGTTAATAACTTATCAGCCAATCAAGATAGCAAATTCATATTTTCTGAACTTCCTCACAGTAACATTTAGAGTTTTTGAGACAAGTTATGAAACCAATACGGGTACTTAAATACTGTCAGACTAATGGCCATTTGTATACCGAACTTTGATATATAGATAGTTTTTATGGTTTGTGTATAATTGCTTGTAGTGGTTATACGATCCTTTGGGTCAAGTTATGTAACTTATGCATAAATATGGTCACTTATGCTTTAAAATTGTCACATTTTTTGCTCTTTATATATACTTAGAAATTATGGCTTTTTTTACGTTTTTTTTAAGAACTTAGAAAAGTCCAAGATATAAAGTTCAAACTTTCTTTACTTGTAACTTGCTCACAGTAATACCGGTAATACACTCTTTATGAAAGAAATGCCACATTATGGCCCTTCGTATACTTTTTTTTGTTTAAATTACTCTAAAAACTTTCAAGATATAAGTTCAAATTTTTGACTTTGCTCAGAGTTTGTTCAGAGCTGGGTACAAATCCCACTCCCAGCTCGGAGTAATAATAAGCTTTTTGACAAGTTATGGCATTTGTGCTTAAATGTTGTCAGATTTATGGCCCTTTGTATACTAAGAAATTCTGAAATTCTGAACTACATTGTATTGATATTGGATGTGTGGGACTACTTTCACTGGACTCTGGAATGTCACAGACATTTTCATTGAACGTCATTATATGTAAACGCTAGATACATATATTCTTTCAAGTACATGTATGTGACGATTTGACAAAAACTTAAAAACATGCTTTCAAATTGCACCCTTTTCGAAAATGCTATCCTGAACCCAATCTTTCTTTATATTTTGGACAAAACAGGTCTGCATACCCTTTGTCCATTCAGGTGAGGGATACAGGGTCATCTTGGCCCTCTTGTTTGGTGTTTTTTAGCCATTTGATGAATTCAATAGGATGTTAATATATTTTTCTTTTTTTGCAGGATGGATGTTGTAAAGTTGTGGTGAAAACTTTTAGTGGAGCAGTACATCGCTAGAGGATTTTACAATGTACATCTGCATTGTACAAGAAGTATTGACTTAGATGAAATAACGATGCTAAAAACCCCATTTTTGGTACACTGCATTCAAAGGGCTTGTCAAGAAATATAGCTGTATCAAGAAACATCATACCTCCACTACTTGCCCTTCATGTTTATCACAAGAAGAAGTTAATTGTGAAATAAGATTTATTACCAATGATGAGCCAACAGGATCCATGTAGCTTCCTTCTCAAGTGTGGTGCATGCTTAGAACTGTTTCAATCAATCAACAAACTGCATGACCACATGGCCACACATACAATTAGTGGCTCATATTATTTTAACAATACCCGAAAGATTGCCTTTCCAAAATTTAAAACTGTATGCACTTTTACTCAGACCGTTGAAACTGATTATATCTATACCACAAATGATACTGGTCATGTTAATTCTAGATCTGAAAGCATTTCATCAGAGGTTGACATCCAAAGTCAAAGAAATAGGAATGATTTAAGAGGGGAAACTGATATGCACTTCAATAAAGATAACATTCACGGTGATGAGGATCAGAAAGATATGCCTATGACTGGAGAAACCGAACTCCATTCAATTGATGAACATGTTTCTTTTATAGAGGATGAGGAAGGGTTTTCTGAAAGGAATGCTTATGTCAAGGAAGATGAATCTGGACAGGAAATGGTGGAAACAGACACAGTGAGTGAGGAAAAGATCCCAACTGATTCTCAAGAAAAAGTTAGTGTAAAAAAGGGTTTGAAATTCATGTGTGATATCTGCGGTGTGAAACTGTCAAATAAAGATAATTTAGAAGGTCATAAAAACTTGCATTTCGGAATCAAGCCGTACATATGTGACCAATGTGGACAAACCTTCAACAGCAAGAAAATTCTAATGAGTCACATGAATGAATTGCATATAACCATGAAAAATCTTATGTGTCAGCATTGTCCAAACACTTACACAAGTCTGGCAAAGCTGAATAGTCACATGAAAAGAAGTCATAGTCAGCATACCTACAGTGTGGTGTGTAGACTGTGTAACAAGGTTTACAAAACCAAGTATGATCTTCAAAGACACATGAAAACCCATGAAAGTGATAAAAGCTTTGTTTGTAAAATCTGCAAAAAAGAATTTAAAGTGAAGTCATATCTGCTTCAACATGAGAGGAATCATTCTCGGACTTTTCAATGTAATTTATGTGGTAAATATTTCAGTAATGGAGCCTCCCTTTCTCGACATAAACAGACTCACTTGGTCTCAAAACAGCATACATGCCATATTTGTGGCCGTGGATTTGTTCAAAAGACACCCTACTGGTTGCATATGGAAAAATATCACGATCTTCATAAACGGGAGCTCATTGAAATGTTTCCCGAAAAACATGTTTCTAAAAATTTATTGCATGTGCATAAAATATAGAGAGATTGAATTATTATAAAAAATGTGCTCAAAAGAACAATCTAATTCTAACTTATTTGATGTTGTTGTGCTAGATATTAGAGTTCACTCAGAGCTCAAATTGTAATCATAATCATCAATACTGCAGGGATTTGGGGAGTTCATAGATAGCCCGATATATATACAATTTGTTCATCTTAAATTTTTAAAACATACCTTCTGTGTATAAGGCAACAAACTTCAGTTATGCCACTGTATGCAGAGAAAGCAAGATTTCCAGTAAATATTTTGTGAAAAATGTGTTTTGTGAAATTCTGTTTTATTTAATTCAAGAGTAATTCGGATTCATTTGACATTTATCATGTATGTATATTCTACTTGTATTATAATGGCCATCGGCAAATAATGTGTACTTTAACCCCTAAATATATGATTGTGTAGACAGCATGTTAGGCCATATTTCTGGAGCCCATTCTAGGGGATTTGTTCAGAAAGGCTGAAAATTCAGGGGGATTTTGATAGTATTCAGAAGATTTTTTAGCAGGTCTAAGTTGGTGAAATTTAAGTATTTTAAGAAGGATGTATGAAAAATGTATTCTCATATATTTATTACTATGAATACCTTTAACTTTTTGAATAAACAGAATTATTTTAAACCGGTGTATCATGATTCATCATAATCTGTCATGTTATGCTGTAATGTACTTGCAGAACAAAATATGTCGAAGGAAAATTATGTTTTTTAGACAATTTAATTTGTTTACCTTCCTCCAAAGTCAATTAAAAAATTCTGCTTAATACTTATATATCAGCTATGATGATGTTCAGACAATCAGAGAATGGAATAAATATAGTAGTATTTCTTTGCCTTTGATCATTACTACAAATAAAGTAATCATTAAAAGAGCATCCTTTTGGCATTTATCAAATCTTTTTTAAAGTATTCATTGTAATTTATACAGTCATTTCTCCCTTGTGAAGTTTTTTGTTTACAATCAGTTTCACTTACATACTGTGGTTTCACTTTGTCATTATTGCCTGTTGTAAAATCTCTCTAAAAAAAATTTCAAATCCCGTTCTTCCTTTATCTCCTGCCGGGAGACCGGGTAAAGGATCGTAATTTGGGTGATTTTTTCCCCCGCTGAGGGATATGTCATGTATGATGTTACAGCAATATCAGTTCAAGGTGAAGTTCATATTACTTCCAAGTGCAATAACAGCATATAAAAACAGAAGCAGTTATTAAGTTTTTGCATAAACGTGATGAGGTCATATTGTGATACACATTCACTGTCACCATATAGACAGACAAACGCTAGATCAATGGTCAATGTCAAGCATAAGTCTTGTTTTTATGTGCGTAGCAATTTCCTTTTCCCATATCCAACAGTGAATATACAGCATGTTTCATTGAAAATTCATATCATTGATTGCATAGTTAAAAATGCCAAACGCTCATTTTTTAGCTCGACTATTCGAAGAATAAGGAGGGCTTTACTACTTGCCCCAGAATCAGCATCGGCGTCCGGTTAAAGATTTAGGGCAAGTTGGGATTTTCACTTATAACTTCAATAACCCTATTTCAATTCACTTAATACTACACACAGTTGTTCAGGGCCATCACATAATTAGGTTAGATAACTCCATATTTTCCTTTATACAAGTTATGTCCCCTGATTGACATAGGAACTTAGGTTAAAGTTTTAGGGTAGGTTGGGATATTTATTAATAACTTCTATAACCTTCATTTTATGGACTTAATACCACACAATTTTTTCAGGACCATCACACAACAAGGTTACATAACTCCATATTATCCTTAATACAAGTAATGGCCCCTGAATGACTTAAAAGGTTAAAGTTTGAGGGAAGGTTAAAGTTTGAAGTCAAGTTGGGATTTTAATAAAAAAACAATTCTATACCCTTCATTCAATGCAGTTAATACTTTGCACAATTAATGACGACTATCTTACAATTAGGTCCATTTAAACCCTAAATACAAATTATGGCCCTTGATTGATTTTTTTCTTTTTATTCTTTTTTATATTTATTCTTTTTTATATTCTTAACCAGGTTTTCATAAGGAAAAACAATTAGAATGACTTGCGGCATTGTTCGGGCTGGCTGGTGGGAGGGCAGCGTCAATTAGTCACCTTATGTATAGAATAATTTTAGCTAGGTTTGACATAAAGTGATCAAACTTGGTATATATGAAGAGTCTATTGTGACCTTTCATGGTAATGCGTTTGAGACCCTATGATCAAGGTCAAGGTCAAAGTGACTATTAATAGAAAAATGGTTGGCATTGAATAGCTTGTACAATAATAAGTAAGGGTCTACATATTGTGACTAAACTTGGTATATAGGAAGAGTTTAAAGAGACCTTTCCTGAGATTGTGTTTTAGGCCCGAGAGTTATGGTCTAGGTCAAGGTCACTGTTGCTAAAAATAGAAATATAGTTAGTACTAATTAACTCAAGTTAGGGTTGACATAGTGTGACCAAACTTGGTATATATGACAAGTTTATACAAAGCTTTCTTTGGATAGCCTTTTGGCCCCGTAGGGTCAAGGTCACCGTTACTAAAAATGGGTTACTGTTTGGTATTGAATAACTTTAGTTATGGTTGACATGCTGTGACCAAACTTGATATGTAGGAAGTGTTTATGGAGGACTTGGAATTGTGATTTGGACCCCTAGGATCAAGGTCAATGTTTCAAAAAATAGAAAAAAGCAGTTGAAACTGAATCTCTTCTGCCGTTCATTAAATAGCTGGTTTTGTCAAATCGTGATTCTTGTCCACTTTTTAATTTGATTTTTTATTGCTTTTGACAGACACATATTACATCGTTATTGTATTCACTTCTAAGTCAAAGTGGCATAGTCGAGCGCGCTCTTGTTTTTCAGTCAGGAATTTTTATTTCTATTTAGTGCCTTTTAACTGAAAACTTCAGACAAATTATCCAATGGCAAAGGACCAATGAGATCATTTGTCAAAATACAGAACACTCATTGGATTGGGAGATGATATAAAAAAAAGTAAAACCTACAAACTTGTGTAGCAGTAATGACATTTTTAGCTCACCTTAGCCGTAGAGCTTTTAGGATCGATGTCATTGTCCGTCGTCCGTCGTCTGTTGTCTGTCCACACGTCTTAGTTTGTTAACACTATAGGGGTCACATTTTTGCCTCAATTGTCACAAAACTTGGTCAGGATGTTTGTACAATTAATTACTCGGACGAGTTCGAATATGAGTCATCTGGGGTCAAAAACTAGGTCACAGAGCCCAAGTATGGAGATACCTTGTTAACACTCTTGAGGTAACATTTTCAGCCCAGATATCCTGGAAATTTGTCAGAAACGTTGTTTTGATGATCTCTAGCTTAAGTTCGAATATGGGTCATCTGGGGTCAAAAACTAGTTCACAGAGCCCAAATATGGAAATACCTTGTTAACACTCTTGAGGTAACATTTTCAGCCCAAATATTCTGGAAATATATCAGAAAGGACGTTTTGATGATTTCTAGCTCAAGTTCAGATATGGGTAATCCGGGGTCAAAAACAAGGTCACAGAGCCCAAATATGGAAATACCTTGTTAACCTCTAGAGGTAACATTTTCAGCCCAAATATCCTGGAAATTTGTCAGAAAGGTTGTTTCGATGATTTTTAGCTCAAGTTGGAATATGTGTCATCTGGGGTCAAGAACTAGGTCACAGAGCTCAACTATGGAAATACCTTGTTAATACTCTCGAGGTAACATTTTCAGCCCAAATATCCTGGAAATTTGTCAGAAAGGTTGTTTTGAAGATTTCTAACTCAAGTTCAATATATGGGACATCTGGGGTCAAAAACTAGGTCTCAGAGCCCAAATATGGAAATACCTTGTTAACACTCTCGAGGTAACATTTTCAGCCCAACTATCCTGGAAATTTGTCAGAAAGGTTGTTTTGATGATTTCTAGCTTAACTAGGGTCAAAAACTAGGTCACAGACCCCAATTATGGAAATACGTTGTTAACACTCTTGAGGTAACATTTTCAGCCCAAATATCCTGGAAATTTGTCAGAAAGGTTGTTTTGATGATTTCTAGCTCATGTTTGATTATGTGTCATCTGGGGTCAAAAACTAGGTCACAGAGCTCAACTATGGAAATACCTTGTTAATACTCTCGAGGTAACATTTTCAGCCCAAATATCCTGGAAATTTATCAGAAAGGTTGTTTTGATGATTTCTAGCTCAAGTTCGAATATGGTCATCTGGGGGTCAAAAACTAGATCACAGAGCCAAAATCTGGAAATACCTTGTTAACACTCTCGATGTAACATTTTCAGCCCAAATATCCTGGAAATTTGTCCGAAAGGTTGTTTTGATGATTTCTAGCTCAAGTTCGATTATGGGTCATCTAGGGTTAAAAACTAGGTCACCGAGCCCAAATATGAAAATACCTTGTTAACACTCTAGAGGTAACACTTTCAGCCCAAGTATCCTTGAAATTTGTCAGAAAGGTTGTTTTGATGATTTCTAGCTCAAGTTGGAATATGGGTCATCTGGGGTCAAAAACTAGGTCACAGAGCCCAAATATTGAAATACCTTGTTAACCGTCTGGAAGTAACATTCCAGCCGAAATATCCTGGAAATTTGTCAGAAAGGTTGTATTGATGATTTCAAGCTCAAGTTCGAATATGGGTCATCTGGGGGTCAAAAACTAGGTCACAGAGCCCAAATATGAAAATACCTTTCTAACACTTTAGAGGTAACATTTTCAGCCCAAATATCCTGGAAATTTGTCAGAAAGGTTGTTTTGATGATTTCTAGCTCAAGTTAGAATATGGGTCATCTGGGGTCAAGAACTAGGTCACAGAGTTCAAATATGGAAAAACCTTGTTAACACTCTGGAGACAACATTTTGAGCCCAAATATCCTGGAAATTTGTCAGAAAGGTTGTTTTGATGATTTCTAGCTCAAGTTGGAATATGGGTCATCACGGGTCAAAAACTAGGTCACAGAGCCCAAATATGGAAATACCTTGTTAACACTCTCGAGGTAACAATTTCATACATCAGAGAAGCCAAATCCCTGTTATTGCCCTTTAATTATCAACAAGTCTATAGCACAAAGTTTTACTGAGGTGAGCGATATAGGGCCATCTTGTTTGTTATACTTGTGGCAGCTGTTTTGGGCCGAAGCTTCACGCCTTCTTGTTGACCTAGTAAAGTAATACAAATAAACTTAGTAATTAAAGGAAAAATATAGTAAGTTGTTTAGTATTAACTCTTTTAAGTATAGAAATTAGGCACTGATTAATCTGTTGGCTAGGATTGGCATTCATTGTTTCTGTAACATGAATGTATATAAAATTGACTATAAACACTAAACTATCAAACACAATTCGTTGTTTGGCATTTGTATTGTTGTTTTGTATAATTAAGTCATATTTTATTTTGTTACTGTCAGCGAGGCAGACTTTTTAGGATTTTGTAGATTCAGCATTTTTTATTAACTACTGGCCAAAGGCAAATTCTAGGTTGGGCATTTTTAAACGGTGCCATTGTCATGCTAAATGTTTTTCCAAATCTGTATCATCATAGTAGCATGTGTTATGTGCTACATGTGACTGACTAATTTTTGTTTTGTTTTAGTTAATACATTTTAAACTGTATTCAATAACATATTTTTCAGGAAAGTACCTAAAGAAATTATTTCACAAATATCCACTTGCAAAAGTTCACCAAATCATTAATGGGATTAATTTATGGATATTTTTTTGAAAATGTTGTGTTCAATGTATGTGCAGTTTTATTGGTTTAATAATTAGATAAAGCAGTGCGTTTAAAAATGGGAACACTTGGTAATCAAAGGAGATGTATATTAAAGGAATTGTTGAGATATAACTTTTTCTGACGACCTGTATCGCGTCTCATTAGGTGTATACACATGCATCCATCTTGATAGCTACGTGATCTAGATAAATATATATGCCTTAATACAACAACCTGGACAGGACATCAGAAAGGTGTTATGTGTCATAAAATCCCAAATCCATCGCATTCATAGAATAAAAAAGGTTAACCTGCATGTACAAGACAGGAACAAAATCAAATCAAATTGTATTTAGTGGCTTGAACATCTATTAACATGAACAAAAGGGCTAGTTTGCAATTGTCACACTGTTTCAGAGTCTTCACATTTTTCATAAAAAAATAAGGCATAAAAAACTGAAAATACAATACTTCTACAGAAGGGATTATTCACACTTGTTTGACTTCACAGTTTACATAAAAATGTACGTGAGGGCTTCACAGTTTTTTTTGTAAAAAAAGTAACAGAAAGTACATCTGAGCTGTACTCTTAAGATTATATCCTAAATGTACAGCCAATGAGTTTATCGTAGTACCTGTTTAATGACCTTTCGCTACATTTAAGTTTGAATAAAAAGAGAGATTAAAATATAACATGCTTTTTTTAGGTTATTTAATATAGAATTTTTTTTGTGGATATTTCATTGATTTTTTTTATGCAACCAATCAAATCCTACCAACTGATACCAAAATAATACTGGGTCATAACTTGATATACCGTAATTGTCCAATTAGACATGCATACCCTTATGGACGCATAGGGGAGATTTTTGTGGGTCTATTTTCTAATTCTGCAACTTGCACAGTAAAAGAATGCAATTTGCTCCCATGAAAAGCCATTGGTGCCACTTTTTTTATCGGCCACCTGCATGCTGCCTACATGTAGTAATGCATTTACCTTTTCCGTATAAATTAGGCTACATACTTCCAATGTTGATAACAGAGTGTAACTGCTCTCATTCTTGTTGAAAGTTGTGAGTAATGATGTTTTGAGTTGATATGTTGAAGTTTAGTATCCATGGAAATAAACAAGGTATCCGATTTACAAGGTATCATCAAGATGAAAAAATATTAATCTTTGTGTACATTATAGTTACTTGTACATCTATTTTGGTCAACAGAAGGGCTAATTTGCAATCGTCATGCTTCACAGTTTTCATAAAAATGTATAACAGAAAATACATGTGAATATTCTGTACTCAGGTTCAACCCACATTTGAAGCCAAGAGATTGGTAACATTTTTATTGACCTGTAAGACGCTCATGCCCTTTATATAATAGACGCTTTTTTCTGATGTTTCAACTTAAACAATATATGTATATTAACTCTAAACTTAAAAAAGCCCTTTTTACCTATAAAAAGCATAAAATTGGCGTCTTTTTTTTATCACACCTGCTCAGGTTGATGACACTATGCATAAACCATATGATATAGTATAGGTTAGACAATCACACCACCTATGTTGAAAACAGAGCAAAACCTTTCTCATTCTTGTTACATGTTGTATATTGATTTATTGACTATTTTATTGATATGCACATCAGGGGAATGTTTATTATACAGCTATGCTTTAGCGAATACCAATCACTGATTGGTCAGTCATTGGCTATCACCTCAGCCTATCATTCTATGTGTCAAATCTAATAATCAAATCTAATAGGAAATCAAAAATTGTTTATGCCTGGTTTGGTCATAATAATTCTAAAGTGATGTCCCATGTTTGACCTTAGATTATTGGTTGATCGAGCTGAATGAGTATAATTGAAGAGCAACTATGACTTTGACTTTTGAAAATGAGCCAGAGGGCTTCCAGTCTATGCATTATACAAAATGTCATTGACAACTCCTCAGTTTAGGGATGTTAAAATATATTCTTATTTTGATATTAATAGATAATAAAATACTATGTTTTTTAACCTTATTGTCGGCTTGACTTCTCTATGAGTTTTTGAAAGTTCAATATTGTTGTTTACAAAATTGCCAATAATGGGTCAAAGAATAATTTTATATAAGATGACTTGGCCAGGGGATGACATTAATTGTGTAATTCTATATATGATGCTTGTACAAATGATACCATTGATTGCAAATTTCTATACAAGATTACTTGCCAAAATGATGATATAATTTTGCGAAAATCTTAATAACCTGACTTGACAGATAGATTGACATTGATTGCCCAATTCTATACAAAATGAGTTGACCATCGTATGTCATTGATTGTGCAATTCTATACAAGATGACTTGACCATTGTATGTCATTGATTGTGCAATTCTATACAAAATGAGTTGACCATTGTATGACATCGATTGCCCAATTCTATACAAAATGAGTTGACCATTGTATGTTATTGATTGTGCAATTCTATACAAGATGACTTGACCATCGTATGTTTTATGATCTAACTTTGCCAGAACACTTTTAAGAACTGATTTACAAAAAAGTGTTTACTTTTGGACATGTAGTTAAAATACAACATGTATATTTTATTATTGAGTATCTAACAATCTGTTTCCAGACTGCTTTTATTAAAATGTTTGTTGAATAATTTGTAACAGTTTGTAAAAATCTTGTAGGTTCATATTTGGCTTCATTTTATCTTAACTACCTTTGTTCTATTATTAAATCCTTCCTGCTTTATCTTTCGGTAATCCTTTCAAAATTCAAAGATGGATTGTTTATCAATTGACACCTATTACTCTTAATAATTACATACCTTTTGGAAACATCTTAAAATATGTTGTTACAGTAATATGCACTTTGGTAATCCCTTGTTTACTTTATAGCTTTCTTCTTTTACTTGATACTTGCTTTTATCAGTCTAGAGTTGACAGCCGTATGGTTAGGACCTCCTAAGAGAACCATTTTTAAGTAATATCTGTGGACTATCCATTGTTTGTTGAAATTAATGTTGGTTATCCAGCTTGTGAATAAAACTTGAGAAACGGTGTACAAGGACTTCCTTGAATTAGCATTAGTGTTTGAAGACTCCCACACAGACCTTTGAGGAGACAACCTTTTGAGTAACTAGATGTTATGACAGAGAATTCTCCTCATAAAAGATGTCATTGATTGTGCAATTCTATACAAGATGACTTGACCATCATATGTCATTGATTGCCCAATTCTATACAAGATGACTTGACCATCTTATGTCATTGATTGTGAAATTCTATACAAGATGACTTGACAAATGGATGAATTGCGCAATTCTATACAAGATAACTTGACCATTGTATGTCATTGATTGTGCAATTCTATACAATATTTTTTGACCATCATATGTCATTGTTTTTTGCAATTCTATACAAGATGACTTGACCTTCATAGGACATTAATTTCGAAGTTATATTCAAGATAACTTGAACATCGTATGTCATTGTTTGCACAGTACTATTCAAGATAACTTGACCATCATATGTCATTGTTTGCACAGTACTATTCAAGATAACTTGACCATCGTATGTCATTGTTTGCACAGTACTATTCAAGATAACTTGAACATCGTATGTCATTGTTTGCACAGTACTATTTAAGATAACTTGAACATCGTATGTCATTGTTTGCACAGTACTATTCAAGACAACTTGACCATCATATGTCATTGTTTGCACAGTACTATTCAAGACAACTTGACCATCATATGTCATTGTTTGCACAGTACTATTCAAGATAACTTGACCATCATATGTCATTGTTTGCACAGTACTATTCAAGATAACTTGACCATCGTATGTCATTGTTTGCACAGTACTATTCAAGATAACTTGACCATCGTATGTCATTGTTTGCACAGTACTATTTAAGATAACTTGACCATCGTATGTCATTGTTTGCACAGTACTATTCAAGACAACTTGACCATCATATGTCATTGTTTTGCACAGTACTATTCAAGACAACTTGACCATCATATGTCATTGTTTGCACAGTACTATTCAAGATAACTTGACCATCATATGTCATTGTTTGCACAGTTCTATTCAAGATACTATTCAAGATAACTTGACCATCATATGTCATTGTTTGCGCAGTTCTATACAAGATTTTTTGACCATCATATGTCATTGTTTTTTGCAATTCTATACAAGATGACTTGACCTTCATATGACATTAATTTCGAAGTTCTATTCAAGATAACTTGACCATCGTATGTCATTGTTTGCACAGTACTATTCAAGATAACTTGACCATCATATGTCATTGTTTGCACAGTTCTATTCAAGATAACAGTTAAATACCACATTTCATTTTATTGTGTTTCATATTTATTAGTATGTTGTACATTTATTGTTCAAAAGCTGTCTAGTATTTTAATGATATTGCTTGAAGTTAACTATCAGATTATATCGTTTAAAGCGCCTTTGAACATGTATATGAAAAGGGCACTATATAAGTTTGGTAAATAATAATAATAATAATAATAATAATAATAATAACTTGACCATAGGATGACATTGAATGTGCAGTTCTATATCAGATGACTTGACCATAGAATGATTTAATGATTGCACATTTCTTTTTATAATTAAATATGCCCCATCTTTATCAAACTGGTAGAAATAAACCAAAAATCACAACACATTTTTCAACTTGGTTGAAATATTTATTTTGTTTTACATATAACAAAGCAATCAATTTACTTAGCAAGAACTATAGTGATACATATACATAAGTCACTTTTCCACATACCAGACAACATTGTAACCATGGGAACCGTAAGCACACATTTTCACACCAAAATTACCATGAATATGAAAGAAATTCAAGATAAACATTTTGTGTTTCTGTAATTTTTTTCTCAGCTAAATAGACATTGTAAGCGGTGAAGGAAATGTGAATATTTTAACTTTCTTGTTGTTTTACAACAAATTTTTGTCACAATATGTAATACAAAAAATATTGAAAAAATAAATAAATAGTTTACTATTATCATGTACTGCAGTTGCCCTATTCTGCTCTTGTAAAGGTTTCAAAAATAATCTATGCCAAGCATGTAATGTAACCAGTTAACCATCATACATGTACCATGTAAGCAGTTAACCATCATACATGGAAGATGTACCTCATGAGTGTTTGATGTAAACAAAATACCCTGGTCCCAATTCTCGAAGTAACTTACTTCATTTAGCCAGATTTCTTACTTTAACTTGACTTTACTTAATTAAATATTAAATATAGTTTATATCATAAAAATAATTTCCAAAACTCTTTCGTTAAGAATGTAAGTATTACACAAAATATACTTAAACAAAACTAGTGAGCTCTGCTTTACTCTGTTAGGGACTTAGATGTTTCAAGAAATTGGGGCCAGGAGTCAGAGGAGTTAAAATAATCTATAATAATGCTGCAAACAGCCAACACTCCTTTCTGATTTTCTTTTAGTCAATCAAGGGACGTAACTGGACAATAATTGAAGCCAGCATTAAGGGCCTTGCTTCTAAGAGAATGCTGATGTGCTGGGCATGACCTGGGTTGAACAATTTCAATACCAACACCAACACTGTCACACCCAGGTTGCCACAATATTGTCTTCATTTTCTTTTCTTTGAAAAACAGATGATCTAAAACTGACGTAGAATATGCTTAGATCTTTATAACTTTTTTTATTTTTGATATTCTTGTTGGAATCACTGCGAATACTAAATCATTTGATATGAATGTTAAAAAAAAGCAATATACTTAAATGTACAACTTGTGGGAAAAAGTGTAGTGTCCAAACATTGTCTGTTATATGCATCTTAATGAATAATGTTCACTATGTATGTCACTTATCATGTGTAACAAGCATAAATCATTATCTTCATGTTCTCCATACATTGTACTTTGTAAATATTTGAAAACCATGGTTATATCTGTTTTCAATAATAAATGATTAATAGGGCATTTTTGTGCACTCATAAACCAACAGTAAATAAATTAAGATGTTTGTTCAACAAGCACTTTTGACAAGATTATCGAAAATGGCTGCAGTATGTTTAGAGTTGCCTGCAGACAACAGTCATTAAATACTTATAAATATTTTGAAAGCACATAAGTACATTTTGACTGATGTCCATCATAAACAATATAATAAAAATACAAAGTTGCTTGAAGAAACATGAATTAATATTTAACCCAAACAATTACTCCTTTTCAAACATTTCTGTAATAATAATCCATGTCTGAATCAATATGTTACTGAAGAGGTTGTAAAACAGGACATGATTTACCATATAGGGCCAATCCTGTCATCAAACATATTGTATATTTGATATATCAAAATGTTTGTTCCTAGTCATATTGAAATCAATTTTGAAAATTAAGACAGGAAATTTTGGACTATGTTTATTTGAATCTACAATAATTGCCATTAAAACCACAGGGACAAGAAAAGTAGTCAATAACACAAAAATAAAAATAACTCAAGTTAAAATTTTAATTTGATATCTGACACTTGCTTGTTATTATTTTATTATTCAACTGATTTTGCTGATCTTTTTTGTATGCTTGTTGATAAAATGGCCCAATAAGTGATGTAGAATATCTTCTGTGTTCAGGTTCGTTCCTTCAACAGATTATACAGAGTCACATGGTATGGGGAGATACACGCATATTGGTGTGACTTAAATAAATAGAAATGTTTTCAAGATGAATATGTAGAGAAAACTTGAACATTTTCCTCATGCATTGCACCTTAATGACCGAACACACAAAAAGAAGTGCACAAAACAGGTAAAGTAGTGTTCAGGCCCATCGCTTCTCCCCGTTGGATCACCACAAACAGGTATAGTAGTGTTCAGGCCCCTCCCTCCTCCCTGTGGTATCACCACAAACAGGTATAGTAGTGTTCAGGCCCGCCCCTCCTCCCCGTGGGATCACCAGACAGTTTCACGATTAATCATTATAAGAATTCTGACATTCCAAAATCCACGAAGCAGATTAGAACTTCCAAATTTCCATTTAGAAAAAACGCATGTGTGCACAATGGTTTAAATAGAGGCATTTAATTGGCAATTTGCACTGAGTACTAAAAAATAAGCAATTATTTATGGTCTTTTAAACGAGTCAGCACCGGACTGCGCCAGGCCTGTCAACTTAATTGTTCAGAAAACCAACACTAACTGTTATGAAGTGTTTAGCAATCTTTCTATTATTCCATTTACAACACATTTCACCCCATGGACATTGTATGTACATGTTATATGTCAACCCAGGGGTATTTTATGTAAAATGTAATGAACAGCTAGAGGACCTGCAAGGACGTTGTTTTAACCTTCTTTTTAATTCATTACCAAGGTGTGGACAATCTTAATCTTCTCTTGTGCTTAGCAAAATTTAAAGAAGAGTTTCTTTCTGGTGATGGGATGATATGTAACAATTCCTAGCATGTCATAATGAACGTAATGCTGATGGTATATAGTCACAACTATTGAGTGTTTTTCCACATAGGAGGCTCACATACTGAACAATTATAGCACTTTTTGGATGCAGCACAAAGCACAAAATTGAAATAAATATCTAATGCTGTCATAAATCTATGCCTCCTTATATTATTAAAAAAACTTATTAAGTTCCTAGCTCTTTATTATGTTAGTTTTTGTGTGTTTTTTGTTAAGTCACTTTTTTTTCAATAATTAGCCGTAAGATTTGTTCAAACATTTTTACAAAGCTGTATTTCATGTTCATTGCATCAAGAACTGGCAGGCAGGCAGACACGAACTAGAGAATAAAACAAATAACAACAATACATGTACATGTACTTGAACCTTCTTAACATGTGCCTCTATCAAATGTTCTACCATTTGGGAAAAAACAGAGCTGTTTTGAGCATTTTTTTTATCTATCTCAAAATCAGCAAATGTTAATGGCCATTTTAAATTGCAAACTAACATTATAAATTGTCATAAAAATGTAAAGTGTAAAAAGTTGAGCCAGTTCATGTTTAGTGAAGATTACCTTTTTAATTCATTGACCTCGCCAATTAAAAAGTTACCCACTCCCCATCCCACAAACTAAAAATTTGTTTTGAAATGTGCAATTGTACAACACAGCACTTCTGATCATAACATTTAGCACTATAATTCACGTACAGTCTTACTTCAACGCGTATAAGTACATGTAATGTCTAATTTAGAGTCACAACATATTTTTTTCGACCCTCTTTGGGGTACAATAGAAATACACAACAAGTAAACTACACCATAATATATATACAACCATTAACTTCTAAGACTGACAGACTTTCCATAAACAACAATTATAACAATTCCATAATAATCATATAATAATCAAATGAAAAATCAACAAAATAAATGACATTCATAGTTTAGCCACTGTTGAGTAACAGTGGGAAGTGTTATCATATATGGAGCTTGAGCAGCAATCATAAGCAATAATATAATTATACTATATTAGTTATAATAATAAATATTTTAATACAATCAACACAAAAAGAACAACAGGATGCATGAAATGTACAACATACATTAATTGTGACTCACATTACTAGATTTCAAGCCCAAATCTGAGTTTTGTCGAATTTTCTTTGACATGATATACATCCATGTAGGAAGAAATTCAATTTATTTTGATTGGAAAATAATAGGTATTTTCCCTCACATTTGGGCCTTTTAAATCCAGTGATACAAAACAATATTCTAAGTACATGTTATTTACAGAGCACACAGCTGTGAGAAATGAGAAAATGACGCCATTTTATGGCTGAAAAGTACAAAATACACTGTGTTCACATATCTATATATATATAAAGCATGAAATACAAATAATATGCCAGAAAAAATGTGAATGTCAACACTGACCTTTAATGTACAGTAACTCAAATGCTTGTAACAGTCCGGCTTTTGCTTTGAATCAAGATGTGAAGAAATTTGTAGGAAGTAACTTTGTTTGAAATACAAAGGCAACTTTAGATCTTAATTTCAGCTGGTCAGAGGGCATATAAAACCATGGTAGTTCTACAGACCCTTCCTATGACATTCATCATGTATCTACATCATTGTTTTCAGGCAAATACTTTTATGGCCAAAGATTGAACACTCTACCTTTAAAGAATCAACATTAGGGAACATCATTGTTTGTTTATGTAATTGCCATGAAATTATTATGGACTACCAGCCACATGTTTACTTATCAAAATAGAAATATCAAACTATACATTTCATCATTCTTGAAGCGAATGTATTGTAGAGGAAAATGTGAGATAAGCCGACATTGTACAGACTAAATCAATTAAATATGAATATGAAAAAAGTGTTTATATACAAACGAGAATAAATGATGCTAAACAAATCCAACATTTTAGTCACAGTTACAGTAGAAGCCTTCTTTAACATTGACCGGGGACATGGAATAAAATACATGCACATGATACTCAGTGGGCTGACTGTTCAGAACTTTGATGAAGTTGAAAACGTTGTTGACGTCATCATTGCTAACTTTCAGATCTTAATGCTCTCATAGTTTAATGAATACTCTTGTGATATGCAATATTTTCTACAAGATTTGAAGCAACTGTTTAAGCTGTACTTGTTTTTGTTAAAGAATACGAGCTCACTTTAAAATATTTCACGTTTAAAAGTTAACAACCCTGTCGTTAATGACATTGTTAACTTTAACAAACTTCGGAACATTCTCTCCACTATAATTATTACAACAGTTACAATTTTAATGCAATTTTTAATGCTTTTCAGAGTTTTATAATTATCAAAATGCTTTTTCCAGGTTGCACCTTGTTTTGGTAAGGGAATGTTTAAGACATTTATAATGTACATCAATTATATACAGGGTTCATTTCAATACAGAAGTTGGGTTATAATGGGTTGCTGTGTTTTCTGTTTTATCGACTCCATACTTGTGCATATCATGAGGTTTTATTTTTAATGTTATTTTTTTCCTAATATTCAAATGGCTTATCTTTTCAATAAGACGTTAAGTCAGAACATTAAAAGAAACTTCTTTTTTTTTGGACAAATTTACACACAGTTACGAACTAGAATATTTGGAATCATAGTGACAGAACAAAAATAAAATATCTGCCACTCAATGTGAAAGTCAGTAACACCACCATGAATAACATGGGAAGTGAAAAATATCTCTTTTGACAATGGTGTTCAAGGAAGACGACCCACAAATAAATGAATTACAGAATTCCTGGTGACACCATATTATTTCTGTATCATTCGTAAGGGTTGTGTGCAGAATGGATTATTTACTGAAACTGATATAACAAAAAAAGATTTTCAGGCTGTAAAGATTTCAAAATACATCCTCTGATTTTGGATGAAATAAAGAGCAAATATTAAAACTGTAATGTCTTAACAGGGGTGTAGCTAGCCCTCTATTCATGTGGATTCATAATTGTGCTAAGGGTGTCTGGGGGCATGCCCCCTCTGAAGATTTTGAAACCATGGTGCGATCTGGTGCATTCTGGGTATTCTGAAGTGCTTTATTTAGTACTGGAAAATTGACTGTTTTAGGATCTGATGATGTAGTCGAGTATGCATACTGCAATTTTGGCTGATTTATTTTTGTCAGAATTATGTGGCTTCAGCCGCTTACTTGCGTATAGGCAGCTACGCGCCTGCTTAATATATGAAGTACTTTCGGTCTTTTTTATCATATTAATAAGCAACAACCAAATGCCTTTTAAATGATACCTATATATATATGGGGTCACCAGGCAAAAACATTTCAGGGTAACAGAGCTCATAATCAGAGAACTAGCTTATCTGTGGGTCGGTCTCCTTAATATTTGTACAAAAAAAAGTGTCCAGCACAAACATTTTTTCCTCACCTGTCTTATGTAGTAAACTGTTTTCTATCATATTGACAGTGTATTTTGCATAATAATGCTTTTGTTGTTGTATAATAATAATTTTGTTATTCATAACAGATGTCATGTAAACTATAAGAATATTCCTATTCCAAAAATCCTAAACATAAATTAGTAGGCATTTTGGCAACCCCAAATTGTATCAAAATTTGAATTCAGTCAATATTTATGGAAAGTTCTTAGCAGTACGCTAAATGACACAGCAATAGTTTAATAGCACATGCAAAAGATCTATTTCACCAATGTGATTCATTGAATACATGAAATTTATGTTTCATCGTTGTGATAAAGAACATCAATACATGAAATTTGAATCACTTAATACACAACAAAGACCATCAATTGTAATGCTTTTTGGTGAGCCCTAAGTTATGTCACATAAAATATGTAATACTGTTAGATAACAGTCAATAAACCACAAGATACAAACTACAGTAATACAGAAACATAATGGATCAATGGCTGAACAATGCACATGCAGATAACTGCATGCACAACCCCTGGGCCAGCTCCCCTGTCTAAAATACAGTTAAAATTGATTCTTTTTTTCGATAAGAAATATGGCCATTTTTAAATCAAATGAATATTGATACTTTCTTGCTGTAAGAAATGTGGCCAGTTTTGAAAAAATCAAAACTCTTTTAAATCAAATGAATATTGATACTTTCTTGCTGTAAGAAATGTGGCCAGTTTTGAAAAAATCAAAACTCTTTTAAATCAAATGAATATTGATACTTTCTTGCTGTAAGAAATGTGGCCAGTTTTGAAAAAAAAAAACATCTTCAATTGAATTTGATATTTCTTAACTTTTAAAGTTTAACATAAATTAACTGGCTGTCATAAAAACAACATCTGGGCATCATTATTGTCAAGAATCTTAGAAGCACTTCCACACCTAGGTGAATAATTCAGCAATATTATGCCTAATATACATGTGTCCCTTCTTTGTTTATATAAAGTCAATTGATCTGTATATCACTGTATTCTAAAAAAAATCCATTTTTATGCCATTAGCAATACATTCAATTTTGGTCTTGACCTGTCCTCAAATACTCTATGAAACGACATCATAAAACTGTTGAGTGCGGCTTTGTCATTTTAACATCAGCGAAAAACTGAAAGATTAGTAAAAGTTTTAAATCTTTGTGCATTATTTGCTTTATTCACTAATCATATAAAACAAGCTTTTAAAATATTGAATGAAAATATTTGGTATAATATAAGAAATTAAACATAACACTTCAAGCCATATGGCAATATAAGGACCGGCCAGGCAGCCACAGAAGGTGAATGGACCTTGGCTAACGCCTCAGTCCATATACACCATCGAGGGCTGACTGGCCAGTTCAATGTCATATGACCCTCAGTGGTGTGTAATATTTTTTATGTCGTACTGTAATGTTTAAATACCTATGTATAAAAGTGCTCCTAATCCAATTCTTGATAAAATGGTCATCAGTTCTATTTTTTAATGGGAGCTATAAAGAGAAAGCACCACACATAAAATTACACACACATACAAAGTGAATTACACAACAACAAAATTTCAGTTGTAATCATTTGAGCCATTTCTTTAGACAATGCTGCTTTTGTATTTGTTTCACACATGACAACCATGATTCACACATGACAACCATGTTTCACACATGCCAACCATGATTAACACATGCCAACCATGATTCACACATGCCAACCATGATTCACACATGGCAACCATGTTTCACACATGACAACCATGTTTCACACATGAAAACCATGATTAACACATGGCAACCATGTATCACACATGACAACCATGATTCACACATGGCAACCATGTTTCACACATGACAACCATGTTTCACACATGACAACCATGATTCACACATGACAACCATGTTTCACACATGACAACCATGCATGGGTGATATAACATTTACTAGTAAATTATCTAGCTGCAACAACTTATCATTTAAATGCAGCCATTAAAACTAATTTCACATTTAAAGGGACTCGCTCACAGATTAGATGTTGGCATCAATTTCTTAACACTTAAATTCATTTTACTTTCATTTATGAGCAAACATCAAATGATGAAGTAAAATAATTAAATTTTCAATAGGTTGACTAATGCTTTCAGTACTCCCTGTTTTATCATTGAAACAAGCTATTTGCTCACATTCAACACAAAATCAATGTTATAAGTCCCTTTAAACTAGTGTCAACCTAGTTCAATGTCAGTCAAAACTGTTGCACAATGTCCACATTTGAATTGAAAAATGCCATCTTAGAACATGAATATAAATCCACAGAGATATATTCAGTTTCTTTCAACACCTTAAAACTGCCTTGAAAATCACAACCAGCAGTATTGAGTGGCCGAGTGCCTGGCAATCTTCCCAATGATATGTACACTGGTATATCAAGGACCACATTTGTCTCTGCTAAAATCATTTGATAACATTGCAGTCAAGCTGAGCTGGCAGTCCACAACAGTTATTATATAGTTCATCATGTACAAAGTCAAGTCGTTGCCATACTGTTTTGGCATTATATAGCCCTATTCCTAGACTGACCTCTTGGAAATCATGTTAGTCGGGCATTGTTGCTCGGACAGGGAGAAAACGATGGCTGCATCTGCTGTGAAGCATAATTCTTAATGTGTTGTAAACTTAGGAAACTATTGGCTAGCATGTTTTCTGATCTCGATGGTACACTCATATTCCTCTCTAATCTTTCGTTAACTAGACGTTCATTTACTAGTCTATCATTGACCAATCTTTCGTTAACAAGTCGATCCACGGGGTCCGATTTCCTAAACCCAAGCGGGTCATATGGAAAGTACCTCGGACTGGACATTGAAGATATATGTGGCAGGGAAGGGCTCAAGTTGCTTGAATTCAGTGCAGAAGAGAGACCAGAATTAAGACCAGAACCATAGTGATACGGCCCAGAATTTGCGTTGCTAGCAGCATACTGAGCTAACGGCATGAAAGCCGACGATACGGACGATGTCGGCGACTTGTTATTTATCGCTGCTAGGCTTCCCTCAGTCACTCCCCTCTCCACGCGATCAAGAATGCGAGTAAAATCAACAGCAACGTCCAGGCTGGAATGGTCCGAGGGCTCTTGCTTGACCGGCGTCTGATGTAGCGGAAGTTTCCCGCCCTCTCCGGTGTGTTTCAACATGTGACGTGCCAAGTATGTCTCCTGGGTATATGCCTTACCACACACCTTGCAGATCTGGGTCTTGATGTGTTTCGTCTCACTTCGAAAACAACAACAAAAACATCAATAAAGATATAGTATATTACAAAGTTCAAAGTTCAAATTGGTCATCAGATAATTGAAGACGACAATTAGTTTCATCCATATGTTAAAGACTTATATAAACATCTTTTAAAAAATATGTCCTGAATGTAATTTGAATTAATATTATTTGTAATATTAACATAATGCTATTTAATTAATTCTATATTCTGTTAATCAAAGCTGACACACCAACAATACACTTGTATGTTTTATTAGACTTTAAGTACTGTAAAAGCTTGGTAATGTTTTCTAAGACCTCTGTAATGTTCTGTAAGAGCTTGGTTATGTTTTCTAAGACCTCTGTAATGCTTTCTAAGACCTCTGTAAGGTTTTCTAAGACCTCCGTAAGGTTTTCTAAGACCTCTGTAATGTTCTGTAAGAGCTTTTTAATGTTTTCTAAGACCTCTGTAATGCTCTCTAAGACCTCTGTAAGGTTTTCTAAGACCTGGGTAATGTTCTCTAAGACCTCTGTAAGGTTCTCTAAGACCTCAGTAATGTTCTCTTAGACCTCTGTTATGTTCTCAAAGACCTGGGTTATGTTCTCTTAGACCTCCGTAAGGTTCTCTAAGACCTGCCCTTACCTGGGTCATGTTTTCTAAGACCTGGGTAATGCTCTTTAAGACCTGGGTAATGTTCTCTAAGACCTCTGTTATGTTTTCTAAGACCTGGGTAATGTTCTCCAAGACCTCTGTAATGTTTTTCTAAGACCTCGGTAATGTTCTCTAAGACCTGGGTAATGTTTTCTTAGACCTGGGTAATGTTCTCTAAGACCTTGGTAATGTATTCTAAGTCCTTGGTAATGTATTCTAAGTCCTTGGTAATGTATTCTAAGACCTGGGTAATGTTCTCTAAGACCTTGGTAATGTATTCGTAGTCCTTGGTAATGTATTCTAAGACCTGGGTAATGTTCTCTTAGACCTTGGTAATGTATTCTAAGTCCTTGGTAATGTATTCTAAGACCTGGGTAATGTTTTCTAAGACCTGGGTAATGTATTCTCAGACCTCGGTAATGCTCTTTAAGACCTCGGTAATGTTTTCAAAGACCTCTGTTATGTTCTCTAAGACCTGGGTAATGTATTCTAAGACCTCGGTAATGTTTTCTAAGACCTTGGTTATATTCTCCAAGACCTCTGTAATGTTCTCTTATGTTCTCTATGAACTAGATTATGTTTTCTTAAGCCTTGGTAATGTTTTCTTAGACCTCGTTTATTTTCTCTAAGACCGTGGTATTTTTCTCGAAGACTAGCTTTGTAGCAGAAGTGGCACCTGCAAGCTTTTTCTGTCATATGGCTTAGGGAATGTGACAGGTTTTCCCCGAGTTACTACAATGAAGGGTTATTTCCCTTTCTTTAGTTACCAATGTTTATTTATACTAAGAGTTATTCCCCTTACCTATGTTTCGGTATATGTTCTCTAAGACCAGCTTCATCAGGGTAACATTTGTAGCAAGAGTTACATCTGTAGGGCCTATCTGTCATGTGGCTGCGGGAATGTGACTGGAGATTAGAGAGCTGGGAGAACGCCTTGCCACATCCGGAGTGCTGACATTTGTACGGCTTCTCTCCTGGAATGTATCATCAATTGCAATTCTCGTATAGCAAATGATAGCAAACGACAGCATCCTAATCCAATCAAATCACTTAGATGTTGTTACTGCTGACATATAATTTAATGCCAATTGTTATTTAGTATTAGGCAAGAAAGGTAAAAATTCTATAAAACAAACATTGATTAACTCAGATATACATATGATCAGTTCACTCATTTAATTAATCAATGTGTCTTGTTGTTGGTTACCACTTTTAAAGAGCTTTACTCTTAAAAGACATTATGCATACCAGTGTCATTAAAGTTTGAAATGGTTGAAAAATCAAATTAGAATTCATTCTGACATTTGCAGGAATTTTATAAAGACAAATAAAAAAGTACAATATGTCATTAACCAAGGTCGTACAGTCTCACCATGGTCTTTACTGAAGCAATATGAAGATAAGCCCAGAGTAGTGATTTATTTCTATGAATATGGGCACTGCTTCATCAAGAATCGAGGAACAATTTCATAACTACCGGTAGCAAACATTTTCAACATCATCGCTCCTAGGATTCTTTATGAAATCTCTCCAAGGACTCCCAACTATGGTTTATTGGCACATCTATCACTCGAGATAAAACAATAATTTTTATATTGTATTATGATATTTACCAGTATGTGTACGTATATGCTGTTGTAGGTGGGACAACTGTGTGAACTTGCGTTCGCAGATCTCACATTTGTACGGCTTGATTCCGGCATGGATGCGGTTGTGTTGTGACAAGTAGGACGAGTTGGCAAAACACTTCTGACACTGGGGACAGCGAAATGCTGACGGACTGGAAAATCATCATATGTAGTGAGGAGACTAATATATACCAATAGTTGACCATAGCTAGTTGACTAAATGTTTTAATGGACCCTCCCATGAATTTCAAGTTGACAACACTTAAATATTATTATATTAAGTACATGGATGTTCAGAGCGATTTGTTTTTATTTATTTCAATAAACTCCAACCAGCAACACATAGAGAACATAATTCTACTGAGATAGGAATGTATAGCGAACAACCAAAAAAATGAAAATGAAGAAAACACCTTAATGTTTTTAATGTTTATATTCAAAAGTAGTTCTGTTCATCAGTTATTGCACAAAAGATGTTCTTTAACTCTGTTATTGCACTGTTACTGACGATACTACCCAAATGCAATTCAAGGCAGACTATTTTTTCCAAGTGAACAAAGAAGTGATCAGCAATGTTCATTTATATTATTGAAGTTGTGTCAAAACTATTGACAGAATGTTTGTGATACTGACCTGAATGTCTTCATGTCTTGTTTGTGGACTTGCTGGCAGTGAATTAACATGTCCGACTTCATGGAGAATATCTGAAATACAAAAGCACTCGTTATATGATATAAGAACACTCCATCAAGTTTGGACTAAACAATCTACCAAGTATAATGGACAGAACAATCCAGCAAGTATAATGGACAGAACAATCCAGCAAGTATAATGGACAGAACAATCCAGCAAGTATAATGGACAGAACAATCCAGCAAGTATAATGGACAGAACAATCCACCAAGTATAATGGACTGAAAAATCCAGCAAGTATAATGGACAGAACAATCCACCAAGTATAATGGACAGAACAATCCACCAAGTATAATGGACTGAAAAATCCAGCAAGTATAATGGACAGAACAATCAACCAAGTATAATGGACTGAACAATCCAGCAAGTATAATGGACAACAATCCACCAAGTATAATGGACTGAAAAATCCAGCAAGTATAATGGACAGAACAATCCACCAAGTATAATGGACAGAACAATCCAGCAAGTATAATGGACAGAACAATCCAGCAAGTATAATGGACTGAACAATCCAGCAAGTATAATGGACAGAACAATCCACCAAGTATAATGGACTGAAAAATCCAGCAAGTATAATGGACAGAACAATCCACCAAGTATAATGGACAGAACAATCCACCAAGTATAATGGACTGAAAAATCTAGCAAGTGTAATGGACAGAACAATCCACCAAGTATAATGGACAGAACAATCCACTTAGTACAATGGACTGAACAATCCACCAATTATAATGGACTGAACAATCCACCAAGTATAATGGACAGAACAATCCACCAAGTATAATGGACAGAACAATCCACCAATTATAATGGAGAGAACAATCCACCAAGTATAATGGACAGAACAATCCACCAAGTATAATGGACAGAACAATCCACCAAGTATAATGGACTGAAAAATCTAGCAAGTATAATGGACAGAACAATCCACCATGTATAATGGACTGAAAAATCTAGCAAGTATAATGGACAGAACAATCAACCAAGTATAATGGACTGAACAATTCACCAAGTATAATGGACAGAACAATCCACCAATTATAATGGACAGAACAACCCACCAAGTATAATGGACTGAAAAATCTAGCAAGTATAATGGACAGAACAATCAACCAAGTATAATGGACAGCACAATCCACCAAGTATAATGGACAGAACAATCCACCAATTATAATGGACAGAACAATCCACCAAGTATAATGGACAGAACAATCCACCAAGTATAATGGACAGAACAATCCACCAAGTATAATGGACTGAAAAATCTAGCAAGTATAATGGACAGAACAATCCACCAAGTATAATGGACAGAACAATCCACTTAGTACAATGGACTGAACAATCCACCAATTATAATGGACTGAACAATCCACCAAGTATAATGGACAGAACAATCCACCAAGTATAATGGACAGAACAATCCACCAATTATAATGGACAGAACAATCCACCAAGTATAATGGACAGAACAATCCACCAAGTATAATGGACAGAACAATCCACCAATTATAATGGACAGAACAATCCACCAATTATAATTGACAGAACAATCCACCAAGTATAATGGACGGAACAATACACCAAGTATAATGGACAGAACAATCCACCAAGTATAATGGACGGAATTATACACCAAGTATAATGGACAGAACAATCCACCAAGTAAAATGGACGGAACAATACACCAAGTATAATGGACAGAACAATCAAATGAAATCAAATCAAATTTTATTTTCAATTGGTATGACATAACAGAGAAAACACCAACTTGGACAGGGTTTGGCCAATCATAGCTTATTTTCCAATAAAAATGAACCTTAGGGCTGGAGAAAATGTTAAGCAACACAATTATAAAGTTGGCCAACATTCATTTTAATCCATACATACCTCTACCTGAATTCAGGTTTTGGTAAACCACATTTAATTTGAATGTAAATCTTTTTGAATGTTTCTTGTCTCATTTTGAAACCACATTTAAAGGCAATTTTGTTAGTATTCATCTTAATCCAGACGAAATTCATGTATAATTTTGTGGTGAACATAAATTGTGCATCGTGGCCAATACAAGTTGGTTGATGCTTTATAAGTAATAGATCGATTACATGCAGTAAAATCTGAATGATGAAAAATGGGCAAAGTGAAAACATCTAACAAGCCCTTCTTTATCATTAAGTTATTACTTCAGGTCATCTAACTGACTTAGAATACAATGTTATTGGCTGACACATTGTCCACACAAAATCTGATGCAGAAGGCAGACCTTTAAACACCTATGGAAGTTGAAATTCTTAATAATTTAGCATAGTACTTAATCATTGCCGATCTGCAATTTCATTGACTGAAAATATAGTGAAATATTCCACACAAATTTTAAAAGCAAATCAAATATTAGCTTTTAGCTATCATTTTTACCTAACTAATGTTTATACATGTTGTATATTGTATCTTCAAGCAATAAAAAATCCTAAAATGAGATGTAGGGACAGGCCCTTAGTATTCATTGATGTCTTAAACCGGAGTTTGAGAGTCAGGAAATCAAAATCTTAAATGTTACACAACACCTTTGATATAGTCACTTTTGACAAAAGATATGTTCAAAACAAGTGATTTGTAACAGATACACTACTTTTTAACACTTAAATTTTGTAATATAAATTTTACAATAAAATTTAGATTTGCTATTTTGAATCTTAATGAATCTCAGACTCAAGTTGTTAATGATCCTGGATCTAGGCAATGGTCCCTGGGGCAGTTTTGTTACAGTGTGTTATAAACCTGATCAGACATTTAACACTAAATCAACTACGGCTCCTTGACCATCTTGGGCTAGATTCATGGAATATAAAACATATATGATTTAACTGTTACCCACCTGATCGCACATTTTACATTGAATGGACTTATTGGGCAATTTCTGCTGCGGGGGCTTCAAGGGCTGGGGTATGACTAGAGATGAGGCTCCCCCAGTCAAGGGTGTGCCGGGGCTGTGAAGCCCACCTGGGGCTCCGTTACTACGGTAACTACCATTACTGCTCGTGCTCTCGTGGCGACCCACATGATGATGATGATGATGATGGTTGTTGTTGTTCATCGCATCGGAACTGATATTACCTGCAATGAACATATCAATATATTTACCATTACATTAACCATATTGTTTTTAAACAACAGACATAAGTCCAATATGCAAAACTATTTTTCCCACAAACTAAAACCAACTGCGACAAGAAAGATGGTGACTTTATCATAGGGCCCCAATTTCTCGAAACTGCTTAACTCCCTTATAACAGGATTAAGCTAAGCTCACTATTTTTGTATTTTAATAATTTGCGCAATATTTACTTATTTAAGAGTTTTTATGCTTTAGATAGAAACTATCATTATGATAATTGCAATAAACCATTTTTCATTAATCAAAATCCAATTTATGTATGTACTTTGCCTAATTGAAATAAGCTACTTAGCCTGTTAAGCTTAAGAAGTTTCGAGAAATTGGGGCCAGTTCTTGGCATCATATCAAAGATATTACAAGTAGGAAGGGACTTAATCATTAGTTCTTGGCATCATATCAAAGATATTACAAGTAGGAAGGGACTTAATCATTAGTTCTTGGCATCATATCAAAGATATTACAAGTAGGAAGGGACTTAATCATTAGTTCTTGGCATCATATCAAAGATATTACAAGTAGGAAGGGACTTAATCATTAGTTCTTGGCATCATATCAAAGATATTACAAGTAGGAAGGGACTTAATCATTAGTTCTTGGCATCATATCAAAGATATTACAAGTAGGAAGGGACTTAATCATTAGTTCTTGGCAACATATCAAAGATATTACAAGTAGGAAGGGACTTAATCATTAGTTCTTGGCAACATATCAAAGATATTACAAGTAGGAAGGGACTTAATCATTAGTTCTTGGCATCATATCAAAGATATTACAAGTAGGAAGGGACTTAATCATTAGTTCTTGGCATCATATCAAAGATATTACAAGTAGGAAGGGACTTAATCATTAGTTCTTGGCATCATATCAAAGATATTACAAGAATATGTGCTGCCATTTTAATCTCAGTCAATGGAAACTATCGCACCAATTTTCCTGGCTTAAGCAATACTCACTTCAAGACCTATCTGTGCTTGAAGGGATTCAATAAGAACACAAGCTAAGGTCATGCTAAGCTTCTGTAGAATTCCACCATTTTTATTTTAACTTTATATAAAGGTGTTATTGATGGTTCAACATATTCATGGTAACTGACATACAAACAAACTGTTTATGTGGTTGTCCCATCGGCCCTTATGTGAATTTTGATGTGTGTTGATCCCATATATCTGTTGTCACACGCTTACTCACTACTTACATGGAAAATAAATAACTGTAAAAAACATCAGTATTGACATAGTTGTTGCAGTCAATTGTTTTTTTCTTTAAACTTAAATCAGACATATTTGCAATCTTTCAAGGCAGAAAAGTCAGTTTGTATAAATGTATGTTTCAATTTAACTATGCCAAATCTTTATCTATCAGTTACTGTTAAAATCTCTTTAAATGATTCTAAGATTATGAATAGGGGGGTCACAAGGCATCAATATATATAATATCCAAGCCTATTTGTTGCTAAATTCATTATATCTTTCAAAACATTATACATTACTACTAACAAGTTAAAAACAGCGCAGGTTATAATCAATTCCAATGTATAAAACTCAAATAAAAAACTCTTAACCAAAAAATTCGAGATATATATGGCAGAACACGGTGTCCTTGATTTTTTTTATAAATTATTTAAGTGAAGGTGACACTGCAACAAATCTAGAAGTTTAAGAATTTAACATTTGACATAATGTGAGTAAACATGTTTTACGAAGTTCAAGCATATTTATACAAAAACAATATCATTCAGCATCTTCTACAGAGCCTAAGCACCAATTCTAGGGCGGCACACGTATTTGCGAAATCAGCTTTCTACGCACTTAATGCCCATAGCCATACACAGACAATTGAGCACCATTTGTATGGCAAAAATCACCATTTTTGGATGCACAAAATTCTACGCTTAAACTTTTTAACAATCACATACCGTGGAAGAGCATTTTATCGCTACAATTTTCTGCATCTATCTTCAGGAAATATGCTAATTCCGCAAATAACTGCATATCAAAATTTACAAGCTGGTCGCCATCTTGATTGCATATTCTGCAAGCGACTTGGGCAGATACCGTATACACACATACTCGTACTTATTCACGCGCATCGTCTAGGAGCATGTTTTCAACTTTTCCTTCTTTGATCATGTCAATGTAGTCCGATACTCTTGCATCAACTTTAAAATTTTAACTGCTTTCATAGAAATAAATCATAAATTTAATGGTTTAATTATGATCCTCTATTTAAATCTCCCATTCTGCAAAGTCCCTTTTCAAACACTATAATAATTCACATATTTTGACTATTAAAAATACCACCACTGAAGAGTTTAATTACATGCATTGTGCAATCGATTATGCCATTTGAATGGTTACGAAGTACGTAAATGACGACATTTAGTTTTAAAACTAAACAGAATGTGCTAATACCATACAAGTGCCCTTATGCCTCAATAAGCATTGCTGGTGTAATATTTCACACACCTTACATTTATCATGCCAATATGCACATTGTGCATTCAATGTTGTAATAACAGTCTGAGGTAGTCAGACGTCATTTGTCTTCACAGACTAGTCACTTCAGGCCAAATCATTGCAGTTACCCCCCTTTATGGAACTCTTCAACTTAAGGACTTTATCAATCTTTTAATTACTTTGTAATTTTCAAGTACATGGATTTCAGAAAAATTATAATTAGAACTATGCACATTGAAATAAATTCTTTTATAAATAAGTGGGTAAATGAAATAACACCGGAATTCTATTAAGGGAGATTAACAAAGCAATCGATAAATAACAAAATTATAAAACAAACTTTAGCTGTCAAATGAAATATTAGTTAATTGGGTTTTCTTTGGGGTATTTCAAATATTCTTACTGAATATGGTAAACAATTTGAAGACAAAATAAATTCTTAGCCATTTTAAGCTTTTATTATTATTATTTTTTCATCCAAATTCCATTAATTATCCCTTTTTCACCAAACATCATAGACTTATGATTTAAAGACAATTATCAAAAGTTAGTCATTAATATTTCTAATATAAAATGTCGGTGAACTGTAAGTTGCGATATGTTACATTATGTACGTTCAGAAGTGCAACTGGATCTCCAACTCCAGACTGTCACAGATGTTTGTCATCCTAGATGTGAGAAATAGTTAAATATTCAAGCTGCAACGCCGGGCTTGCGCTAGACAGGTGTAACTCAGTATAGAAATAGAAGACATTGCAACAGTCTTGCTCTTATTCCTCAAACCGATGTTACAAGAACACCAAGTGAACCTATTATACATGCAGGTGACAGCACATGTGCAGCATGCCCAAATGAGGTCCATTACTTATGCAGCTAAACCATTATAAATTCCATATTTCCTCATCTGAATTGAAAAGCATAATTGATGTCATTAGAAGTTATTAAAGAGTCCCATGTAGCTAACCAACTTCTTACTGAATCCAGTTATGTAAGGCTTCAATTAAAATGTCAACTAAAGCATGTACTGATAAAACAAAAGGGAGATAATTCTGATGATAGACTTAATGAAAAATCATTGCCCTTCTAAACAAAGAACTAAGGAATTGGGAAGGTAATATCATCAACGACCACTTAACCTTTAACAAAAGAAATTAAATTTCTTAGCTAATAACTCAATCATTTTGAACAAAGTACTTCATCGTCTACCTCCCTTAAATTGGGAGTATATTGTTGGTTGTGTTTGTCATAGGCAGAGAATATTGTAGACGGTGTTTGTTGTATACAGAGTATTTTGTTGGCGGTGTTTGTCATAAGCAGAGCATATTGTAGACGGTGTTTGTCATCAGCAGAGAATATTGTAGACGGTGTTTGTCATCAGCAGAGAATATTGTAGACGGTGTTTGTCATCAGCAGAGAATATTGTAGACGGTGTTTGTCATCAGCAGAGAATATTGTAGACGGTGTTTGCCATAAGCAGAGAATATTGTAGACGTTTTTTTGTCATAAGCAGAGAAATTGTAGACATGTTTGTCATAAGCAGAGTATATTGTAGACATGTTTGTCATAAGCAGAGAAATTGTAGACATGTTTGTCATAAGCAGAGAAATTGTAGACATGTTTGTCATAAGCAGAGAAATTGTAGACATGTTTGTCATAAGCAGAGAAATTGTAGACATGTTTGTCATAAGCAGAGAAATTGTAGACATGTTTTTCATCAGCAGAGAATATTGTAGACATGTTTGTTATCAGCAGAGAATATTGTAGACATGTTTGTCATAATCAGAGAATATTGTAGACGGTGTTTGTTATATGTAGAGTACATAGTAGACGGTGTTTGTCATAAGCGTGGTCAACTACTTCGTTAGAAATGAAGAAATATGTAAGCAATGCATATAACTATTATGATCATTCTTTTGCATTATATTTTGTTGCAAAATATTGAATAATAATGTCTTTAGTACAATAAAAAATAAACATTTAAATTTAAGATTGACCTATCATATTTAGTATAGAAATGATTGTCTATTGATCTAGAATTGACTCAGATAACTCATAATATCATTTCTTGATATTATAAACATTTTATGTTATATTTTGTATTTTTGTCATCATATTTGCAACTTTCATAACTTCAGTAATTTCTTAAGCCAACACTAAATTCTTATTTTTGACTCTTGTCACTATATTTTAGCACCTTTTTTGTTCTATGGTTTTGCTAATCATAAGAATTAGGCTTAAACACCTATGCAAGCCAGACAAGTTGTGATAAGAAACAATGATCATCTCAAAGGAAACTCTTAATCCTAAGCCGAGTAAAACTCGGTGATGACAGTGCCAGTTGTTTGCAACTTAGCCTCAAATTTAGTATTTAAACCCATGAGTCCAGGTTGTCATTTAACCTTGGACAATAAACATTGGAAGTCTGATTTGGGTACTTGTCATCTTATTCACAGGGACGACCCCCTCTAGCAATCCTCGCTGTGCCATCCTTCGGGCAGTAGTAGTCTGACACCGAAATTAGCGTCATAACATAAGCAAAAATCATATTTCATATATATAGCATGAAATAGAGCTTCCAGAAATGTGTAGTAATTGTTTTCCCATCTGAGAAACACAGATGATGAAAAGTCACCTCTTCGACAATTACCAGAATGTACTAGTGAATAGCTCATAGCTTCATGGAATTTGTTTAAAGAAAGAAGGAATAGAATAGACAGAAGGACTTCACTATATGTGACCAATCAGTGCTTCATATATTACAGAAGAATCAAACACATTCATGGATCACAATGTTTATATGTTTATAATCTGCTGGGATTGCTTAACAATGGTAAGAGCAAGATACTCATTTCAGTTATATGGATTAATAGGATGGTTTTCTTGTAAACTGAGTGATGGACCAGTAAGTGGTCAGTATTTACTAAATGTTCTTAGTGTTTGCCCTACATTGTCACCCAATCAGGGGCGCTAGATTTTTAAAATGTTTCGTTTCTTATTTGTGAAGAATCGCTTCATATTTCTGAAAACGACACTTCAGGATTAAGTAAATTGCTATGACTGCTCATGCGCATATAGCCAAGCCTACTGTTTGCATATGCAAAGGCGCAATTTCAGTGTCAATGCTGATTTAAATGAAATCACTATATACTGAATTGATTGACAAGTCTTTTTGACAGGCGCACGGCTTAATTTAAAAGCTGATGCAATTTGGGAGGGGCTAATACTTAGTTGGTTAGAAATTATTAAGTAATTTCTTCGTGAATAAGAAACCATGGTGGCTTCGCTGTGCTCCGCTTCCTTAGGTTACTTATTCATGAAGAAATTACTTAATAAACTCTTACTTATACATAATACAAGCAGAGCAATGTTCACACTGGTAATTCCATCTGGTTAATTCATTGCTAACCTAGAGCCCTGCAGTTATGCAGACATACTTCCAATGATCCATCCAGATTTATCAATGGTTATAAGGTCTTGCTTCCGTCATATGTCCTTCATAGCTTCACATATGTCCTTCATACCACTGGCAAGGAGATTGTGTACTTTGTAACTGTCATTGGATGATTATCTTGAACAGTTTTCTAGTTATAGCCAAATTTAAACTTAAGTTTATGCATAAAGAAAATTATGTGAAAGTTTCCTTTGACAATGCCTTGAATCCCCTTCCCCTAAAAAAAGCTGAGACCAAATTGAGCTACTGTAATAGCCCATGAGATAGTTTCTTGGTCAAGTTTTAATATACTCACTAAACTCTTGTGGCACATGACTGCCTTGGCTGGATTTCCACTTAAACAAATCTGAAAATATAATGGAATCTTTGTAAATTTACAAAACAAATTGTATCAATATAATATTTATTTCTGGAGTTGAGGCCAAGATTTTCTCATTTGTACATTTTCTGCAAAATTCCAATCTATTCAAATTAAGAAAGCTCGTATCTAAACATTTTTTGCAAAGCTGTGATCAAATTTATATTTGGCAAAGCTCTGATATTTCCTGACGATCGTTGGCAAAACTCTGAGCTTAACCATGATATTCGGAAAAGCTCATTAAATCTATACATAACTGGCAAAGCTCTGATGTGATCTATACATATTTGGCAAAGCTCTGATGTGATCTATACATATTTGGCAAAGCTCTGATATATTAAATTCTGTATGTCATAATCCACACTAGGAGTCATGAAACCTAAACATTTATACCCTAAAAAGCTACTTATCAACTTATCATGAAAAACCCTTAACTTTGATCCCTGGAGTTCAATGCTTATCATTATTGACTCAAGTTGTATGCACCTAGTAAAAGTGAGTCAACTTCCCATGATGGGGCACTAGGGCTGTGGGTTAAAGCTTGTATGTGATCTGGAAACAAAGTGGTGGCTGATTCAATATTCCTGCATTAGCACAGGATTTTCAAAGTCCCAGAATGGACAGAACACCCAGAAAGAGATGGCCTGATGCACCTCAGACAAATACCATATATTTTTGTATATTAAGAATATGAAAAGATATTGTTTTGTTGGTCAGTGAATAAAAAAGAAAAAGAGAAGAAAAGAATATGACCATGAGATTATGTGAACCTTACTATAATACCCATACACTGCTATCTGATATACTTCATGTTTGATGGCTGTGCATCTAAGAGGCATCACACCTCAAACAGATAGGGCTATAGTTCCTTCCATTATTGTTATTGTTATTATCTCTACAGTTCCATGTAAAAACTTCAAACAATTAGTTATCAAAACATGGTTACATCTCTTATCTTAAATTACAACCAATATAAAGACTTCAGCCTGCATCCCTTACTACAGATACACGCTAACATGTAACTTAACACCCAGCGGTGTGCACATCTTGTGCAAAATAAGGCATGACACATTAGGATCGTCTATAACATAACGAACATGTAGAAAATTTCCCTACTAAAATTGACAAGCACTCGGCGAACTGAGCCACTGTGTTTCTGCACCAGGTCATGAAAACATTGATTTTAAGATTCCTTGCGGCACTTAACTGCATTTCCGCTGCATTTTCATGAATTAGAGATGCATTTCTGCGTTTTTATCACATGCATACGATCTCGGGAGAATTCAATGAAATATAGTTCTAAACCCTTACCATATCTCTATTGGAAGAATAAAATGTTGACTGCAAGAACGTATCAGCTCCTTATATAACTTCCAGCACTTACTACAGTCATTGGAAAACCCTTGAGATATGAAAAGGGATTCTAAATGTCTCAGACTGGGACTTAGATATTACTTATAATCACGTTGCTTTTGGAAATTTGAATAAAATCTAATAAAATGTGGTACTCATGCATTACATTGCAGCAAAAAATGATGAGAAACGAACAGTGTGATGTCAAATCTATTTTTACTAGTCAAAAAGGGACACAACTCAATAATGTTGATCAGGAGAGACATGTGCCTTGCTTGACATACATGTGCACTGATTTTCCCCTTCAACATCTGTACCATTAAGTTTCATGTGAACATTTTGTATTTGTTTTTAGTTTAATGTTCCAGTTTCTTCAAAATGATACTGTTAATGCCACACACACTTAGGCTATCATGATTCAACCATTACTAAGGCAATCACAATGCCACTTTCACTAAGCCATCAGCACTAAGGCTATCACAATGCCACTATCACTAAGGCAATCAAAATGCAACTTTGACTAAGCCATCAGCACTAAGGTTATCACAATGCCACCAAACACTTAGGCTATCACAATGCCACTATCACTAAGGCCATCACAATGCAACTTTGACTAAGCCATCAACACTAAGGTTATAACAATGCCACCATCACTAAGACTATCACAATGCCATTAGCATTAAGGCTATCACAATGTCACCAAACACTAACGCTATCATAATGCCACTAGCATTAAGGCTATCACAATGCAACTTTCACTAAATCCATCAGCACTACAGCTATCACAATAACACCATCACTAAGGCAATCAAAATGCAACTTTCACTAAATCCATCAGCACTACAGCTATCACAATAACACCATCACTAAGGCTACCACAATGTCACTAGCACTAAGGCTATCACAATGTCACTAGCATTAAGGCTATCACAATGTCACCAAACACTAACGCTATCATAATGCCACTAGCATTAAGGCTATCACAATGCAACTTTCACTAAATCCATCAGCACTACAGCTATCACAATAACACCATCACTAAGGCTATCACAATGCAACTTTCACTAAATCCATCAGCACTACAGCTATCACAATAACACCATCACTAAGGCTATCACAATGTCACTAGCACTAAGGCTATCACAATGCCACCAAACACTAAGGCAATCACAATGCCACCTTCATCATGGCTATCATGATGCAACCAATACTAAAGATTTCATGATTCCACCAACACTTACAGGCTATCACACTTTTGCTTTTACTATTTGAACTAAGAAGAGGTAAAAATCCCAATTCCTACCAATTTAAAAAAAATGAGATCATATCCCGTCCATATCAACAACAATAACAGCTTAATAGGACACTTGAAAAAACTTATCTTCTTTACCACATTGTCCATGATGACTAATTTTACCATTGAAAATCATAAGAAAAAGCCACATATACATCAGCAGTACATCTATAGAACTTCTCCCTGTATATAATACACTCCTTGGCTGAGATTGTTGTAATCTTAATAAAAATTCAGCTCTGGAAAATCAGAACTCATTAATTTGATTAGATTTTGTATATTTTTTTCATTCTGAATCCCTGATGTTATTACAATAAACAAAGAATAATTCTGGCATGGCTTTACTCCATATATTCACTATTTAATCATGAATATGACCTTTATCTTAATAAGAATATGTAATAATCCCTATTTATAGTATCATAGCTTAGAAACACAAGTCTGCATACGGATAAGTTGGTCTAGCACTTTAATATCAAGGGACACATTATGTGTGCATTATAATATTCATCCAGGAATACAACATGATAATCTGCTGTTGGTGCTGTATACATTCAGGAATACAACATGACAATGTGCTGTTGGTGCTCAGAATCTTTGGGCACGTTATGTGTGTATATATACATTAAGCAATACAACATGATAATCTGCTGTTGGTGCTCAGTGTCTTTGGACGTGTTATGTGTGCATACATACATCCAGCAATACACCATGATAATCTGCTGTTGGTGCTCAGTGTCTTTGGACACGTTATGTGTGCATACATACATCCAGCAATACAACATGATAATCTGCTGTTGGTGCTAAGTGTCTTTGGACACGTTATGTGTGCATACATACATCCAGCAATACACCATGATAATCTGCTGTTGGTGCTCAGTGTCTTTGGACACGTTATGTGTGCATACATCCAGCAATACATGACAATCTGCTGTTGGTGCTGAGTGTCTTTGGACACGTTATGTGTGCATACATCCATCCAGCAATACACCATGATAATCTGCTGTTGGTGCTCAGTGTCTTTGGACACGTTATGTGTGCATACATCCAGCAATACACCATGATAATCTGCTGTTGGTGCTCAGTGTCTTTGGACACGCTATGTGTGCATACATACATCCAGCAATACAACATGATAATCTGCTGTTGGTGCTCAGTGTCTTTGGACACGTTATGTGTGCATACATCCAGCAATACATGACAATCTGCTGTTGGTGCTCAGTGTCTTTGGACACGTTATGTGTGCATACATCCATCCAGCAATACACCATGATAATCTGCTGTTGGTGCTCAGTGTCTTTGGACACGTTATGTGTGCATACATCCATCCAGCAATACACCATGATAATCTGCTGTTGGTGCTCAGTGTCTTTGGACACGTTATGTGTGCATACATCCATCCAGCAATACACCATAATAATCTGCTGTTGGTACTCAGTGTCTTTGGACACGTTATGTGTGCATACATACATCCAGCAATACACCATGATAATCTGCTGTTGGTGCTCAGTGTCTTTGGACACGTTATGTGTGCATACATCCAGCAATACACCATGATAATCTGCTGTTGGTGCTCAGTGTCTTTGGACACGCTATGTGTGCATACATACATCCAGCAATACAACATGATAATCTGCTGTTGGTGCTCAGTGTCTTTGGACACGTTATGTGTGCATACATCCAGCAATACACCATGATAATCTGCTGTTGGTGCTCAATGTCTTTGGACATGTTATGTGTGCATACATACATCCAGCAATACACCATGATAATCTGCTGTTGGTGCTCAATGTCTTTGGACACGTTATGTGTGCATACATACATCCAGCAATACAACATGATAACCTGCTGTTGGTGCCAAGAATACAACGTGATAATCTGCTGTTGGTGCTCAGTGTCTTTGGACACGTTATGTGCGCATATACATCAACTTACTGAACAAGATAATCTGCTGAATTTGTGGATGTGGTAAAAAAAATGAACAACAAAAAAATGCAGCCTGAAATTCTCTGCTTTCTCACTCCACCTGATGCGCCAGTCACGTGTAAACGTTCACTTATGTCTCATGGTTTATGACAAAATTAAGGGTAATTAGATAAAAGAGGCCAGATAATTCTAGAAAATATAATGAAGTCATTTAATATCGGCTATGTAAACAAGCAATTACAAACTGCCAGTGACAAGTGCCCAATTAGCAAAATAATACATCATCATTTGAACGAAAAAAAAAAAATCTGTGATACATTGAACGAGTTTGCCACTATCAAAATGCATCAACTTGTGATTTTTTATTTGATAATGTTAGACCTAAAAATTCATTTCATGAAAATAATCATTGATTGCACATGGTATTTCTGTCGCCATTTAAAAAAAAAAAAGTTTCTCTTTCCGTGAAACAACGGCATTTGCAAAGCAAACTTTAGACAGAACTGAAAGCTGAATGGATGGTTCTTTAGATTAGTAACTTAATCAGTAAATTAGTAACTAATAAATACAATGAAAACTACAGGGACAAGCCTAGCCCAGGACAAGCCCAGCCCAGCCAGAGACATGTCCAGCCGGGACAAAAAGCAGAATTGATGTTTCTTTAGATTAGTAATTTAAATTCCTCTAATATAATGAAAGCTACAGGGACAAGCCAAGCCTAGCTAGGAACAAGCCCAGCCGAGCCAGGGACTAGCCGAGCCAGGGACTAGCTAAGCACAGTGCAGCCCAGCCCAGCGCACCCAGGACAAGCCCAGCCAGGAACAAGCCCGGCCCAGCCAGGGACAAGCCAAGCACAGTGCAGGCCAGTCCAGTGCAACCCAGGACAAGCCCAGCCCAGGAAAAGCCCTGAGCCCGGGACAAGTTTGTTTTTAATGGTGTGTGACAGTAAATAAGAATATGTGAAGTGTGCATGTGCTAAATTGTTTTATTTACTACAGTCGTTGACAAAATGATTTATGAAAATGAAAAAAAATCTTATAAAGAAATGCAACGTAAAAGTTAATTATTTATTAACATATCGTTTCAACACCAGGGCGATCTAGATAACAGTGATTGCAGACAATTTTGTAAAATGTAATTTGTGTAACATCTAGTTTTTATACGATTTACGACTCTAATTTGATCACAATTTCGTTGTTTTTGACACTTTCAGTTTATAGGAAAAAACATATAGATAATTATACGCTATAGGAATTGTTCTTAAATGTCATATATTTTTAACGTATCTAACAGATTTGAAGAGAGCAATTTTATGCACGTTTTACATCGCTTTACCTAGCACATGACTGTAAAGATCAGCAAGGCTTTGAGAAGAGAATAAATGCGTATGTTTAATTACTTAACAGGTGAGCTTAGAATATGCAAACAAACAAATGATAAAATGGCTATATATAATGCCCTGAACAGTTTAACAGAACATACTTGTGTGTATCAATAGAACTGCATGTCGGTATCAATAGAACGCACTTGTCGGTCTTAAAAGAACATACTTGTCAGGGCTATATTCACATATCTAATATACTGTTACTATGCCGTGGTAATTGAATGTACAGGTTTAATTTTTGTAACATTTTTCATCAGGATCATATAAAATTTGTGGTTTTCCCTACCCACCAAACCGGTGCAAATTTAAATGTCCAACGAACAAAAACGCAGAATATTTGGAGCTACGCATGAAACATGATTTTGCGACGCCACAGGACAGAACAGAACTAGACTGGACATAAGTAATCCTACATAGCACCCGGTAGTTTCCATCTTGGTACAATTATCTTTACTTAATATACAAATATAGGCTTTTCAAGAATTTTCATAAGGACTGCTTAACGATCTGATTTTACAAGTGTGTGACACAATCTGCAAAAGACAGGTCACTCTGAGAGACACTGATGAGCGTTACAAATATTCCCTTTTTCAACATGCTGCTTTTTTAAGCGTGATCATAAGTGGTATTATTTTACGTCAATTGACAAAGAGACATGAACAAATTAAATCCTTGTTAGGCTTTAAAAAACATGATTTCTCACGTTACGTCATTTTGCATGTGGCCTGGTTTTTACAGAATGCATACTATTCTCTATAACATGCTGAAAACTAAATGTAACATGATGAGGCAGATGGCAGAACTTATGACCATGAACAATGGAGATAAAATAAACAGGATATTTCAAAAATACATCCTGGTTGTGGTTATGCGTAGGTGCTAAAATGATAAAATTGGCTAGATAAAGTTGACAGTTATATCTTAAGGCATTGCATAGATAGTTGCAGTACATAATTATCAAATATATTAAATCTGATGAAAAATGAATATTTAATCAATTAATTTCATTATATTGTTGCATTTATTACAATGTGTCCTTCCCCAATTCAATGTGACCTTCAGGCTAGACAAAATGGCTGTTCTGTTCTTTGGATTTACCATACTATTTTTTTGAAATTAGAAAATATCTGTAAATTTGTTTCACCGTAAAAAAGCTCAGGGATAAAGCAGTCTAAATAAAAGGCATAATAATGGCCAAAAAAACACTCTTTCTTGCTTAGCAATGACTAGCGCTAAATCAATTGAAAATACTTTGGTTTAGCATTTCAAGAGGGTTTTACCAACTTATTTCATAAAATGCTGACATAAATGACGCCATGGTTCAAAGTAAAAGTTTGAATAATAATGAGTTTAGCGTCACTAAGGCTAAGGCTGTAACAATTTTTGTGCCAATTTGGCAATTCTGTTGGGTGTTAATTAATGTACCTGCAGCACTGGACATCGGGCTGTGACTTTCCGACCCAGCTGGAGTACTGGCCTGAAACAGAAAACAAATCACATGGTTTTTATATCATAGGTGATTCCAATACATGTCAGCCTCTTTTCCAATACCCCTGCATTTGTCAGCCCCTTCCCAAACCCCCTTCCTTTGTCAGCCACTTTCTTACCACCCCTTCCATTGTTAGCCCCTTTTCAAACACCCCTCCCTTTGTCAGCCCCTTCCCAAACCCCCTTCCTTTGTCAGCCCCTTCCCATTCATTGTCAAACACTACTCCAAGCCCCCTTCCTTTGCAGCTCCTTTCCAAACACCCCTACCTTAGTCAGCCCCATTCAAAACACCCCTAATCTGTTGTCGGCCCTTTTAGAAATGCCCCCTTCCTTTCTTGGCCCCTTTCCAAACCCCCATCATTGTCAGACACTTTTCCAATCCCCCCTTCCTTTGCAGCCCCTTTCATAACACCCCTTCTTTTGTCGGCTCCTTTCCAAACACGCCTTCCTTTGTCAGCCCCTTTCCATACCCATTTCATTATCAGACACTATTCTAAAGCCCCCTTCCTTTACAGCCCCTTTCCAAACACCCTTCCTCTGTCAGCCCATTTCAAAACTTTCCGCTTTCCTTTGTCAGACCCATTCAAAACACCTCTTCCTCTGTCTGCCCCTTTCCAACCCCCTTCCTATGTCCAGTTCTTTCCAAACCCCCCTTTCCTTTGTCAGCACCTATCCAGTCCCTTCCTTTGACAGCCCCATTCCAAACACCCCTTCCTCTGTCAGCACCCCCCCCCTTGTTTATCTTTTTCAACACCTTTCCAAACACCCCTTCCTCTGTCAGCACCCCCCCCCCCTTGTTTCTCTTTTTCAACAGCTTTCCAAACCCCCCTTCCTTTAACAAGACTAAGCCAAGGTGACATATGATAAAAACTTGATAAAATTCAAATGTAACACACACATTTTTTATTGAAAAAATTGGAGCAGTTTGCTCAAATCACTGTGCAAAGGCCCCAAATTCTTAAAAGATCTTAAGTGTAACAAGCTTAAATTTCATAGTTCATGTAGCTAAATGACTTATTTAAAATGGAATTTACAAAGTAAAACGTAGTTAATCATCATTATTATTAAGATTTTTCCCTATCAAACTCTTTTAATGACAAGACAAATTATATCAAGACAAAAATAGTGTGCTTAATTAGCATGATCCTCTTTATTAAGGACTTCAGATTGTTTGAGTAATTTTGGCCAGGATTAACAAGTTTTATAGAAAAAAAATCCGAAACCAAAGTGATGTTGTCATAGCAATAACACCAATACTATGACAAAATAATACCTTAAATATCTTATTTCAAATAACTTTTTTAACAAAGTTCAAATTATTGAAAATTCTGTTTAAAAAGGAATTGATTGCTTAAGAAATTTCAGAGGAAATCTGTACAATGGTTGACACTTCTAAAAGCTTGAGTCTTCATATTAAAGGAGAGTGTCTCCACAAACTTCATCCTCCGCTTGATTAACATGCTGTTTGAAGCAGAATTGTCTTTGAACGTGTGAATGACAGAATAATTGCAACGGAAAATAGTGTCTGCATTTATTGCTTTCATGCTGCACTCTCTGGGTGGAGAAACACATCATGAGGCAAACAGTCAGAACATGTTACACAGTTATAAAGTACATAGGGTTAGTGATGGCGCAATTATTGAATATAATCGAATAATCATCTATGGGCGCCCTGAACATACCCAACTGTGATCGTACAAAATTGATTTTAATCGAACGTTGTTACTTTACTTTAAAACTAGAATATTCACTTGTTGAGCGATAACATGGTTTGGTTCCAAGTACTTTGGAATAAACATAAACAATATTATATCAGTATTTAGTTTGTAACGCTTTGAATTATTTGAGATATAATGACCTGTTATGGTAGTCTATGGTAGTGGATTCGATTACCTGGAGCTATGAATTTTGACAAATTATCCAAGACCCTGTTTCCATGATGAGATTTACCTTCAGGGTGGGGGAGGGGGAAGGGCAAGTGTCAGAGGTGGGGTAAATTAGTAGGCCCAATAGGTATTTCATGTCATGTATATGGGAAACCTGATATGCCCTGGGCGCCAATTTTGGTAGTGTTTAACAATGAGATTTTAGTAATTTTAGTAAACAACATTTTTGTTTTCATTAGGTACATAATATTTATATAACTAAGTATTATTTTATTACAAAATAGTACAATACTAAATATCTTACATTAATATTTAAATTCATAATTATCATTAATAATTCATTCATTTAATGTTGATGCATTTAATATCTAAATACTGATAGGGAGTATTATGTTAGGGGATCCAGTGATCTACGGGTTGGTATCATCTTGAGTTGCTGGCTGTCAAGACCAAAGGTCGAGTGCAGACAATGATAAGTGATACAGCCCCACAGATAAACTGACTTATACCACAGTATTTCTTTTATTACATACCTTTTAAGTACTTCTAAAAATAATTATAGTTTTCTTTACAAAAGCATTAAATTTTCTAACAAACATCCCATTTCTGTTGCTTGATACAGCAGAAGTAGATTTGAGCATGTATAATATTGAACCAGAGAACACAGTTAATATAATGTTATACAAATTTTTTCTGGTTTCCATAAATTAATTATGTTTCAATGATGCAATGTATTTTAGACGGAAATTGAACAGGTATGATATAAGGGCTGTTCCACGAGAAAATGTACTAAGGAGTAGGAACTGAATTCCCACTAAGACAATTATAATTATGTTTCCATCCCCACCACCACTATAATAATAGGGCTTGATATCCCCCACCGCCAAAACTTACCATCCCTACCGCCACAACTGGAATAGGGCCGACACCCCAACCCCCCTGTGAGCACCTGGATTTAAGCTTTCTACAACACCTTTAACAGCCTCTTCAAACATCTGTTTCACAATCTCAGAAACAAAGACTCTTGGATAATTTATATTAATAAAAAAAAAAAAAAAATTAATTAAAAAACATCAAAATAACAATTCAGCAGATACACGTTTCAGGGGATGTTTTAATTAGAGATGTTGCTCATATTTTTGTCAAGAGATTATAAAACTTAATTTATGTGCAATAGATGCTGCAAGTTTTAAAACTTTCTTTCTAAACTACAATCTTCTTGAGCCATTTTAAACCCTTTAAATCTACTCTGACAGCCACTGGCGTCTCCATTTGTTTTTGGCAGGCTGTTCAAGATCTTTCCTATTGTACCCTGTGGCCAGGACCATTTAAATCCAACTCCGAGCTTGCAGGTAGAAGCTTATCTCTTGTTTTTTATTTTACAATTTAAACACCAATTTGTGGTGTGTCGTAAAATGTTAATGAAAATATTCCTGTAATTCCGCCAAAGAGCTGCCAGTTCACATGATCTTCTTAATGAAGCGTCGAAGAGCACCGACGACATATGATTGTCTTTGTTAAAGAAATGGACAACTAGTTCCGACTACGTATGGGCATGCTATAGCTCAACGACTATTTAATCGTATGTGACGAGTCATATCAATTTTTCAAATTAATTTGGGAACCCATGAAAATCTCGAATTTATACAAATGGCCGGCCTTTGAGACCAGGTCAATTGAAGTTCCTTTAACACTCCCCTCCAAATTTTTTTAATTTATCTCCGATCCTTCCCTCTTTTACTTTTTTCATGGAACAGCCCTAAACGATTTTACATACAAATAATAAAAGTTTTTTTATAAAAAAATATTTAAATTTTATCTAAACTAAGACATGTGCACAAAACAAATAAATAACTTTTAACTTATATTTAAACAAGGCGAGTTTTTTTGTGTATTTTTTTTTTAAAGATTGTCGAGTATAAATGTATTTTAGTGAAGTTAATACAAAAAAGTCCCGAACCAGTATGACAATCAGATGAAAAATATGGATATCAAACTGGTTTGCAGCATTGTCAACCTGTATCAGACTTGATTGCAGCATTGCCAACCAATATAAGACTGGTTCTAAGAATTGCCAACCAATATCAGACTGGTTTCAAGAATTGACGACCAATATCAGAGGGGTTAGCAGCATTACCAACCAAAATCAGACTGGTTTGCAGCATTGCCGACCATATCAAACTGGTTTGCAGCATTGTCAACCAATATCAGACTGGTTTGCAGCATTACCAACCAATATCAGACTGGTGTGTAGCATTACCAACCAATATCAGACTGGTTTGCAGCATTGCCAACCAAAATCAGACTGGTTTGCAGCATTGCCTACTGATATTATACTGGTTTGCAGCATAACTAACCGATACTAAACTGGTTTGCAGCATTGTCAACCAATATCAGACTGGTTTGCAGCATTACCAACCATCATCAGACTGGTGTGCAGCATAACCAACCAATATCAGACTGGTTTGCAGCATTGCCAACCAAAATCAGACTGGTTTGCAGCATTGCCAACCGATATTAGACTGGTTTGCAGCATTGCCAACCAATATTAGACTGGTTCCAAGCATTGTTGCCAAATATCAGACTGGTTTGAATCAATGGCAACAACAAAAGTTTATGATTAGTTGTTTTATTTTAAATAGAAATCTATCATTAATTTAAAAAAAAAGCAAAAAACAGGTCCGAATTAAGAAAAAAAAAAAACTCGCCTAAAAAAATAAATATGAGGAAAATGGTGAATATTCTTTTACAAATGGCGTAACAAAAATCACATCAAAAGATGCATGTTCATACCTTACAATTTAAAAGCCCAAATAAATCCATGGATATAAGATGGTTCCTGTTTCTATGTATAAAACTGAATCTGCATTTTTTTTAAATTGTTCCCGAGTCTGAAAAAAAGATATTCTATACATCAATTTTATGTACGATGCCATTTTCAAGCTTCTTCATAAGATAAATAAGCATTTTCTTACGTCAAATTAAGCATATGCACAATTATCCATGAAATAATACGAACAGCGCCCCCACTGCAAAGCGCCGCCTATGACACTGTATAGATATCATTTACACATTTCGTGAAAAAAAAAAATAGTCAAAGATAGTAATGAGTTATTTATTAAACTTCAATATTTTAAATTATGGAACCGCATATGGCATTCCCAATTTTTATTTTATATGTAACATCTCCACAAATCCATCATTTAGATTACTGTTGACTTGCCTAAATAAAAGTAAATATGGCGCGCGGCATACAATTTTCTACATCATAGCGAAGCAACACGCGAAGAGAACAAATGAATAACGCTTTCAGAAAAGTATACAATAGATTTAATGTTGTTTTTTTACCATTCTGTCATATCATGATGATAAACAGTAACGAGTACGAAATGAACATATATTATGTGTAATGTACAACAGTACATATGTATGTGGCGCGCATACCGCGCACAGCACTGAAGTCATAGCCGCCATCTTTGTCTGACCCCAAAACCAGACAGCTTGCGATAAACGCGCCCTCGGCTGACAAATTAAACTATCTTTAAATAATGAATAATGTAACGTCTTACAATTAAGTGCAGTAAATATTCCATTACACGAGATGTAAACAATTGCAGCTCTATTAAGTGTCTACTGTCTGCATTTTAGGGTAAAAATGCATTTCGGTGTACACTTGAGCGCGCATGACCGAAACATGCATTCCGTTGCACTGTGGGATAGATAACATTAGCATAATAAACCTTCATCAAAATTCTAACTTTCAGCCACATATTCAAACACCATATCATACATTTACACTATTATTGAACTATTTCCAATGAACAATAATATCATAATTGAAATATAAAAATGAAAGATTAAAACCTAAAAGCCATAATTTCTCGGCTTGATGATTCAGACACAAGCATTTACCTTTTAAACAAAGGTTTGCATTCAGGCTTTTATCTTGTCGTTAAATCCGCCTGTTCGACCAGAAATCAGTTTATACATCCTATTACTTATACATCACATAGCTGTAAAATTCTAAACAATTTTTAAAAATTCCGCAAAGCCCTGGAGACAATTTTTAAATTCAGAATAAATTTAACACCATATCCTTTCTTTAACTTAGTTTAAGTTTATAAATATCCTGCCGTAAATAAATCACCTATGCAAAAAGCCAGACTCGACGTAAACAAAGATTACATGCGGTGCATATTACTGCACACATTATGCATGTTAACTGCACATGTCCCAGATACTGTGCAGGTTAAAAGAATGTGTGCTACAGCTTTAAAGGCACTTGCTGGCTCTAAATCATTAACATACAGCAGCCTCACGTTTCAATTAAGGCCAGGGTCTGCATTGACAAAGGTTTTGTCAGGGTTTGCATTGACACAGCTAATGTTAGGGTTTGTTTAAACAAAGGTTTTGTCAGGGTTTGAATTAACACATGTTTTGTCAGGGTTTGTATAAACAAAGGTTTTGTCAGGGTCTACATTGACAGGTTTTGTCAGGGTCTCCATTGACAGGTTTTGTCAGGGTCTCCATTGACAGGTTTTGTCAGGGTCTACATTGACAGGTTTTGTCAGGGTCTGCATTGACAGGTTTTGTCAGGGTCTACATTGACAGGTTTTGTCAGGGTCTGCATTGACAGGTTTTGTCAGGGTCTCCATTGACAGGTTTTGTCAGGGTCTACATTGACAGGTTTTGTCAGGGTATGCATTGACAGGTTTTGTCAGGGTCTGCATTGACAGGTTTTGTCAGGGTCTACATTGACAGGTTTTGTTAGGGTCTGCTTTGACAGGTTTTGTCAGAGTCTGTATTGACAGATTTTGTCAGGGTATGCATTGACAGGTTTTGTCAGGGTCTGCATTGACAGGTTTTGTCAGGGTCTGCATTGACAGGTTTTGTCAGGGTCTACATTGACAAGTTTTTTCAGGGTCTACATTGACAGGTTTTTTCAGGGTCTGCATTGACAGGTTTTTTCAGGGTCTGCATTGACAAAGGTTTTGTCAGGGTCTCCATTGACAGGTTTTGTCAGGGTCTCCATTGACAGGTTTTGTCAGGGTCTACATTGACAGGTTTTGTCAGGGTCTACATTGACAGGTTTTGTCAGGGTTTGTATTGACAGAAATTTTGTCAGTGTTTGTAAAGACACAGGTTTGAAGGTTTTTGCCTGTTTTTTCATAGACACAGGTTTGAAGGTTTTGTCCAGGTTTGCATAGCCACAGGTTTGTGTGAAGGTTTGAGGGCGTGGTTTAAGGTTAGGGTCTGGGATTAAGGTTTAAGCGCTAAGGTTTGAGGGCTAGGTTTCAGGTTGTGATTAGGGTTAAAGTTTAAGGGCTAGGTTTAAGTGACCTAGGATAACACTTGTTAATTTTGTCTAACAAACAAAAGCACAAATGGTCGCCAATTTCAAATGCCGCTCTTTTGATCACCTACATCGAGCTAATCCCTTTATCAACTAGCTTCACTCCGCCTGGTCACTTTGTCAGAGGTGGTCAAAGTAATCCACTGGATCAAAAAGTGACCAATGATAAATGACCTAAGTTAAAGTGACCTAGCTAGGTTAAAGTGACCGAGGTTAAAGTGACCTAGATTAAAGTGACCTAGCTAGTTTAAAGTGACATAGCTAGGTTAAAGTGACCTAGGTTAAAGTGACCGAGGTTAAAGTGACCTAGATTAAAGTGACCTAGCTAGTTTAAAGTGACATAGCTAGGTTAAAGTGACCTAGGTTAAAGTGACCTAGCTAGGTTAAAGTGACCTAGATTAAAGTGACCAAGCTAGTTTAAAGTGACATAGCTAAGTTAAAGTGACCTAGTTGGTTTAAAGTGACCTAGCTAGGTATAAGTGACCTAGTTGGTTTAAAGTGACATAGCTAAGTTAAAGTGACCTAGTTGGTTTAAAGTGACATAGCTAAGTTAAAGTGACATAGTTGGTTTAAAGTGACATAGCTAGGTTAAAGTGACATAGTTGGTTGGTTTAAAGTGACCTAGCAAGTTTAAAGTGACCTAGATTAAAGTGACCAAGCTAGTTTAAAGTGACATAGCTAAGATAAAGTGACCTAGTTGGTTTAAAGTGACCTAGCTAGGTTAAAGTGACCTAGGTTAAAGTGACCTAGTTGGGTTAAAGTGTCCTAGGTTAAAGTGACCTAGCTAGGTTAAAGTGATAGGTTAAAGTGACCTAGGTTAAAGTGACCTAGCTAGGTTACAGTGACCTAGCTAGGTTAAAGTGACCTAGGTTAAAGTGACCTAGGTTAAAGTGACCTAGGTAAATGCGACCCATGTTAGGGTGACCTAGCTAGGTAACAAAGACCTTGGATTACATCTATTTCATATCAACCTTTAAGCAACCTTCAAAATTACCATTTATCTATTGTTGATTTTAGGTTAAAGTGACCAATGTTTAAATGATTTATGATTTTTTTTGTTCAATATTTATCCTAAACTTGAAGTAGAGAAGAATAACAATTAATTCAATATTGATGTTATCATTAATAGCTGCTTAAATTAAAAGGATCTAAATGATTTAATTTTTATGTTAATATAAATTCTTTATTTTATTGTGATCTTAATATTTAAACTTACTTTAAAAACAACAATACAAAAACATATGTACCACGTGATTCATTTATACATTTAGTAATTTGCAATAGCTAAAGTTTTTTCATAAATATAAACTCTTGCTCATGGATTTTGAATAGTTTAAAAACACTTACTTACAGTAGACAGATTTCAAAGCTGATTAAGAGCGTTTAACTGTGCATGTCTCCTATCACCTACAGTGCATATCTTGCAGCTAATACAAACAGAATCAAGTGGAACATGTAAAATATGATATGGCTCACTCCAAATGTGCATTTTGAATCATCCAACATGCACTGATAACATTGCTTCCACTATATATTTAGTCAGACGTTTACATTAAAGGTTTGCTTACAGAATTAAACATGCATCTCCCCATTAGCTTTACTACCTTACAGCACTCACAGATTGTGAATTATTTAAAAGAATAAAATAAGCCACATCTCCATTTGTTATACCAAATAAATTGAAAATGACAAAACACTGTCATGAAAAACGTTGTTGAAAAATGCAAAAAACTGTTATATTAGGTTGCTTAACGCTGAAACATTTATATCTTTAATGAATACATCTTGTTTTTTTTTGCCTAAAATAACAAATAGAGGGGAGACTGAACTTCTAATTATCCTAGATTATTATTCTATATGATCAATTATGTAGGAAAGAATGGCTGCTTTCACCAGCTCTTCTTTTTAAGTTTTTTGTCTTTTATATTTTGGTCATTGGCCAAAAGCCATAGAACAAAAGATTAAATTTGAGTGGCCTTTTTATGAAACAGATTAAAGTTGTTCCTTAATTGTAAAACAAGCATATCCCCTTGATTATTATGAAATCACTTCATCAGGGCTCACAAACTTTCATTTGGACTTATTTAAAAGTAAAAATACTATTATATATAAATTAAATGAAATCTAGTTTGAAAATTGAAAAAAAGGAATATGCTACCTCTTACCAACAGTCATCAATATGAGGAATAAATTACCCAATCTATTATTAGACTGGGTTTTGGGGTATCAGTTACTATAATTTCAAATCTACCATTGCAGTATTTCTACCAACGCATCCCTGGGTGCCGTTTCATCATTATAATCCTTGGAGCGGTTTCATTTCTAAGAGAGATGGTCAACAGTGCGGTTCAACAGTTCATAAATCTCTCCTAGCTACTTAACCCCACATCTAGGTTTCTTGGTAAAACAGCTCCGAGGTTTGATTGCCAACCGGAGTGCCGGTGAACTTGGTTGGTGGTCACCGAGCCACAATACACAATAGTGTGTATGTGTTAAGGGAACTTTTTTAGCATTTGAACCTTCAATATGATGCCCTTAACATAGAGCATAGAGGAGTCCCCCCTAGCATAGAGCTGCCAAGACAAAAATCATCAAGACTCTGAAGCGGCTGTTTGTATGGACTAGGTGGTCTCCAAGTCAAACAAGTATGTTTTCCCTTGGGTTATAATAGGACAATTAAGTACTTGCCCTAATTTTGGAGCAGCCTTAAGTGCCCTCGGGTCAACCGTGAGGATCAGACTCACAATATTTGTTATGGTAGAATTATAGTAATATTTTCATCTTAAGTTTCAAGAATTTTTCTGGAAATATTTACAAACAACTTTGTTCATATTCAGTTTGTTATGTATGGCAAATGAAATAAGATATTCAATTATTTAAAACTGAAGATTTTTTTTAATCCAGGTGCCCTGAGCTTGATGAAAGCTTAATCAGAAGCTTCACTATCAGCTTAATTCAAAATAATTATTCACAAATAAAGAGCTAATATGAATGAATTATGCAAAAGATATAACGCAAGTCTGGCCAAGTATGGCAGAGAGTAGCCAAGTTTGGTCCAAACCGTGGCCAAAATAAGGAAAACATGTTTTTTCTAACCTGAGCAGGTGGCCAGAGAAACTCCTCTCTCTGGTGCCGGTCGGCCATGTTGATTCCCGTGTAACAGTCGGCACTGAAATTGAAAACAAAAAATCATTCTGACACAGATTCATTTAACTGACAGCTGCTTATTTTCATTTCTTCAGATGAAAACTTATGTTGATCTTGCAGGAGCAAAAAAAAACAATGTTAATAACTATACAGTCATTGTTTACTTCATTCCTGCATTTTGATTGGACAAAAATGACTCCATTTGCAAAGAACATATAATTAAAATTACATGACAATAAGAGTAAGATTGACAATATTAACATGAACTTATTACATTTAGGGTCTTATTGACGATGAGAACATGAAGTCATTTTATTTTGGGTTTAACTGACAATGTTGACATGAAGTCATTACATTTAGGTTTTAGTTGACAATGGTAACATGATGTCATTCCATTTAGGTGTTTAAGTTGACAAGGTTAACATGAAATCATAACATTTTGGTTTTAGTTGGCAATGTTAACATGAAATCATTATATTTAGTTTTTAGTTGACAATTTTAACATCAAAATCATTACATTTAGGTTTTAGTTGGCAATGTTTACATGAAATCATTATATTTAGTTTTTAGTTGACAATTTCAACATGAAATCATTACATTTAGGTTTTAGTTGGCAATGTTAACATGATATCATTACATTTAGTTATAAGTTGACAATGTTAACATAACATCAATACATTTAGTTTTTAGTTGGCAATGTTAACAAGGAATCATTACATTTAGGTTATAGTTGACAATGTAAAACCTGAGGTCAATACATATAGGTTTAAGATGACAATGTTAACATGAAATCATTACATTTAGTTTTTAGTTGACAATGTTAACATGAAGTTATTACATTTAGTTTTTAGTTGACAATGTTAACATGAAGTCATAACATTTAGGTTATAGTTGACAATGTAAAACCTGAAGTCAATACATATAGGTTTAAGATGACAATGTTAACATGAAGTCATAATATTTAGTTTTTATACTTATGTGAAAAATAAGTTGACAATGTTGACATGAAGTAATTACATTAAGATTTAAGTTGACAATGTTAATATAACGTAATTACATTTAGGTTTTAGTTGACAATGTTGACATGAAGTCATAACATTTAGGTTTAAATTGACAATGTTAACATGAAGTCATTACATTCAGGTTAAAGTTTACAATGTTAAAATGAAGTCGACAATGTTTTCATGAGTCATTACATCTAGATTTTAACCGACAATGTTGACAGAAGTCATTTTGGTGTTTAATAGACAGGATTTACATGAAGTCTTTTCATTAGAGATTCATTTTACAATTGATGTATCATGATACTGTCATTAACTTAAGAATAACTTCTAGGGATTTAAATATGGTGGTAATCTAATTCTAGTGTAATTGAAAGTACAGATTAGCTTTTCAATCATCATCATAATGAATATTAAAATGCAGCCTGACAATAGCATGACATTCAGGGATTTTTCTTAAGATCAAGTTCTTCAATCATATTATTGGAAGACACTATGAACATTAGGAGAATGGGACAAACTTTCTGAACCTTATTAATTATACTGAAGATGAAAGAAATATCTTATGAATATCTAGCAATTTTTTCATGTTAACCAAGATGTCCTTGAGACCAGGAAACCTAATCTTGACCTCTTAAAAAGTACAATAGCTATAACCAGGAAACCCCCCAGTTTCAACCCTCGTATGTGACCATACTCTATACCTCTATATTGGTTTAACCCAGGAAACCCCCACTTTCAACCCAAAAAGGGCACCAAACTCTTTACTTCGATATTGGCATAACTCAGGAAAGCCCCAGTTTCAACCCTTATAAAACACCATACTCTTGACCTCAATATTAGCATAACCCAGGAAGGTACATGGTCTAGCCCCAACAAGGGAACATTCCCTTGGCCTCAAAATTGTCATAACCCAGGTAAGTCCATGGTACAGCCCAAAAATGGGAACATTCCCTTGGCCTCAATATTGTCATAACCCAGGTAAGTCCATGGTACAGCCCAAAAATGGGAACATTCCCTTGGCCTCAATATTGTCATAACCCAGGTAAGTCCATGGTACAGCCCCAAAATGGGAACATTCCCTTGGCCTCAATATTGTCATAACCCAGGTAAGTCCATGGTACAGCCCCAAAATGGGAACATTCCCTTGGCCTCAATATTGTCATAACCCAGGTAAGTCCATGGTACAGCCCAAAAATGGAACATTCCCTTGGCCTCAATATTGTCATAACCCAGGTAAGTCCATGGTACAGCCCAAAAATGGGAACATTCCCTTGGCCTCAATATTGTCATAACCCAGGTAAGTCCATGGTACAGCCCCAACAAGGGAACATTCCCTTGGCCTCAAAATTGTCATAACCCAGGTAAGTCCATGGTACAGCCCCAAAATGGGAACATTCCCTTGGCCTCAATATTGTCATAACCCAGGTAAGTCCATGGTACAGCCCAAAAATGGGAACATTCCCTTGGCCTCAATATTGTCATAACCCAGGAAAGTACATGGTACAGCCCCAACAGGGGAACATTCCCTTGGCCTCAATATTGTCATAACCCAGGAAAGTACATGGTACAGCCCCAACAGGGGAACATTCCCTTGGCCTCAATATTGTCATAACCCAGGAAGGTACATGGTCAAGCCCCAACAGGGGAACATTCCCTTGGCCTCAAAATTGTCATAACCCAGGTAAGTCCATGGTACAGCCCAAAAATGGGAACATTCCCTTGGCCTCAATATTGTCATAACACAGGAAAGTACATGGTACAGCCCCAACAGGGGAACATTCTCTTCACCTTGATATTGTCATAACTCAGGAAAGTACATGGTACAGCCCTAACAGGGGAACATTCTCTTCACCTTGATATTGTCATAACTCAGGAAAGTCCATGGTACAGCCCCAACAGGGGAACATTCTCTTCACCTTGATATTGTCATAACCCAGGAAAGTCCATGGTACAGCCCCAACAGGGGAACATTCTCTTTACCTCAATATTGTCATAACCCAGGAAAGTCCATGGTACAGCCCAAACAGGGGAACATTCTCTTCACCTTGATATTGTCATAACCCAGGAAAGTACATGGTACAGCCCCAACAGGGGAACATTCTCTTCACCTTGATATTGTCATAACCCAGGAAAGTACATGGTACAGCCCCAACAGGGGAACATTCTCTTGATCTTGATATTGTCATAACCCAGGAAAGTACATGGTACAGCCCCAACAGGGGAACATTCTCTTCACCTTGATATTGTCATAACCCAGGAAAGTACATGGTACAGCCCCAACAGGGGAACATTCTCTTCACCTTGATATTGTCATAACCCAGGAAAGTACATGGTACAGCCCCAACAGGGGAACATTCTCTTCACCTTGATATTGTCATAACCCAGGAAAGTCCATGGTATAGCTCCAACAGGGGAACATTCTCTTGATCTTGATATTGTCATAACCCAGGAAAGTCCATGGTACAGCCCCAACAGGGGAACATTCTCTTGATCTTGATATTGTCATAACCCAGGAAAGTACATGGTACAGCCCCAACAGGGGAACATTCTCTTCACCTTTATGTTGTCATAACCCAGGAAAGTCCATGGTATAGCTCCAACAGGGGAACATTCTCTTGTCCTTGATATTGTCATAATCCAGGAAAGTACATGGTACAGCCCCAACAGGGGAACATTCTCTTGATCTTGATATTGTCATAACCCAGGAAAGTACATGGTACAGCCCCAACAGGGGAACATTCTCTTTACCTTGACATTGTCATAACCCAGGAAAGTACATGGTACAGCCCCAACAGGGGAACATTCCCTTGGCCTCAATATTGTCATAAATCAGGAAAGTCCATGGTACAGCCCTAACAGGGGAACATTCTCTTCACCTTTATGGTGTCATAACCCAGGAAAGTCCATGGTATAGCTCCAACAGGGGAACATTCTCTTGACCTTGATATTATCATAACTCAGGAAAGTACATGGTACAGCCCCAACAGGGGAACATTCTCTTCACCTTTATGGTGTCATAACCCAGGAAAGTCCATGGTATAGCTCCAACAGGGGAACATTCTCTTGTCCTTGATATTGTCATAACCCAGGAAAGTCCATGGTACAGCCCCAACAGGGGAACATTCTCTTCACCTTGATGTTGTCATTACCCAGGAAAGTACATGGTATAGCTCCAATAGGGGAACATTCTCTTCACCTTGATATTGTCATTACCAGGAAAGTCCATGGTATAGCTCCAACAGGGGGACATTCTCTTCACCTTGATGTTGTCATTACCCAGGAAAGTCCATGGTATAGCTCCAACAGGGGGACATTCTCTTCACCTTGATATTGTCATTACCAGGAAAGTACATGGTACAGCCCCAACAGGGGAACATTCTCTTCACCTTGATGTTGTCATTACCCAGGAAAGTCCATGGTATAGCTCCAACAGGGGGACATTCTCTTCACCTTGATGTTGTCATTACCCAGGAAAGTACATGGAATAGCTCCAATAGGGGAACATTCTCTTTACCTTGATATTGTCATAACCCAGGAAAGTCCATGGTACAGCCCCAACAGGGGAACATTCTCTTCACCTTGATATTATCATAACCCAGGAAAGTCCATGGTACAGCCCCAACAGGGGAACATTCTCTTTACCTCAATATTGTCATAACCCAGGAAAGTCCATGGTACAGCCCAAACAGGGGAACATTTTATTGACATTGATATTGTCATAACCCAGGAAAGTCCATGGTACAGCCCTAACAGGGGAACATTCTCTTCACCTTGATATTGTCATAACCCAAGAAAGTACATGGTACAGCCCCAACAGGGGAACATTCTCTTCACCTTGATATTGTCATAACTCAGGAAAGTACATGGTACAGCCCTAACAGGGGAACATTCTCTTCACCTTGATATTGTCATAACCCAGGAAAGTACATGGTACAGCCCCAACAGGGGAACATTCTCTTGTCCTTGATATTGTCATAATCCAGGAAAGTCCATGGTACAGCCCTAACAGGGGAACATTCTCTTCACCTTGATATTGTCATAACCCAGGAAAGTACATGGTACAGCCCCAACAGGGGAACATTCTCTTCACCTTGATATTGTCATAACCCAGGAAAGTACATGGTACAGCCCCAACAGGGGAACATTCTCTTCACCTTTATGTTGTCATAACCCAGGAAAGTCCATGGTATAGCTCCAACAGGGGGACATTCCCTTGCCCTCAATATTGTCATTACCAGGAAAGTACATGGTACAGCCCCAACAGGGGAACATGCTCTTGAATTTGATGTTGTCATAATCCAGGAAAGTCCATAGATTAGCCAGTTCTTGACCACTATATTGACATAACCCAGGCAAGTCCAAGGTCTGTATTCACTAAGGTCTTCAGTCTGAGTTTTAGACTCAGAGAAGTGAATTTGAAAAAGTTACATAATTATTATCTTTGATATAAATAATGTTGGCAAGAGATGTGTGAATTATTACTAAATATATTATTTGAAAGACGTGAAGCATTTTTCTAACATTATTGATCTTCCAATACAGTTTTACAACGAAATTCAGATATGCAGTTTTGAGTCACACTTAGACTCAAGATGTAAGTACATAATAAATTATAGACCAAGAGTATGAGAACCATCATTCTCTTGATCTCTCAAAAAGGACTTTCATTACTAAGATTTACCTCATTCTTATGAAAATGGATGTTTGTTTATTTTTAAGCAATAGCTTCTATTTTAACCAAATGTTCGAGAAAAAAAAGGTGTCAGTCTGAATGATTGGCATATTTTGACATAATTAAATGCAGAAAAATGCTTTTTTTGGAAGCAATGATGCATCAAACTCTGTGTAACTGTGTTGTTTATGTCTCTAATGAATTCAGGAAGACGGCATCTTTCAAAATGAGAATTTGATGAGGGGTTTTCTGGTTGTCAATATTCAATGACAAAGTTCAAAATTCTACTCAAAATTTTCCATTATAAAAGCTGACTGTTTAACATTTCCAATCTAAATATAAATAAATTAAAAACAATGTTAAAAAGGGGGCTTACTCAGTTTGCTCAGTCACTTTTTTTCAGACAAAATCTGTATAACAAAATTCAAATGGTATGATCTAAAGAATGTTTGTATTCTGACCACCATTCTGAGCCAACATTCTGAGCCACCATTCTGAGCCAACATTCTGGCCACCATTTTGAGCCACCATTCTGAGTCACAATTCTAAACCACCATTCTGAGCCAACATTCTGGCCACCATTCTGAACCACCATTCTGAACCACCATTCTGACCCACCATTCTAAACCACCATTCTGAACCACCATTCTGAACCACCATTCTGACCCACCATTCTGACCCACCATTCTGAACCACCATTCTGACCCACCATTCTGAGCCAACATTCTAAACCACCATTCTGAACCACCATTCTGAGCCAACATTCTGGCCACCATTTTGAGCCACCATTCTGAGTCACAATTCTAAACCACCATTCTGAGCCAACATTCTGGCCACCATTCTGAACCACCATTCTGAACCACCATTCTGACCCACCATTCTAAACCACCATTCTGAACCACCATTCTGAACCACTATTCTGACCCACCATTCTGAACCACCATTCTGAACCACCATTCTGACCCACCATTCTAAACCACCATTCTGAACCACCATTCTGAACCACCATTTTGAACCACCATTCTGACCCACCATTCTAAACCACCATTCTGAACCACCATTCTGACCCACCATTCTAAACCACCATTCTGAACCACCATTCTGACCCACCATTCTAAGCCAACATTCTGGCCACCATTTTGAGCCACCATTCTGACCCACCATTCTGACCCACCATTCTAAACCACCATTCTGAACCACCATTCTGAACCACCATTCTGACCCACCATTCTAAACCACCATTCTGAACCACCATTCTGAACCATCATTCTGAACACCATAATCTGAACCAACATTTAGCCACAAGTCTGACCGACATTCTGACGGAAATTTTTATATAAATACATTTGTATAAGATGGCACTTAGCGACATCTACTTATAATTGATATGACGCAAAATGTGAGCATGACTGCCCTTGATAATAACCTTCTTTGTTTAACACAGCTATATATATTGAATCTATGTCCGTCCAGTCAGGGCTACCATGAATGTGGCTTGCTAGTCTCACCATTGGTTTAACAGTTATGAATATATACATCAGGCCGGTGCAGTGTCCTGTCAATTCTGGACATTCATGAGTATGATAGTTTCAAAGACATTTTTAAGTTTCTTGACATGTATATTATGTACGATTTCTACATTTAGATAAAACTATGAGAAAATGTAGTCTGGCTTGACAGACTTCAGTAACTAATAAATGATGTAAGTAAAAAGTATATCCCACGAGTATCAGTTTTCAACAAAATTATACATTACAAAGACAGAAGTTATAATATGTATATATATATATAAGCAATTACCGTGAAATCTGTTCAGTTTAAAGCCTATTCCCTTCTGCATGTATGCATGTGCAGATTGTCACACAAAATCTTTAAACTTGACTACACACTGCCAGGAGGTAATTACAGCTGCACGATGCACATGCATGCATGTTGGTTGCACACGCGAACGTCTATTCAATACAATGCGACAAAATGCAGTGAATATCTAATCCTTGCAGTAGCAAATTGCACTTCACTTTGTAATGTATGGGTTTTGTAATTTACTAGAAATATAAATGTAGAGTTGGTTGAAGATTTAAGCAAATATAACTTTATATATAAATAAGTCAACAGCCACCTAGATATATTATTTCACATGAAAGGGGCTGAAGCAGGGGTGGGGGTGGAGCAGGGATGGGGTAGTGGAGGGGCAGGGGATGAGGGGGGAACTAACAAAACCATAGATAAAACACTTCTATATCAGATACAGCAGGGTTTTATCAAGGATTTGACGCTAGAGGGGGTCTACTTTGGCGGTGCCACTAAGTACGGGGTGCACCCCTTTCCCAGAAATGGAAAAAACAGGCTCTAAACATGGTAAGAGAGAATGGGTATTCTTTCGCATGAAATTCTCTTGGCCTATCAAAATAGGCAATATAATAACCAAGGGAAGAAACTTGACTGCCAAACCTTAGAGCAAATTCCAACACTAGTGCCTGATTCCAATGCTAGTTCCAGATTCCAACACTTTTGTCAGATTCCAACACTTGTGCCAGATTCCAGCACTTGTGTCAGATTCCAACACTTGTGCCAGATTCCAACACTTGTGCCAGACTCCAGCACTTGTGCCAGATTCCAGCACTTGTGCCAGATTCCAACACTTGTGCCAGACTCAACACTTGTGCCAGACTCCAGCACTTGTGCCAGATTCCAGCACTTGTGCCAGATTCCAACACTTGTGCCAGACTCAACACTTGTGCAAGATGCCAACACTTGTGCCAGATTCCAGCACTTGTACTCCAACACTTGTGCAGAATCCAGCATTTGTGCCAGATGCCAACTCTTGTGCCAGATTCCAACACTTGTGCCAGATGCCAACACTTGTGCCAGATTACAACATTTGTGCCAGATAACAACACTTGTGCCAGATTCCAGCACTTGTGTCAGATTCCAACACTTGTGCCAGACGTAACACTTGTGCCAGATGCCAACACTTGTACTCCAACACTTGTGCCAGATTCGAACACTTGTGCCAGATACGAACACTTAAGTGCCAGATTACAAGATTTGTGCCAGATTACAACATTCGTGTTTTTCTGGTTACACGTATAGTTAGTTTCATGTGAATAATTGGAACACTTTTGTATCATGGCCAAATTAAGTTTAAGTTTTGCATGTCCTTTTCATACCAAGGAGCAGAACTCAATAATTGTTTAAAGGGACTCAACACCAGATGATACAATTGCAAGGAAAAAAAAGAAATTTGTCAAAAACGTACACAAAATTTCTATCATTGTGTACAATACAACGAATCTTAATTACTGATCGATGTATCACATTGCGTACGACACATGCATCTTATTACTGATCGATGTATCACATTGCGTACGACACATGCATCTTATTACTGATCGATGTATCACATTGCGTACGACACATGCATCTTAATTACTGATCGATGTATCACATTGCGTACGACACATGCATCTTATTACTGATCGATGTATCACATTGCGTACGACACATGCATCTTATTACTGATCGATGTATCACATTGCGTACGACACATGCTCTTATTACTGATCTATGTATCACATTGCGTACGACACATGCATCTTATTACTGATCGATGTATCACATTGCGTACGACACATGCATCTTATTACTGATCGATGTATCACATTGCGTACGACACATGCATCTTATTACTGATCGATGTATCACATTGCGTACGACACATGCATCTTATTACTGATCGATGTATCACATTGCGTACGACACATGCATCTTATTACTGATCGATGTATCACATTGCGTACGACACATGCATCTTATTACTGATCGATGTATCACATTGCGTACGACACATGCATCTTATTACTGATCGATGTATCACATTGCGTACGACACATGCATCTTATTACTGATCGATGTATCACATTGCGTACGACACATGCATCTTATTACTGATCGATGTATCACATTGCGTACGACACATGCATCTTATTACTGATCGATGTATCACATTGCGTACGACACATGCATCTTATTACTGATCGATGTATCACATTGCGTACGACACATGCATCTTATTACTGATCGATGTATCACATTGCGTACGACACATGCATCTTATTACTGATCGATGTATCACATTGCGTACGACACATGCATCTTATTACTGATCGATGTATCACATTGCGTACGACACATGCATCTTATTACTGATCGATGTATCACATTGCGTACGACACATGCATCTTATTACTGATCGATGTATCACATTGCGTACGACACATGCATCTTATACAGTTTTGCATACTTTTTCAATACGAAATTTACTGGATTTGTCTACTAATTAAATCCCAGTTAATTTAAAAAAAGCATTTGGGTATGTACCTGTACTTGTCACGTGACAATCACATGCTAAATATACACACTATAAAATGGGAAACCATTATCTTCAATTTTTTAAATGGGTAAACTCAGCTGAGACAGCAGCAAGATTTTCTTTTAATCATGTAAAATTATGTATTATCAGACTTATACCAGCTCATGTTGAAAATTCTAGGCTTGTTATATGTAAAGAGTGCTGATTTTGGTGTCCAGCTCCTTTAAGGTTGGATGCACAGTGACCCCATGTTATTTGGTATCTTCTGAAAGAGTTGTTTATGTAGTTAAGTGTACTTAAAAAAAGGACAGAAAATGATACAGACAAAAACCATTTTGGCCTTGAAAATAGATATCTGATTTCAGTTGAAAGAAGCAGAAATACAAGCTACAATAACTTCATGTATTATGACAGTTTTTTCATTTGTTTTACATATAATTAGTAATACCCAACACAGTACCCTTTTAAATAAGGCCTAAAAAAAAAATATGTCTGTTTTCTGTAACCCGACCGACCATAATGCAATTGTAGTATGAAACCATGGCTTTTTAATAAAAGATATAAAAGCTTTATCCTTAAATATTTTTCAAATGAAGAAACATACACTTTACAATTCTGCCACCACATTTTGACACAGACTGAACGAAAATGAATTAACAAAGAAGAAAAGTACACAGGAAAAATCAAATGTTAGGGTATTAATTCTCCTTTTACCTTAAAATGACCTTGACCTTAAAGTAGTTAAGGTTATATGTCAATTTGAAGTTCATAATGAGAAGAGTTATATCCATTTGACTATTCTTTCTTAGTTAATATATAATAAAAGGCTATATTCGAACACAGTATTTTTACTGAAATGGCAATTAATGGCGGCTATCTTTGGCGCCATCTTGGATATTTCCTCTTCGCAAGAGCCGCCATGTGGCCAAACTCACTTTCAAAATCAACAGAATTTAACCTTCAATTTGATATCAAAATATTTGTAAAACGGAGGGGTGCAGTAAATGTCCTTATTTTTCCCATTTTTCTGCCCTGGAACCAAGACTTTAATGCATGGCTATTGACTTCAAGTTTACCCATTTATTAAAAATCGGATTATTTAAAATAAGAAAACAACATCCTCCGAAACGTTTTTCATGAGCTTTGATGAATCGGGTCATTAGGTTCGTGTACCTAGATATAAAAAAAACGTATTCTACGATTTAGGACAAGTTATTAAATTTCAATTTAATGTACCAAAAAGTTTGTTATAAAGGTATACGACAAACGTTTCTTGTTATTTTGATGTTTCCTTTTTTATGCTTCCACGCCATGTCAATAAATGTTTAAGAAAATATAAGATGGATCCTGAGAGGGTCCTGGTAGTCATGTTCAGATTATTTGCAAGAATTACAAGTTATAAAACTTTGACCCAGCGTGCACAATATTTGCACTGAGACCTGACTATTACGGAATAAAATATTTGAAAGGCCAAATAAGGAAACAAAATAGTTTTCTCTTTATTGCGTGAAAAACGTTCGGTAATATTCGAAATACGCAATGAATGTTCTGAATTGTAAATTTCCTGAAATATTCTTTATTTAATATACCGTAAACATCATTAAAGCAAATGTACGACAAAATAGCGCAATGCGGCATATATATGATCGACATTCCATTCATTGCATGTAAAGGTAATAGTTAACCTTTACAAGAGGGTTAGATTAGGCTTTTGATTCTTTTATATGTAACTCTCAGTAGATTATCAAAAGCATATATTTTATTATATGGTTAATAGACCTTTTGAGGTCGTTACCGTCTGCAAAGGCTCGCAAAATGGTTTACAGTCCGAGTGCGAAGCACGAAGGTTGTAAACATTTTAAGTGCATTTGCAGGGGGTAAGGACCGAAAAAGGTGTACTATCGCTTTATTGCATAAAATACACACCATGATTAACTTTTGTGTTCTAAAAAGCTGTTAAATGTCAGGAAAATGAAAACAAGAGCTAGTTAAAATTAACCTCTATAACATATTTATTTTTCTTTTACATTAAGCTCGATAAGGGCCGCAACGTGTTCAGTCGATTGGAAAGTGTTTTCTTGTTTTTAATTTACTGGATGACTTGTATTATTTACACACAATACCTATCGGGTAATCGATTAATTACCGATGTATTCATACTTTAACATTTATATGTTTTGGCACCTAATTAAACCGGAGAAATTTGTTTAAATGTTCTAGGTAAAATGTACAGCATATTCAGCATCAGAGAAAAGAAAATTTGAAAACTCTTTGTTCAGTACATGAGGTGTAATGGAATCATCTCCATATAAGTCGTTTGTTCTGAATTAAAATCGACAGATATAACTAAAGTTGTGAGGAGTTAAACGTTTTAGACTTTGTACTATCTAGTAAACACGCCTTTTGCCAGAAAAAGACAACTCAGAAGAGTTCCGAATAAAATTCCAGCGATTTGATTGGCTGACGGGTAATCGTGTAAGTCTTGCAATTGTTGGGTTACGTAAAGTTCCTACATGATATCTATGCTAGTGTAATATGTAATGAATTATGATGAAACATCTCTCTTACGTCCTGTTCCACCTCGAGTTTTTTTTTTTTTATCACGTATCCTTCGAGACCGCGTAGCAATCGAGACGGATGTATGCTATATCGAATGAGACGTGATAAAGGCGGTCAGAAAACTCTCTATCGTATCATATTTTCAATTATATGTCTTACTTTATAATTTAATGTCTTATCGCAGCTTTTATCAATGAAATTGCAGTTAGCTTTTATACGAAATTTTCCGGAAATTACGCCATAAATCAATAGCATGATTTAGTAAGTGCATTTTGTCTTAAAAAGAAACACAAATCAGTAGTTGAAATATGTCTTAATAGTTTTTATAGAAAATACATAACGTTCCTAAAAAGGTAACACTGGTGCGTTAAATAATATTATAACAACTCGCTGTATTTTCTTGGGAAAGGAATCTTAAGGCATCTAATAAATAGTGGATATCTTCTTTTTTACGAAACATGTGTCATGTTATAAAAAATGTACGGTCTTTGTCACATGATACACAATATACATGTATTAAACTTGTTTGGGAAAAGTAATAAAGCTGAATTAATTCATTATACAAAATGCACTGTATTTAAATGTTACAAGTATGGTTACATACCAATATTTGTTTTGGCCGGATCGGTTTTCTCTTTGCGATGAATCGTTTCAAATGTAACCAGATCAAAGTCCTCTAGCGCGTCATTTGTACGTCCACTGTGAGTTGTATTCGTCGTAGAGCTGTCTGCGTCTGTTTGAAATAGATAAAGTGACAGGAACTGCAATAGGTTTACAAAGAGTGGCACATGGGTTTGTTTTTACCTCACTGGGCTGTATGTTTTCCAAGCTGTGGTCAAATTGACACTGAGAAGGCTTATATAGATGCACATGGGTTTGATTTTGATCTTAATGGGCTAAACGTTTCCAAAATGTGGTCCGATGGGCACTGTGTATTCTTACTTAGAGCTTGTAATATATTTGTTTGGATCTAATATATGGGCTTCGTGGTTTCCAAAGTGGGGTCTATTTGACACTTTATGCTCACTCAGGGCTGCACATGCGTTTGTTTTGATCTAAAATGTTGTTGTTTTTGTATTTGCCAAATATGGTCTAATGGGTACTGGGTAAGCTTTTTTAGAGCAGCACATTAGTTTGATTGACTCTAAATGGGCTTAATGGTTTCTAAATTAGTTTCTTTATTACACTGAGTAGGTCGAATGAGAGCTGCTTATCACAAGGATTGGTTCTGATGGGCTTTATGGTGTCTGAATATGGTCTATTTGACACTGATTAGGCTTACATAGAGCTGCACATGCGTTGTGTTTTTATCTAAATGGGCATAATGGTTCCCAAAATGTGATCTTGCACTGTGTATGCTTCAAACGGGTTTGTTTGGATCTAAATGAGCTTTATGGTTTCCAAAATGGGGTCTATTTAACATTTAGCAGGCTCATTCCGTGCTGAACATGGGTTTGCTTTGATCTAAATTGGCTTCATAGTTGCCTTACAGTTGTCTTATGTGTACTGTGTAAGTTTATACAGAGTTGTACATGGGTTTGTTCGGCTCTAAATGGGCTTTATGGTTGCCAAAATGTGGTCTATTTGACACTGAGAATTTAACCGACTTAATTATTGACATTTTGAGTTTTTACCTATTGATATGCTCCACTGTACACTGGTACTGGTACGAATTTTGCTCGTATAGTACCTATATGGTCCTGGATATAGCAACTTTATTGATCACCTGGCACTCGATTGGCTTGATGCAGTCTGTATTTGGCAGATATCAGGATGAATTTTTTTTTATTTGACACAAAGTGGACTTGAGAATAGCCAGTGTGATGATGGTCTATATTCTGACTCATATTTGCTAAATAAACTCGCAGCAAGTAATAAACTTTCCTCAAGGTGGAAAATATAGAACGAGAGGTGGATTAACTTCGTTTATTACAATCTTGTTGTACACATGTACATACGTTTGTGTGTGGTAAAAACGGTAAATATACAAATAGACTGTATCACTAGAATGTCAACACAAAATTACATATAGTTTTGCCTTTAATATTTATGCAAAAAGCTACAGAAACAAGCTCAGTAGCAAAACGTTTACGGTTAAGTGGCACTGGGCAAACGCCAAAGACATAGAATACAAATTCATAAACAAGAAACATAGAAGAACAGTACAAAACTCTACAAACAGCACAGTGCATACATACTATATATATATATATATATATATATATATATATATATATATATATATATATATATATATATGTATATATATATATATGTATATATATATATATATATATATATATATATATATATATATATATATAATTGGTATGTTAATCAAGAATTGTTAGGTACCGCCTTGGAACGGTCAGTAAAATGTTAATTTACTGGGGGTTTAAACCAGTTTATGTGCACAAACCTCACTCTTATCCCAACGATCCTTAATAAAGATAAAACGCAAAAGGTAAATCTTATCAAAGTATGCATTAGGCCACACCAAATTAATGTTTAGTTCCTCGGATTTTTGCCAAAAAAAATTGGAGCGAGCGAGCGAAAAAAAAAATGTCAGTTTTCATAAAAACCGAAGCGAGCGAAGAGCGAAAAATATATTTTTCCTTATATTCAATATAAATGAGAAAGATTGATCAAATAATTGCCCTTAAACCCATTTTAATGCCATCTTGAACTGAACCTCTAATGGACATTGGGAAAATGTTGGAATACATACTATTTATTCATCCGTGTTTAGTACAAACATTATATGGATATTTCTAATTTCTTATATAATTAAAACGTACTTTAATATGACGATCATTCATAATAATAAATAACCCTGCTTTTAGTAAAAAGTTTGAAACGACTTATATAAATCTACCTTAATCAGTTTAACATAATATGCAACTGTATTTAGACATAACTTAGGATTGATTTTGGATTTGTAAAAAATGATCACTTACACACTCGCATCATCAAACATCAGACTCCATATAACAGACTAAATTTTGTTTTTATTATCACAGGAAATGCAATGACATGTGCTTATTAAAACAAAAAGAACAAAGAGTATTTTTCAGAGTACCTTTTTTGGTTATTTAGATGTTTTTATGCACCAGCCAATTGTATATGCCCCCCCCCCCCCTAAGTCCGGGATAGCGGGGACTTTGACTTCCGGTCTCTCAAAACCCGGGTAAAATACCCGACCTGCAGGGACACACTGCTGGTAAAATCCCTGCCAAATGGCCCCCCAACCCCGAATACCTATGTGAGGCCCATTCCCGACTATTTTCAATATGAAGACAAAACCACATTCACTAGGCACTGCGGGGCCACCTTAAAGGTAAAAACACAGCCCATTGCCTCTGCTGTACCCGGTATACCACGGAAACAAGGGTGAGGGTCGGGCGGGGCAGTGGTTACAATTGACAAGTGCATTACAATCCCGGATTATGTTGCAAATAAAAACAAAATATAAGGTGATAAACTTAGGCTTACTTATATTGAGGTATATCCAGACCAGTGTTTATATCGCTATTTGTGAAAAGATGTTTGTTCAAAACTGTTGCTTTGTCAGAATTTGATCAAAAATGAGCTTGATACATCAATTTGGACCAAACAATGACTCATGTTTCAGTTAAGTTGACCTGTGACATCTTCAGCATCGTCGTAACGAGGTAAAATGTTGGTCCCTTGTATTATGACTTGAATAAAATAGTACTAAGTTGATCATTCCGATTTCCATTCAAATCGAGTCACTAATTACGCAATATAATCATCAGTCTCAGATACACATGCTTTATTGCGTAATGATTGCTTTAAATAATGATCCTTTAGTGTATGAGACGATCAACAATGACTTCAAGCATGCTCAAAACATATTTATTGTCAAAAATAAGATTTAATTTCCAAACTTCGAGCCACATTGTTTATACCGGAAGCGGCCATTTTGATTGAATTTATTGAACCCATGCTAAACCGATCGATATACAGTATAAAAACACTACGCATCGGTAACTTCCCTTTACAAAAACAAGAAAACTAGCGTAGAAAAATTATACTTGATTATTTTTAGCCTTCTAATAAATTATTACCTGAAAAAAATCTGCTTGGCGATTAAAATGGAGATGCGCGCGCACAAAAAAAATAAAAATATTTTTTTTTACATTTTCAAAAAAATAGGAGCGGTAAATCCGCGGAACGAAATATCAATTTGGTGTGGCCTTACCTTGAGGAAACTTATCAATTAAACAAATAATAATAAACGTAAAGGTAAACCCCTGCAGACGGAGGGAATCAATTCAGAGCACCTAATGCAAACTCTTTTCAAAGAAACGATGCAGTCATCGTTACAAACTAAAAACATTCCACACAGTCTGCCTTAAATTAAAGGTTTAAAACTGTGTAATCATAGAGTTTCATAATAAAAAACATCATTGTACTAAAACTAGGAAAAATTAAAGAAAAACATTATTAAAAAAGCGACTTGTACTTGCTAATCTCTTCTTCCAAATGATTTGTAAATGTAAAATATTTGAAGAAAATGAAGTCACATGCCAAAACAATCGTAGTCAGCCAAAACGTGTTCGCCAAATACGGTTTTAAAGATAACATGAATTAGCAAAATCTTCATAAAAAAATCAAAGCACTGAAAGTTTAGTTATGAAAGGATGCTATATTCAACCCAATATTTTGTTTCAGGTATTCATCTTCGAGGCAACTAGAAGGCAAGTGCTCTTCAAAATATTGCCTTTATATCCACGGTTTAAATAAAGTCCAAGTAATTCATTAAGTCTATCTGCCCAACTACCTGCTGGAAACATTTTAATTTTACGAATTTTCTTTAAAACATCACCATAAAAATCGGGATGAGCAATAATATCAGCAATGAGCGATTGAAGACTACTACTGTACTTTGATATGAGATTATACTGACCATTAACACATTTTGAGAAAGTTTTCCTTAATTTAAAATATCTGAAACCCTGTTTAAGAAGTTTTTGCGTCATAAGTTTACTGCGAGAGCTGATTTGTTTTACATCTGTACATATTCTAGCAAATCATATCAACTGTGCAATAAAAACACCATATAATTGTGAAATAGAAACATCACCATCTAAAGAAGGGTAATTAATTATTTTAAAATTAAAATCATCACGTTTATCATAAAGATTGACGCTCAATATATCTTCCTTTACTTCTAGTTGCAGATCTAAATAGGATGCTTTTAAAACGGATGTATTAGATTTATTAAGTTGCAATTGTGAAGGGTATATCGAATGAATGTTATCTGTAAACACAGGATTATCTTTACTTAGAATATCATCAATATATCTAAAAGTGCTATTGAATTTATCAACAAGAGCTCGATCTCCAGACTATGTTAATTTTAACATATATTCACTTTCATAGCAGTATAAAAAGAGGTCTGCAAGTTGAACTTTCTAGAATTATCAAGGAAAATATATACTTAACATCGCAATGAAGATATAACGTCTTAGTTTCAATCCATATCACTCACGAGATTAAATCTAACACATAGACATTTTTCTAACGATACGAAAGTTTTAAGTACGAATGCGCTTGACGGAAAATAACGATTGTAAATATATCAAGACAATTGAAGCAAGACATTTATAACAACAGTCAGTTTAAAATACATACATTTTTGTGAACTTCCGAGCATCTAAGTTCAAATCGGACTAAAATTTTCGGTAGAAAGAAAATGAAAGCCTCGTGGTATGATTTTACCAGAAACTCAAAAAAAAAATGCGCCGAAAAGCCAATGTTACACACAATTAATTTAAATTAAAAGAATCAGCATACTTCCCACCTGTTCTAACATTTTCTGCATTGTACGCCCTTCAGGAATGGGAGTAAAATTTACAAAATGTTCCAATAAACGTTAACAGGCAAGATTATAATCTTATCAAAATACGACAGTCAAAATGAATAATGATGACTAAGACATTCTTTAATGCAGTTGAATATATTTACTTCAAAAAGGACTCGACTGTTCGGCTCTTACAGAAACATTAAGAATAATATATATGTAAACTAACGTTGAAACATTAAAATTAACTTAAGACTGCCAGTATTTTATCCAATATATCTTAAACATCTTAAAGCATTTCTTAATTCAGTATTCACAATGACAATCATAGTCTAAAAATGTTGCAAAACAAAAACAAACCTGACAGTTTGTAAATTAGATAAGACTATCTAAATCCTTAGGAAATACAGAAACATTAGTTTCCTACCAACTGCACCATATCAACAACTGGTCTGGTATAAAATACCTTGTTGCCTTCCCTAATAACAATATCTTCGACCTTGTGAATTCTCCCATCCACACTTTGGAACACCCGCGTGACTCTACCCATAGGCCAACAGTGGCGAGCAGCCTCAACATCTTTTTACTTAACAACATCACCAATTTTCAACTGAGTTTGCTGCTGACCCCACTTGCACCTTTCCTGTAATGTTTGCAGATATTCTCGCCTCTATCGAAGCCAACACTGACTAGCCAAATACTGAACTTGTTTCCATCCAGCCCGATGCAAGTCCTTATTGGCAATAGTGCCAAGAGGGGGGTTGTCCCTCCATCCAAATTGTGTCCGACTTTCGCAAAAAGCTCTGAGAAGGCTCATCTTCAACACTTATCGCATCTGCTTGAATTTTATCAATAGCACCACCAAGCAAGTGCCCCTTTCAGAACGGAAAACTTTCACTTTACCACGTACAGGTACAAATCTCCCCAGGGTATTAGTAAATGTAGAAGAATATTTATCTTCAATGACTTCTATGTGAACAGCTAGTTCAACATGTAAACAGTACAGTCTAACGTTTTGATGCTGCTTATCCCCCTCTGGTTTCGCCTTGTAACAATTTCCCAAGGGCCGAAGAAGTTTGTACTCCTAAATTGTCTGATACACATTGGAGATTTCAACGGCTTAAACAGCACCGCATATGCCTATGAAAATAGATGCAATTCTACTCTTTCCATCTGGCTAAGTGAACCATCAAAGTAACTCCTAGATAGTGGAAAACTTTTCATGACTTCAGGAACATTGAAAGCAATCTTGTGAAGGCGTAACCTACTCAAATATCTCAAGAGTAAATCTACAGCGCCCTCTACCGTTGACTTTGACGTCAGACACAAAGCTTTGAACATCTTGATCAGATTTCTACACTGACTTGCGGTGACCGTATGTCACAATAGCAGGGGAAGGACTGTTTCCGAAAACATTCTTACACATGCGATACTCAACTAAGGGGTTTAAAGGGTTGTTATCTTTGAACAATAGAAACCGCAGCAGATTTCTGTCTTTCTCATGAATATTGAAAGAGTAGAACATTTGTTCAATATCCAATTCACAGTAACATTTTCCTTTCTGAAACGCATCAACACCTTTTGCAAGCTGTTAACAAAGTCAGGACCTTGCAAAAGAACTCAGTTTAAATGAACTGTACACCAGATTGGCACCAAAAAAGTATATTTCTGTACCGAATCTCAGGACAGTTATTTTTTTAATGTTTTACTCTTTGATGTCATAATTATAAAAAAAACTAACAAAATATAAAATCAAATCAAGTCTGAGACCGGTGTCGCCAAAATTGCAGTCCAGTGTTGTATCCACCGTGCTAAGAAGGCTCACACGAAATGGATGGTGGGAATATTTAAGCTATATACCTAACTTGGTATTATCACGTGATAACATCGACCGGCCAATCACACATAAGGAACGAATTTAATAGAAAGACATACCTAGTAATCTTTGTAATGAAAAAATACGAAAAAACTGCAAAAAAAATAAATTAATTCTAAACCATGTGGTACTTCAGATAGTAAGTATCAATACTTTGGACACATCGATACCAAGTTTATGTTAGTTTTCGACATTTATTTTTTTCGCCATTTAATCAAACGAGTACAGCCCCCTTTATACAAACCTTCAAACACTACCAAGGGGTCAAACACAACTCGAACCTGACCATCTTTTCTCGGATGGTTAAAAATACGCAAATACCAACATTCTTCAGCGGGACTCAAAACTGGTGCTCTTTCTTCTGCAAGACCATTGCTGAGTAACATGCCCATGAAATCAAAAAATGTTCTTAATTTATAGAATTTTTCTCAAGGCTCTTGGAAAGAGTATTTGCTCCTTTGAGTGCTTGCGCCCTGTTATGAGGTAGCCGTGGACGCAAAGGGCTCAAAGAAAGGGGTGCAACCCAACTGCCATCATAACATTTCTGAAACAGACTATCCATAACACGAAGAAACTCTCTATTCCCAACTGACGTAGATACCCTGTCATCATTTGGAGTTTTGACAAAGATGAGAACTTAGACAGAAGCCGAGCAACAATCACATGGCTTAAACAGGGAAGTTCGGCCATCATTAAGAATGTAAGTCTTGTTAGCATTGGCAATATCTTGGCCATGAATTTGTCCTACGCACAACTTCCTAATTACAACCCATCCCAGACCCACACATTGTGCAAATGGTGCCACTGGAGGACCAACAACTTGATCAATTACATGATGAGCCTCAGTTACGTCTCTACTTATTAGCAAGAGAATGTTAGCGTTCTGGTCAAATTCAGGTATTCAATTAGCAATAGTACACAAATGTTTATGGTTACGTGCATGCTATGGTGTACAAATCTCAGTCTCATCACTTGGTATTTTGGTCAGCCCGACGACCTAAGGTCATGAAAGTACCTCCACATGATTCAAGTATATATTCATAACTTTTACTTCTGATACCTAACAAAGAATATAGTTCTGCTTTAACCAAAGACCTATTGCTCTGTTCATCTTTATTAGCATTACATTTTATGACATTGATAGTATTATCAACAGTGAACATATTTACTAAAACAATTTTAGCAGATGATTTTCCAGAGTCATTTTCACAAATCTCTGTACAAGAACTAACAACCGTGATGGTTGGCTGATCCGTGCGGATCTGTAGCCCTATTGATGCTTTATGACACTGCTATATGCATAGCCCCACAATCATATCTTCTTGAACAAATACTACACCTTATTTGGCTCTGGCAATCACGAGCCATATGCTTCTCAGACACTTAAAACACTTATAATCTTTTAGCACGTTACTTTTCTCTTGGAAAGATTTATATTTAAATACTCTACAATTTTCTAATGAGTGATTTCAACAGTGTTTTTTCTTGTAGAAATAAAGATTTTCTTCTCATTCACCACATCTGTGGTCGTTCTCTTCGGAGCATCATAGTTGAAACTTGGGTCGTTACGAATTTGACTCTGGTCATGTATAAACTGGGCACACATTTTGGAATGGAGGAAATGGCACGCTGTGTTTCCTCTTTTAGTCAGTAGCACGTCCAGTCCACTTTTCTTGAAGGTTGTGCGGTAACTAACATATGAATGGCTTAATCAAATGTTTTACTTTGTAGTGGCGGGGCAACTTTTGAGAGCAGGAATATGACCTTGGTAACTGATCACTACGTAAGGATGCATACCGAATATTAAGTGTCTTGACCTTGCGTTTTCACAAAAGAAGTATCAAGTACTTCACTATATCTGTGTGAAATTTTTTTTGAGATCACGGACATAATTTAAGCATTCTTAGTAAAGGTCCACTGTGAGAGGCTACATATTGTTATTATCAACAGAGTGAGTCATGTGAATTCCAGTAAGATGATTTTACAGAATTAGGTCAGCTTAAATAATTTAGATCTATTGTTAAAGTTAATAAGTTCATCTAATTTAGAGTTTGGGTGACGAATGTAATAAGGAAAAATAAGTTTTAAAGTATGATTGAAAAATGGTTATATTCAAGTAAGTAGTGAAATTCATCACCAATAACATTCTTAGTACATAACTGACATAATCTTTGGTTTCTCTCAATGTTCATAATGCCTGCCTTATTCAATTGGTAAAGAATGATTTGTGGTCCTAAATTTACAAAGTATTTTACTAAGGTTACTAGGTAACAAGTCAAGATAATCTTCAAAACAATGATTGTTCTTAAAATTCTATATACAAGACATTTGGAAGAGCTATCAACTGGACTACCGGGGACCTACCGCTACAGGTACACAGTACAAATTTTCGGCTTCTGATTACCGCTATCGTACAGCGTCGGAATACCGCTATTTGTTATAATTTAAAACACTTTTATGCAAAGAGCAGAGAATTTAATCTCAAGATCAAGATGAGTTATCAATGAGGTAAACCGTTTATCAATTTCAAAATAGAACACATTTTGAACAAAATTAAAGAAATTAATTACAAACAGTATATAGTACATACAATTATATAATATAACACCCATATTAGATCAATGTTGCATTTCCCCAATAAGCGAAGTATACATTATCCTTAATTGGGTAATATTTGTACATTTTTCTTTTTGCTCAAAACCTTTAATAGACAGGTGAATGCAATAAACTGTATATTATCGGTTTTAATATGTAACGGCATTAAACATGTTTACTTATCAATAAATATGACATATCGGCATAACTACTTCGGAAAAACACAACACTCTCATTAATACACTTCGGATATGATGAATATTGGACAAAGAAGCAACAACCGTAGACGTGTGCTGACGTCATTGAATTGAATACCATCATCAGTAGAAAACGCACGGGCAAAACAGCGCAGTAGTAATCCTGTGATATGTAGATTGTGGTATTTTTCCTCTTCGGTATTTGTTCATTTTTGATTTTTATAAAACTACTATAGGCGAGTTATGTACATAGAAATTACTTCTTTTGCCAATTTGTTTAATAAATAATAAAGGATGATATTATTCAATAATACACTATGATATATATAGTTTTAGTAAAGACACTTCATCTATGTATTACAAAATTGCCAGAGACGTATAATGTTATTATAGATCACGTGTGCAAGCATAGATACACATTGCAGTTCTTGTTTTCCTTATAAATACGCTACGGCAAGTATTTAATATTTCGACAACAGCATTTGTGTAGTTCGGTATATTTCAAATGTGCGTCTAAGGCAACGTTGCGGAACGTTATTTAATTCAATCAATTTATGCATTAGTGTGCTTAAATTGAAGTAAATTGAAGCAATCCACATACATACTCTCTGGAATGCCATGTGTGACTGAACCAGGCGTGTATAAATACCCTATGTTAGAAGACATCACATAATTACAGTTTTTCAGGTACATGTCATTTCATGTAAATGTGAGAAATAAAACAAAAACTAAATGTATTATTTAACAGTGGTGTGAACATGTTTGTGTCTCTAATTCATTGCTGTTTTGGTCCTAGCCTTGTGAAGCTAAACAATACTTATTTTCGAATGTTCAACTAATGGGCTTGTCCTTGTAGTCCTCATTATATTAAAAGTATTCCTGTTTCTTTAATTATATACAAATGCATTGAACGGTGTCAAAACAATATGTTTTATATAAAATAAATTAAAAAGGAATTATGACAATCCACTATCATGATATTTTACACACATGCTCATTCATTTCCCATAAAAATGTATACTTATATGAATAAAATCCAAATACTGAGTCACAATTCATTCATACATCAGGGTATTTATATCAAATATAAAGGGTCTGAGTCTTTTGATTTTAGAGAATAAGATCCTGTTTTACTATATATGTATTTTGGGAAACGGATATCAGATCCCGCTCAAAACAGGTACAAGAACCGGCCCGCACGCGCCATATACTTATTAGCAATGAATAACAAGCGTTTCTAGTTCTCATTAGCTGAACCAAAATCAATCAGGGCCATCATTTTATCGGCAATAAAAAGAAAAAGTCCTTTTAAACGAATAAACAGTAGACGCAATCTACGGCCAGCTTATTCCCGTATAGGACGAACAAAAGCAACAATTTGTTTGGTATTTATAAATAAAGATATTTCCTATGATATTATGTTTCTTACTTTTAACTTAAAGGTTGTTTTATCAGCACGCAGAAGTATTTTCTAACCTTTTCACTGTTAATAGGTTATGGCTTTAGTTGCATAACATGATTAGTGCTTCTTGTGTAAAATATGATTTGACGTACCTGTTTTGGTCCTCATTCGAATCCATAGGGCAGTGCCGCCTGAAATAATAACTATTTAAAAGCAACATGTAAAGAAATTGAAAAGTTAAGTGCAAAACTTGCGTTACATGTATGTGTACCGAGTGGATGTAGACTGAGAACAGTTTATGCCAGAACTCACAAAAAGAAGATATATATATTATTTCTTAACCATTTGATTGAATGCCGATGAATTTGATTGTGCTTCAAATAAATAATCACAAATCAAAAATTAAAGAAGTTTCGTAAAACGTATTTCCTTGTGGCTTTTTACCGTTTATTTATTTATTCAGAGTGACATAGTTACCCAAAACCTGATCATATTTACGCCGAGGAGAAGCACACACAAACACACACACATTGTTGGACGACTCAATGCGTTTTGTATAGTTAAAAAGCAAGCAATTTGATTGGTAATGATCTGCAATTTGATTGGTTAAAAATAAGATATAGCTTGACCAGAAATTATTGAGAATTATATTAACAACTTTGATGTGGCAACATATTGGTTTTGTGCTCAACATCAATTAACTTCTTTAAATATAAGGGGACGTAACTCTTTTCTTAAATTTTCCAGTAGTCTGTTAGAGGGATCTACCTTTGTTTACATTTGAGCAGACGACCTTGAAAGTTGAATGTTAAAATGAGTGCATCTGAGAAAAGAAAGATTGTTTATGAGCTCTTTAGTGATGGGGTTACAACTGCAAGCACCATTTCAAAAACTACAGACATTCCTCTATCTACTGTATACAGGGTTTTGAGAAATAATGAGAACTGACAGGGAATAGAGCATAAGAAAGAAGCAGGTAGGCCTCGAAGTTTGACAGTTGGTGATCGGAGGAGTTTGGGTTTAGTCACATCCCAAAACAGGAGATGGAGTATTTCCAAGATCAGAGATGAAATGATTTACAGGGGGACTGTGCCGGTATCCAAAGAGACCATGAGGAAAGAGGTTCATTCCATAGGCTATGAAAATAAAATGCAACGCCATACCCACTCATGAGGCCAGAGCAAAAACAGAAGAGGTTGGATTGGTGTTTGCGTCACGGAGACATTAACTGGAATAATGTGATATTCTCTGATGAAAGCTCTTTCTGGCTCTACCCAAATGGTATGAAAATGAGGACTAAAGACGACAAATCTTCACTTTACCAGCGACCAAAACACAGTCCCAAGTTCCATTTGTGGTGTGGGGTATGTCTCTTTGGAGTTTCGTCACTGTGAGTCTTCGAGAGTAACCTTACCAGTGAGCGGTATACAGACATTCTTCATGGACATTTGCTGCCAACAGCCCAGGTTTTGTATGGACATGAATGGATTTTGCAACAAGATAATGATCCAAAACATACTGCCAAACATGCAAAATCCTGGTATTTAGCGTAAAATGTCACAGTTCTGGAGTGGTCAAGCTACAGTTCTGATCTGAATCCTATTGAGAACATTTGGGGATTAATGAAGAACAATATCAACCAGAAAAACGTAACTACCATAGATGCTATGAAGCAGGAGGTAGTCAGTTTATGGGACTCTATGGACCCTGATTTGATAACTTCTTTGATAGGGAATATGCCAAGGAAGATTGAAGCATGTATTACTCATGAAGTCGGACAAAATATTAAAAGCTGGTGATTTTATATTGTGAATATATGTTCAGTATCATGATATAAACGAAAAATTGATGCTATGCTGTTTGTTTAGTTTTATGTATAAAAACATAAATCTCAATAATTTCTGGTCAAACTATATATGATTCATAATCAAAGCAGATTCTGGCTTACGAATTTTGCTATGTATACCAATGCAATGTTACCGAATATGTAAAGCATTATAAAATGGCTTTAAAACAAACTATTTAAATAAATAATTAGAGTACTTTTGTAATTCAAATTATCCCCCTTTCAAAAATATGTTTTCTGAAGATACTATAGGCAATGATAATTAAAACAAAATAGTTTACGACCATCATGATGGTAAAAATCGTCACACTGGTAATTGTCGAATAACAGCCTCCATTTTGGCTCAATCTACCATAACTTACATCTTTTTAGTTGCATATCCTGCTTATAAAAAAATATTATGTAAGCAATAAAAGTCAATGCATGTTAATGGAAAAAATAATTCAAATCAAGAGGAAAATATTACTTCCTCTTTATTCGTTCTATTTATAATAGCTTATGTGTTCTTACCAACACATATAAGGACAATGAATACTGTGCTGGAAACGATTCCAATAACTATGGCAAATAGTGAGGGTGCAGACGTTGTTTCTGGAATTGAAATAAATAAAGTACATGGGAAAATTAGTTTAATCCCGCATATTTATTGACCTCATAAAGGAATATCACGAACGAAGTTTGTTTCAAATAAAAAATACGAAAGAACCAATGTATAACTGTATTAAGTATTGTAAGAACCTGAGACTGTTAAGGAAACTGGTCCATTGTGTTATTTTTGAGAAGCCAATGGGATGTTCTAATTATGGGGCTTATACACACGATCTCTTCGGTAAATAGTGAACACCTGATGGTTTGTACACAACATCGTTCTCGACCCTATTGACTTCCATAACAAATTTGAATACACGAGGGAGACATTTTCATGGCAAATATGCAGTTTTACTTGGGTAGAATTTAGTGGCCAGCAGTTATACATACCTGTAGTTGTAACTTCTTGTAGACGATGGGTTGTCCCGCTTTGGGTTTGAACAGTCAGGTTTAATATTGTAGGAGGCACAAATGGAAAAGGAACAGAAGGACAATAAAATATTACTACAATATCACGACAATCAATATAAAAGAAATCATCAACTTATCATCCACATAAAATAAAGTTATTGTTCAGAACATAACATTTCAGGTATGAAGGTTATGCCAAATCAATTCAGGTTAAGGATAAACTACCATTGTAGTTACACCATCCCTGTTATACACATACCTGTTAACTGGCAAGCATTGTCTTGAGGTGTTGTCACGGTAATACCCTTGTGGACAGACCGAAACACAACTGTAATCTGTGAATATCAATAGCACTATTAATAGTTTATAAATGATTACTATAACAATCTTGTTAAGTGTTAAGTTTATGTTATAAAACAAATTTATGGATACAGCCAGTTCTAACATTAACGAAGAAGATCCTTTGCGTTTTCAGTGTTACAAATTTCCAGTTTTGGAGAATAATAATATATATCATGTGTGTCCGGTCCGGATACAAAAATGCTACACGAGGGCCCGTGTGTTCTTGTAAACTTGGCAAGCCTTGTTACCTGTTTACGCACGTGCTCTCCGGTCGGTTTTCCTTTTATCCCGACCGTAAACACTTTGTTGATATATTTTTCTTGCACACCTCAAATTATATTTTTGTGAAGACAATGACATAGAAAAATGCATTTTTGTACATTTCATCAAATAGCGTACATGTCATTGTTTACTGACGTCATAACGTGTACTAGTTTTAATTCAATGCTGATGTCTTTTAAGAAGTAACTCTTCTAAAATCAATATTTTGATGATTTTTTACTTTCATTTTTTTTATAAATGTTTGTGAAGAAATACTTTACTGTCAATAAACTACAGTTATTGGGTGTCAGACGAAAGTTTTCACTGGAACTCCATGTCTGTTGTGCAAGAAATACAGATCATTTAACAACAACAACAACAACTGTTTACCACCATTGTATTATTTGCATCGTTATAAAGACAGAATAGGGAAAAATATTATTTAAAGGCAACTTTAATGTATTTACCCAACGGAAATACATCTTTAGTGCTTCAAACTTAAGTGCATTTGAAAACATTTGTCGCTACTATTATTTTAGTAAGTACGCTTACTTGATACCAACTCGTTTCCTGAGGGACATTCCTTTATATCACACTCTTCCTTTGAGTAAAAGCACGATGGTACATCTCCACCAATAGGGGCATAGCCATGTTCATAATCACATCTACAAAATCCATCAGACTTTGTTCTATCCTCCCATGGAATTCCACAACTGAGTTTATGGTTCTCAGGAGTGCATCGATTCTTTTTCTCTAATGTACAGGTATGGTATGTGTTTGAAGGAGTACTTTCTTCGCTGTTGTAGTACCAACTGTCGTTACACTTGTCACACACTATGATCCCATTGTTTGATGGTAATTCCATGGTGTTTTTGAAAAAACTGATGTACGGCTGCTCTCCTATCAAAGTAACAAATTTGAGCTGTGTATAATGTCAATGAATTCAAGAGGCATATATCAACAACCATTAAAGCTAGATTCATGAGCCTTGCTTTAAATGTGTTTAAATCATGAGTACCAATTATCGTTCAAATAGTTTAAGCACTTCAGCACCGCCGATAATGAAGCCGCTGTCAACGAAAACAATGTCTAGACTATGACACTATTTTTTATGAGAAACAACCAGCTATTTTGAAAACAGACAAGCTACACATGGCACTGTGACAAATGATCCCTTTGTATGAAGCAATACTTTGTATATGTAAATTCGGTATGATCATGACATTGAACTGAAATAAAGTAACGACACGAATTCATATCGTACAAGATCTCCATGTACTACACAAGTGTTCGATATACTATAACATTCTTCTTAAATGTTCTTGGGCGTCTGCAAAACAAACATTGGAAATAAGTAGACTGACGAAAAGTAAATCCATTGCAAAACAAAAATGTCTCTTCAGACAATTGATTTACTTTGTTCACAGGGTTTTTCAAACAGGTTTACCCATCTCATACAACTTGGTTCAAATACCAATAGAGACAATTTACCTGCGCATGTTTCATGAATATTGAATAACTTCGGTTTAGAATATTTTGCAAATTGTATGTTTATCCGTGATGCCGCTACGATTTGTCCTTCATTCATTCATGCAATCAACCAAATCGGTATTGAAATTATACACCTATTTATTCTTTGGCTAAGAAAGCGAACAACAGACAATCAAGGGAATTTTAACAATTTGTAAATTATGATTTCTAAATTAAATCTATGGAGCAAGGCGGATGTGTGAACTCAGTGGAATGGAAAAGCTCAGGACATTTAAACGGTCTTACAAAAATCCATCTCACCAGGTGTTTCAAAATTATGTTTTTTTTTATTCCTTATTCCCGCCGTCATATACGCAGGGCAAAACATGTAAAAGTGAAGAAAGACCATGTTGTTGTTTTTCAAGTTCGTCTAACATACTTTTTTTGGGATGACCTGCAATCAAAATATTTTATTGAAAGGTTTTTTTTTCAAAATGGCGTACAAACCTTTTGAGCAATTTTGTACCACAGCCCAAGTTTGCCTGTACTCGGTGCGGTTATGATAGTTGAGTGCACAGTGGTATTCGGTTCCATCAGGGTAACCAACTCGGGAGGCGAGGCGCTGGTCTGCGCATTGACGGTCACAGAAGGTTTGTGGGCACTCTCCGTTAAACTCCAAATCATTCTGAGACACACATATACTAACACATTTGTTGTCAACGTTGAACACTCGTTGTGTGTGAACTCCCTAGAATTGAAAAACAAATACAAATGTTTTGGGCGTATGATGGAACATACTTCTACAGAGGAAAGAACCTAAACTAGATGTTCGATTAAATAACATTTGAGAACATTTCAAACGTTTCCAATAACTGATTTATAAATCAACAAGATGAAAATGATTGACAAAAAGGTTTCATGTTCAACATTGAAGACCTCCAAGCAACTAAAATGCTATACAAATAAATCGCATATCAGTACAGATCTGTAAAATACTTCAGCACATTTAAAGACCTTTAGCAGCCACTGATCTTCGGAGTTGATCGTTAGCTATGTGCAACTAAGAGTTTATGCAGGTGAATAGAATATCAAACTACTTACATGGTAAATCAGACTCAAGATGAATAAATATAACATCATTGCGTTCAGTGTAGAAAGTTTGCATCTACTGCTGTCCATACCTGTATGAGAACAAAACAAAAGTTAACATAAATCAAGATTCACATGCTCTAGCTTGGTTATCAAATATGATAAACAAGAACAATATTATTTCAGGAAAACTGTTTTTCTTGTATCAGATGTCAGACAATCTATGTTGAAAAAACACCATAGCATAAAACGCCCCGTTATTTTACCAAGGCGAGAACTATTTGATCTGGGTGTTACAATCAAAATAGTTTATGTCATAGTCAATTTCTCAATGACTACAATCACCATGACGTATGAGTCATGGCAAATTGCTTACTTGCTACACTCGACATTACTTATGAATCATGGCCAATCGCTTAAATGCTACAATCTACATGTCTTTTTAGTCATGATAAATTTCTCAATGACTTCAAGCAATGGCTCATGAATAAATTCAATTCCTAAAGTCAGCTGCTATAGTCAATATGGCTGAGAAGTCATGGTCAATTCCTTAATGGCTAAGGTCAACATGGCTTATGTGTCATGATCAATTTCTCAATGGCATGGTTAATAAGTCAATGTCAATTCATCAATAATTCATCATTCATTATCACAGTCATGGTCCTTTTTTCAATGGCTCGAGTATATGTGGATTATGAGTCATATGCATCAATAACAGGGCCGTATTTTTACAGAGAATGACATGTCCCCTCCTCGTTGGTGAATGATTGATGATGAAGTTTAGGGAACAGGACAAACATAATACGTACCTCACTTTTATGGGTTTGACATGGAAAACTCTGCTTGTTTTTTTCTTGAGGATACAATGGTTTTGGGAAGGATTTTGTTTTAAAAAGCCAGATCGTATGAAGCTGAACTTTTATATAATTTCAAGTGCTTGTAGGACGTGCAGTTTCTGCAGACGCTAAAGAGTTTTTGTTGACAATGAAGACAGACAATGCAACAGTTCCAGAAGTCGGAAAAGGGGTCAAGAATACCGTGGCGAGGCGTTAACATTGACTGTATTTGTCTTGAATGAAATACAGATCATACAGATTTGAACTTATTTTTTATTCAGAAGGATTCATCTCATCTCCAATCATTGAAAGATGTCGAGTGCTTATGCCAGCTTGACAATTCCAAGGAATGTCATGATAGTTTGGCCAAGGTTAACATAATTTTTGAAAGCTCTTTTACTTGAGGGTAAAATTGGATTGGATAATTGGAGATGCATGATCATTTGCTTCAAACACGTTGTGTTAAACTGATATTAAACCTCAACATTCCTTCTTACATAAACTCATCATATAACTTTGTTCAAGGATTAATGTTGTTGTCTATATATTGATTTTGGCTAATATACATTATGTAATATATGTTAGCTTTTATACAGCTATTTACATCTCCAATTTAACGTCTAAGGTATGCCATTTATTCATTTGTATTGCTTGCTCGACACTATTATTAGTATTTGAATAAAACTATTATTATATTTTTAAGGTATTTATGAGTGAAAACTGTCAAGATAATTTCTAATGTATAACTAAGGTCACAACAAATTAATCATTTGTTCTACGGATTTAGCAAAAAAAAAAAATGGGAGCGAGCGAGCGAAAAAATACTTTTTTTAAATTTAAGGCAAATCAGAGGCGAGCGCAAAGCGAAAATTAAAAATTAAATAAAAAATGTATTTATTGTAAAGAAAGCATTCCTCAAGGTAACGTGCAATTATTCGAAGGCCAAAAAGAACAACAATAGTATTCATTCCTTACTAATCTAAGTTACTAAATGATTTGAACCTCTTGTGCAGATGCGGCACTGGTCATTATATTAAGTGCATGTGGTGGATTAAAGATGTTTCCGTTTCAAGACCTCGCCTCGACCACGAACCTATGATGTAAAGGTCCGTGCCTTGAAAAAGAATAACAATTACCATTACAGCCTTCATAGCTTCAATGCCCGTAAGAAACAGGACACTTTAATAACAGGCCACTTTATTAAAAATCGATCAAAGAAAATAAGTGTGATAAGAACAAAGAATTGAGAAATATAAAACAGTCATTTATTAACTTATATAAGGTTTTATTTTCTGAATTTACTGATGTTATCATAATACTGTATGTTTAAAAATAGATTGCTTCTAAAACAGGTCCTACTTGTTTATCTGTTTATAATACTTATGAATATATGAATACAAATAAATGCATTTTAGAACTTAAAAAATAACTCATGAAAACAATGGTTGTAAGTCCTGTGTCTGTGTATTTGAATATAAAGTTTTGCATTAGAAATGTGATTTAGTTATTATTATTTTGAGTACAAAACAATGAATTACTTAAAACACTAATATATGATTATTCCCTTCGACGCCGTGAAACTGCTGTTGTTTGCTGAAGACTATAATCCTTTGATTCACTTAAAAGTGTTTTTTTTTTTCATTATGAAAACTCAAAATTAATACGGGAAATGAATATCAACGGTGCGTCCTGAAAAATGTTCATGGAAATAACTTCAAAAAAAGAGAAGTCGGCGTTGCAGGTTTAAATTCTAAGTCACATAAATTCAGAAAAAGGGGGAAATTCAGAAGTAAATAAAACAATATTTCGCACGGCCAAATAAAATGTGCGGGCGTATATTTTATTTTTGCGTTTTTCGAATTTTAGGTGCGGTAAATCCGACGAACAAATGATTAATTTGTTGTAGCTGAAGCGCAATTTTGCAATTTCTATAAAGCGCGATACCAAAGAGGCAAGATAGTTTAAATTACATTACAGCTTTAACAAAACCCTGGTTTAGTGTGCGGTAAAACTATAGAGTTATGTTCTGACATACGTACATTTCTTCAAACAAACATCCGTTATCTGTGTTTCTTTACTTTTTAAAAATAAAATCACTATTAAACTATTAACTTACTTCGTCATGAGGATTTTCGCTTAACATCTAAACAGTATACTTATATGGACACATTTATTCAACGAGTTCTAACGTCAGATACGATGGCCTTCAGAAAGTCGGTGACGAATAAACCCGGCCTTATTGAATAGATAAGCAGTAGTTTGCATGGCTCGTTCAATAACCATCTTGTTTCATAATACGATTCACAGGAAGTTAAAAATCTTAAGAAACTAGATAGATTTCCTTAAATGATTTATTTCTTACACTTCAACAGTAATATAACAAAAACGTTAGTATCAGCTTATCAAAACAGGTTTATAAGAGAAACGATATTCTTTATCCACTCCAATTCAATCAGAAATAGAGTTTGTTGGTTGGAATATCCTATGCTGTGTTGTTCAGATGCTCATTCAGATGAAAAATTATTTATAAGTTATATAAAACCCCGTCCTTTGTGCGCACATAGTGATTTCACCCCCGCCCTTTGTGCGCACATAGTGCTTTTATCCACACCCTTTCTGCGCATAAAGTGCTTTCATCCCCGCCCTTTGTAGTGCTTTCATCCCCGCCCTTTGGGCGCACATCTTGCTTTCATCCCCGCCCTTTGGGTGCACACATTGCTTTCAGCTATGCCATGTTGCCGCACATAGTGCTTTCATCCCCGCCATTTGAGTGCACATAGTGTTTTCAACCCCGCCTTTTGGTTGTACATAGTGCTTTCATCCCCGACCTTTGTGCGCATCTAGTGCTTTCGTCCCCGTCCTTTGTGTGCACAAAGTGCATTCACCCATCCCCTTTTTGCGCACTAAGAGCTTTCATCCCACCCTTAATGCGCACATAGTGCTTTCATCCCCGCCCATTGTGTGCACATAGTGCTTTCATTACCGCCCTTTGTGCGCACATTGTGCTTTCATCCCCGCCCTTTGTGCGCACATTATGCTTTCATCCCGCCCTTAGGGCACACATCGTGCTTTCATCCACGCCCTTTGAGCGCACATATTGCTTTCACTCTGCCCTTTGAGCGCACAAAGTGCTTCCATCCACGTCCTTTGCGCGCACATAGTGCTTTCATTCCCTCCTTTTGGGCGCACGCAGTGCTTTTATCCCCGTCCTTTGCGCGTAAATAGTGCGTTCAACCCCGCCTTTTGGGCGTACAAAGTGCTTTCATCCCCGCCCTTTGCGCGCACGCAGTACTTTCATCCCCGCCCTTTGCGCGTAAATAGTGCGTTCAACCCCGCCTTACGAATCATGTACGGGCACACAAAGCTCAATATGATACAAAATAATGTAAAATACATCAAATATAACAGGGGTTAGCACATTTTATATATCTACGCCTCATAACATGATATTTGAGGAGTATACAGCTCAATCTTGGCGAGCCGATCAACAATAGAATGTTCACATGTCAAGTATTGCACTGCGATTAATTAAGAGATGCAATAATAAGTACTCGTCCTGTAAACCACATTTTAGAATACGACTGACCGTGAACAATGGAAGGGAGGGTATTGACACAAAAAATTCATTATGCTTGATGGCATTTGTAGTTTGCCTTATGTCCACTCCATTCCGCCTGTTAACATTGTACGTGTTTACAATTTGGGTATTTATCACATATAGATGGTTGCATCGTGCATACCGTGGTTTGTCAATTGTATATTTTAATTGTGTTGTTTATCATTTCAACGTTTGTTCTTTCATGTCTTGTGTGTAAACATGTATCCTTCTTTCATGCCTGGCTGCATTCGAAGTTTGTCACCAGATATTATGGCGAAATAGACAGGCAGTAGGCGCTTCCTCGTTGTTTTTCCGAAAGGACACGGAAAATGTCGAAAATGTCGAGAAATCTACGATTATACTCCTACAGGCGCTTAGAGTTATTTCCCTTTGTAGCAAATAAGCCACAATTTCTGTATCTCCAACAGGTGTCTGACTCATTGTTTGTCTCTAAAATGTTGATTTATATCATTTTGGGTACATATAATGAGATAAACAACACATCAGTAGATATGTAATGCCTTTGATATACAAGAAAGAAACAAGGTATGTAACTCAAATTTATCGGATTTCACGTTAGAGTCAAGTTTTATTTATATGTCAACATAGAAACAATCCATATTTATTTAGGTGACATAGAAATAGGAGTCAATATCATTTAAAAGCGTTTACGATATGTTGGTTTAACTAAATTGTCCAATTCTCGTTTTTTTTTCTGAAGTAGGAAACTGTATAGCAAATTCCAATCATTAATTCGATTCCGTGTAAACTGCAGCACACACGTGATTTTATACTTCTGTGTATATTTAATACAATTCCATTTCGTAATATCACAAAATGACAAACACCACATTTTAGGAACTACCGTATTAATAAAGAATACACTTTAAAATTTCCTACGAGTCGACAAGCGCTCAGATGATATCAGCAGCATTACATATCTTTAGATGTGTTGTTTATCTATATGTACCCAAAATGATAATAATCAACATTATAGAGACAAACAATGAGTCAGACACCTGTGGTCATTAGCACTCGTTGTAATAGCGTCGAAGGCATCTTTGACTCTGTTCAAAACAGATGACACAAACGTGATATGACAGCTGGGTCAAAACATACTCTTGTATCATCTATCATCGGCAGAATTTCTGGGATTTACTTTTGATCCATTTATGACATTGTTATAGGTGTAAGTTAGAACACTTGAACATGTAATGCTTTAAGTAGATGCATAATATACGACCCGTATAAGTGTTGAATATATTCAGCCGAAATATAAATATACAGCATACACAAATCACATTAACTTATTGCTATGACCGATTTAGAACAAAGGGAAATAACTGCAATGTATATAATTCATTAAACTTCAGACATGTATGGAAACAAATGAATATGCATACAGCGCCCCCTGTTGTCATAATTCGTTATGCCTGTTTCTAGGTTAGTTCATTTGGCTTTCGTCATTCGGCTTGTCAAATTTCCACTGTTTCATTCGGATAATTCTACAATGCTTGGTGATTGTTGCATTGTGCGTGCCTGCATTTCTATTCGGCCTGGTCAAATTTCGATCTTTATCATAAAAATAAGGAAGATATGTAGATTGTAACGAAAGATGTATTCATTAAAGGATGTTCACAGACATTTTAACAAAATGAAGTTAGTATGCGATGTTGTAATTGTAATAGCTTTAAACAAGATTGGAATGTCAACATGCAGAATTCAATTGCCATTATGCAATACGACATGTCATAATGCATATTGTTACCCGACCGGGAATGCCATTAAGCATAATACAAATGTACTAAAGCATAATGCAATATTTGAGTCAATACCCTTCCATACTGAACGCTTCGCATGGTTATTTATATTAAATAATGTTTCATATCAACTGTTATGTTTGTATAACCCTGTTTATATACAAACAATTAAACAGTTAAGGTCGAGTTTAACCAACGTTTTTAGTCTTATATATATAAAAACTATTGAAATAAATAGTGTAAAATATTGTTAAACATTGTTCTTAACCTTAAGTTTTTATTCACTTTAACTATTGTTTAAGAGCTTTTTTTAAAAAAAATGTTAAGAAAACGGGTTTTTGTTTCTTTAAAAATCCCAATTATTTATCACATATTTGGTTTCCGTTCAAAAAGCCTATATATTAAAATGGTATTGTATGCTTTATCAGACGATCTTATATTAAATGTCACGTCCTTGTTTCGATAGTGTCTTTACTTTTAATAAACAAATGTCATATTTCGTTTAACAATAAATCCTCATTTCGTATTTCATAGTGCTAATGTATCGGGTAGGAACTCACATAATCATTCACCATTTGTGGTGAGTATTTCGCATGTCTGTTTAAACTTTAGAATTAAAGAAAACGTTTACTTGTCAAAGAATCGAACGTATAGGAAAAGCTATGCATATTTAATACAAATCCTTTTAACAATTTCAGTTTAGTATTTACACATTCTGAACAGTTAGTTATTAATACATCCATTTTCCCACATATAGCTAACGACGACACAAACCATATATAATTGTATTCTTCGGAAAGTAAACCTGTACTAAAAGGCCCTAACCGATCATAGGAATGTTTGAGCAAACATGCTGTGGACGATATCTTGGCTGGTGTTCAATATGCAACTTCAGTCAATATTATGTTCATACATCACTGACTCCAGTCGCTGTATAGGTCCGTTATTTATATCGATCAATCCAATATCTTACATAGTTCATAGATCCAATGAAGACAGTAATATCAGGTGGAGACAAGCTTTGTTTGCACCCCTCCCTGTGTTATAGTGTGAGGAGCCGTGTCAGGTGGAGACAGGCTATGTTTGCACCCTTCCCTTTGTTATAGCTTGAGGAGCCGTGTCAGGTATCGTTTCGCATATGTATCATTGGATTAACATTCAACGAAGTTCTACTGATTACTTACATTGCAAGATTTCCACAAAACAGGTCAGTGAAAGTGGTAACTTATAACGAAGATATTGAACAGAAATATTGTATTGACGCAATCCATCAGGAAAAGTATTTTTTATTATAGGTTTTCAAAACGCATAGAAAAGCAAGCTGGTCGAAGCCCGGCGTCGACTAATAAGAACACAATTTAATGCAACCTTTCTTAATTTTCAACACAAAATGGCCATTGAATGCCTCTGTTCTAGCCAAATATCATATGTGAGCTTCTAAATAACTCAACCAATGAAGTTAATTAATTACTTAATGTACAACTGATATTACTGTAGAGACATCATTAATGAAAAATAATCATCCGCTTAATCTTATGATTTTTCTGTTGCAGAATGTTTGAAATCTTTAGATGAAGTCAATTAATTACTTAATGTACAATTGATATTACTGTAGAGACATCATTAATGAAAGATAATCATCCGCTTAATCTTATGATTTTTCTGTTGCAGAATGTTTGAAATCTTTAGATGAAGTTAATTAATTACTTAATGTACAATTGATATTACTGTAGAGACATCATTAATGAAAAATAATCATCCGCTTAATCTTATGATTTTTCTGTTGCAGAATGTTTGAAATCTTTAGATGAAGTCAATTAATTACTTAATGTACAATTGATATTACTGTAGAGACATCATTAATGAAAAATAATCATCCGCTTAATCTTATGATTTTTCTGTTCCAGAATGCTTGAAATCTTTAGAATTTTTCGCCTTTAATTATTTGACCAAAATATGCTTTTCTTTCTAAGAACGATTACTTCTACAACGCCCCTAGATGGGTATGTGTATTTTGAACTATAAGACATGCACATGGCATATTGAAGTTCATACGTTATATAAAAATGTGATTTTGAAAATGATAATACTAGTCTTTAACTAAGCGCCTGTTTATGTAGAATTCTATGTTCAATACGGTTTTACTTAGTTTAAGGTACGATGCAATTCAAGATTGACATAATGTGGTACTAAAACTTGCAAAATATAGGTAATGTTCGAATAGAACATGAAGGAGTATCAATTCTCAAGGGGGATATTGTTTTAACCCAATGTATATACCTTTTGTTTAGGAAGTGATATGTCTGTCAATTTCAAATAGGAAAAAAAATAATTGTTTTCGTCAAAGTACTTATGGAACATATTATATTTTGGTGGTACACGTTTCCAAAATGATGGATATTAGTACCAACCAGTTTAACGTTTCAGGTGGTTTTGACTATAGTTATTTTGTTGATACGGTTTTTTGCAGTTTACCTTTACCCGGGAACAGGGGCACCAAGAGATGAGCGGAGGTCCTACTATCAAGCACTACAAACGACCACACAAGATCGAACATTACTATCAAAGGGTGGCAGCTTAGGAGAATATAGAAAATGTTCGACCTGTACATGAAGCAACAACAAATTATATAAATAGCGTGCGCACCACACAGCACGACCTTTATGGACTGGGATTAAAAACTTATGTGAACGGGTTTTTTGGCGACAGTTGTACTCCTGCTGTAGTGAAATGATAATGTTTTGTTTCTTTTAATACATACAGAGTAAACAGATAGCTTGCTATTATTAACAAATATTTTCCGCTAAATCACTCTTTTGCACGTTTAACCCAATTAGTCCACATTTTCAGTTATTCTTGGACAATCTGGGACCTACATTCACTGTTCTTTGTACCTCATTGAGGAGATGAGATAGGAATCATTGCAATTCCCAGTCAAATCCGGATATTATTAAATTCGAAGAAACAAAGATCCGGATGCAGTACTCTAGCTCTTTGTAAAGAGACATCTTTAATCAGTACACCGTGCTAGGCAAGTTGATAACGTATCAGATCTAAATAGTGTGCTTTTTCTGGTTTGCAAAACTGCAACAACTTTCGGTAAAACACGCACCAGGTGCGCCCGTCTATATTCGCATGTACAAAGCTATAACAATATAAATTTAAGTAAACAGAACGTATATGGAAAATTAGCATAAATCTTAAGGTAATATAACGTTTTGAATGTTTGCAATCGAAATGCCTTAGCATTTAAATATATGATATTTAATGCCACACGAATACACTCATTTAAAGTGATTTTTATATACAAGTTCACCTAAGATTTGTTGATAGACAGATATATACTAGATTACAAATTTATTTCAACATAAAATGACAATTACATGACAATTAAGACATCCAATTGAAAATCAATGAGTATGTTAATAAAAAGCCATGTCGACCACATTATACGATAAATAACGGATCACCATATAGTTGAAATAAAACTATGGAAATAACAGTTATAGTAATAGATATCAATTGAAATATATTACTCATTAAGACTATGGAAATAATAGTTATTCTCAAACCAGAGTAAATATGAAAGTGTTCTACCCAGCTAGTGGTAAATAATCAAGTCAGTTTTCACTCATATTTTCCTCTCGTTCACCCAAATTCATATTCCATTTTCGGCCAGTTAGTGATCGATAGAGTTAGATGTTAATGGCTGGTTGTAAAATGTCCTTGTTTTATGCCTACATCCGATATTCAATATAATAGGTTTACATTAATACGTTAAGAATTATTCATAAGTCAGGGTTAACAGAATTCGTCTATATTTACAGTGAATGAAATACATAGTTTGTCACTATTTATGCTGCAACACTTAATGTGGGTTTAATTTTCGGTTGTATATGCAACCTTCAGTATACCAATTCAGACTTGATTCTCTTGATATAGAAACATCAATTCTTTGTATATTGAAAATCACCATATTTCAAATCGTATGATATATATAAATATATATTCATTTCAAAATCACATATAAGATATCAATTGAAATATATTACTCATTAAGACGTTGAATATTCTTTTAACGAAAACATGCAATAGACATATTATTTTCTATATTTCTATATAAGCTGCCATATTTTCTTTCTTAACATATTGTTGCCAACGTTCCAGTCTATAACACATCCACTAAGAAGTCAGTACACTAATGCATACTATAGATGTGAATGCGCGTACTGTCGAACGAATGACTTTGGTGATTAGGTTTTATCATTTATTCAAATAGTTTCACAGTAACTGAAATATTGCATCGTATGGTATACACGGATAAGTTTTCAATGCCAAGGTTTTGAAAAAAATGCTCGTCAAAATTTACTTAAATTTCAATTGTAAATCAAGTATGAAGTAAAACCTCTAGCGATCAATCAGCCAAGTACCGAAAAAAGAAAACTATCCTGTTATAGTCACACAGGAACAAAACCTAGCAAACAATGAAGCTAATGAAGCTATTTGGTATCTGGAGAGAGGGGCCTGATTATGAAATTATACCACCTTTGAGGCCCTGCAAAATCAAAGCAACAGGTCTCAGAATACCTGAAATAAATCATGTTAACACTATATTACCGTTTTATTCTCCTGAGACTGAATTAAAATTTACGCATACTAAAACATATATGACACGTAATAAACAATCTGAACAGAATACTGTGTACATCCATTGTCCATAGCTCTCTAATGGTCTCTGTGATACTATGATACGCCGGACGAAATGATCCTGAAATGGCGCCGGAAATAGTCAACCAGGATTCGGTTCTTGTTGAACCATATACTAATATGGAATATTTTGCTATGGGGAGTACAGGGTTCTGTAGATTAATGCGCAAGGTGAACTGTCACTAAGTCCACCCAAAGTAGTGCCCACATGTCACGGGGGTGAATTAACGACTTGCGTCGAGCAGGATTGGATTCACACCTGAGATACTCGGTGACAGAGCAGGCAGAGGTGCAACTAAACGTCACCCTGGATGGAAATGTAGGGTCTTCTGTCTGAGATATTGTTAAGACCGACGTTAGTGCCTTTCCGTTGCGAAAACACAAAGCAAGTGATGATATCGTCGGACGATAAATCTCATCTCTGACAAATGCACGTGGTATTTGCCTATTTAGAGGCAGTTGCGGCGAAGTAACATAATCCTGTGAAAGAGTAACTTCAGATAGCAGAAAGGAACGGTTCAAAGTAAAGATCTCCTTCCGGGTATCTAAATGAACTTGATAGTAAACATGCACATCCAGAAATGGTAGGTCATAAATGACGCTCGGGCTCCGTTCCCAAATTGTTTTCTGACCCTTAAGCCAACCTTCTTTATGAAAATCTATACGGTTATGCTTGAACCGTGTTTCTAAACATTGTGTGTTGAGCGCAGCATACGCTCTTATCTGCAGAATATTTTCTCATTGTTCTTGATAGGCACGTCGGATATTTGAAATGTGTTTTACTATTGTTCATATAAGGTCACGCTTGTCAAATCAGAGGGCGACAATAACGTTAATGATGACGTCATAACGTCGACCGGTCAATTTAAAAATATTCGTCAGTTTATGTTCATAGAAAAGACAAGGACAATGCAAAGTTTGCTTTTAAAGGGACTGTGTCACAGATTGGCATCAAAAAAAGTTTTTTTCTGTAACGAATCTCAGGACAATTATCTAATATAATGTGTAACGCTTTGATATCATAATTGTAAAAAAGTACCAAAATGTAAAAAGAATTGTGTCGGAGACCGGACGACGAAAAGTAAACATCGTTCTTTATAAAATAAACTGATTTCCTATTTTGGGATATTATTACACCTGGTAAAACTGATGATTTGTATGTATGCAATAAGAAATAATTTCATGATCTGATCTGGTTGACAAGTTAAAAGCTACGTGTGCAAGCTGTGATTTTCAGATTTAAAAGTAAATGAACCCACTTTACATTATAAACAGGTAACATTGCGCTTGTATGTGCAGGAAAAAGAAATGCAGTTATATTATGCTGCTGAGGTGTGATTTTAACAGTCATTCTGCTTAAAATAGAATAGCTATTTGTTCGAAATCCTTTGCTATTCATCCTTTTACCTCATTTGCATTGAAATCTCATGAGACGATAGCCTGTTCCCACGCATGGTTACTGTCAACCGTGTATGAGACATATTTGGGCATAATTTTAATCTCGTCTGGGTAGTCGCTGGTTCTACTAAAAAAACAATCCTATGACTAAGGACGCAATTACCTCATTTGTATTCAGCTACCAGATGTGCTCCCGTAAGACGATTGTTGCCAATGGTATAACCAAAAACCTGTTTGCAAATATGTATGAATTATGTCTGGCGTTGTGGATAATTAAAAAGAAAGAACTTCCATAACTTAATAAAGCTAGTTCATCTTATGTTTATAATCATCATTTTTAATGGTAATAAATAATAATGGAGTTACACTCAGGTAAAGACATGAATATTTAGGATGTAGGTAATAATATTATATGAGTCATATACTAAAAACTGTCTATTGAACTTTAAAGTCTAGGCGTAAATTTACAACCCTAGATATTAAAGAATATCAATTCAGATAAAGAAGACATGTTTTCATATAGTAATTATTATTAAGGATATAAGAATGAATAGTCACATGGATGATGATTGATTCAAAATGCAATTCAAGTTTACCTAACATAGAGTCAAAGTAATGGTCATTTTAAGGGGCAGAGTTTGACAAAGTTTAATTTCTCAATATTCGCATCTTCCTGTAGGGTTTATAATTTTTTAGATTGCGTCAAAAGAAGTAAATCTTTTGTGGTGTGAGTGTGTGTGGGGGGATATTTCTGATTTTGTGAAAGCCATAGTTTCATTGAATTAAAGCACGCCAAAAATGGTCTAAACATCGCCTTTGCTGTAAGTGTCTCATAAATATGTGCTAGTATCAATCAAATAATATCTGTATGCAAAGCATGTATCTATTTCATACATAGCTGCAAGAGAGCACAAATGGCTCACCTCTCAAATGTTAATGATGCGAACGAGGGGATATTGCAATGTCAAATTACAAAAACGTCCCTAAACAACTGAATAGTTTGTCTGCTCTCGTTCATTCTTTGTTAACTAAGCTTTTTTAGCGAGAAGTAATCAGGATTTAAAATCATTTATATTTATCTGTGTTCAGTTATTTTTAAAATAAATGTTTATTTAGACTGTATTAAGACAACAAGGGGTTATTCAAATTCATTCTACCCAAGGGGATCGCCAAACGAGTGTTGATTCCAAAAGGTTAACATTAGACTGTTTTACTCTTAAATATTGAACTTTATAAGAATATAATTGCTTTTTGATATTCTTAATTTTGAAATAAAACATAAGCATTTCAAAATTTCAGTCAAAATTATTAAAATGTCAAAATACAAATAAGACCAATATTGACAGCTTTAAATAATAATTTATTTCCTTATTTTATTTGAAGAAATCATTACATTATTTATATCACTAAGCAGTGGTTGCTAGATTTTGTCTTTTTAGCCGTATTAAAAACCAAGCTTTAACCATACAAGGTTCCTTATTCAATCAACCGAGATTCATACAGACTCTTTTACATCCAACCCAGTTAAAACACAAATGAAGCTAAGATTAGGTCCATTATGTGTGTGGTAACATCAAAGCAGCTTCACGATCAGCATTTCTATCACAAAGGCTTCTTTACAAACCCTTCTTGAGTCTGGCAATTACTCTGGCAATTACTTTTGTGATTACAGTCAAGGATATGCATAGATAAACAAACCTCAGAGGGTGTATACTTTAGTCAGTGCTATAGTGTTGTAACTGTGACCCAATAAAGCAAATGCAATGCTAAACAACCTGATGTGTAGTTCAAGTTATGTGTCACAAACGCCAGGTTGGCTATCAAAAGCCCATTCATGGTCAACGAGGCATGCGAATTTCGAAGCCTATTCAGTGCCAAAGTGAGTCCATGAAGCACATTCAGAACCAAACATGTGCAACTCGATTGATTTTAATCCATATATGTGCCAGCTAAGTCAAATTTTGGCAACTATATCAGCGTTCAGAAAACGCATCTCTAATTGCATATTTAAGGTCGAATAGACATGTTTTGCCTAAGCATACCTATGTGCAGCAATAACTTAGCCTTCCTCAATTCTAAAATTTACCGAATTTAGGCAACAATAAATTCCGTTCAAAGCCACACAAGCTCATGCGCAGTTATTATGCATTTTCAGTGCAAAAATGCATTATGTTGGCAACCATTAAGCCCATTCAGAGGCTATAATAATGCAAAAAACTACAGAAACAAGCTTAGTATCAAAGCCTTTTAAACATAACACCGGTTTACTTGCATACTACTAGGTATGTTTATCAAGAATTGTTAGGTATCGCCTTGGAACGGTCAGTAAAATTTACATTTACTGGGGGTTTGAACCCAAACCCATAAGCGGTTCTTATTGAGCCTGCTCCGCGGGAGACAGAATTTTGTTAGCCATGTTTTCCAGCCAAAATAATTCCCAAAGTTCCTTATTTTATTTTAAAACGTCGATTCAAGTACATATATCCTAAAACAACTATATCTATTTTAATGATATGGTAAAGTTAATGCACAATAAACGGTTATTATTAGCAGCATATAATTATGTAGTATCCCTGAATTTTCATTGTAATATTGATATGCAATGGGGTTTGGGCTCACGTTATGAAATATTGGATAGTTCAATGCCAGACTATTTAATTATCATTAAATATCATGTATCTCCTATTATTCAAAAGATTTAAAAAAAAAAAAAACAATGAACAGACTGAAATGAATGCGGTCTTATGCCTTGAGTAATAATCTTGTTATTTTAAAGTTCAATGTTAATCATACCGTTCAAACACGCACAAGGATTGCCAAAGCGCAATGAATGTAAGCAAACACGGCGCACAATGTAGTCTCACAATGCTGTGCGTTTTTGCACGCTTTGCTTGTTGCAATGTTAACGTAAACAAACCTATATGCACTTACTGCAACCATAGCGGGCATTTCTTTATATCAGAAACGAAACTTTAACATCACCGAACTATTAAAAGACCAGAGTCATTAAGATGTTGATGTCACTTTCTTTTTATAAATTGTTTAACTTATGATGGATGAGGAACGCCGAATATAATCTACATGTATGATTGTTTTACATACTTACATATATATTAAACATTAAGCAAGCCAACGTACTGATGCATATCACATATTAAAAGTTCTAAACTAAATAGAACTATAAAAAAAACTAAACAACCAGTGACCATGAACAAAAATTGATGACAGAATATGTCAATGCATAACACAACAAGCAAATTATGGATTGCGCATGAAATTAGACACTAGAAAGGTATCGATTAGTTTCAATGACAGCAATTGAAATTGAAGGAATTTTATCGCAAATATGTATACAAATAACAACTTCAACATGAAGGTTAATATTCCATTTCATTATTTGTACAAGCATGTTAATTGTTAAAACATAAGTCGTGACAATAAAGTGTTTTGTATTTTGATGTTTTGTATGTAAAGCTGGGTCAGCTTAGTTTTATGGCAGCTCAAAGGTAACATACCTAACATGCCTAGATAAAACACTAGTTACACCAAACAGGCCAGGAAATGAAGCTTTGATAACCTACAAGGCTAGATAAAACAAAAGTTTCTTTAAACGGGCCAGGAAATAAACCTTACATGGCTAGATCAAACAATAGTTACACCAAACGAGTCAGGAAATAAAGCATGCATACCCTACATGGCTATATAAAACAATAGTTACACCCAAATGGTCAGGAAATGAAGCTTACATACCCTACATTAAGGTTAACATTTATTTCGGAAACGCGCGATAAAATGCACTACAGGGGTTCGGGTCGCTCTGTATTTATTCTTCGTTATCATTTACTCATTTGCAAATGAACGTTTTCAGTATTATTGACATTATGTTTGCTTGTTTCTGATGGGATCCGTTTCTAACTACAGAATCTGGAATAAAACCAAGTAAGCATATTCTCTAATTTATGGGGTTACCCTTCATCCCCTTGTGTTAAGATGATGTGTTCACATAAATAATATAAAATTAGTTCTGTCTATCACACTTCTGGCGTACCCATATTTGTAAGGCGAAAAATAATATTGATTATTGATTGGTTATTTGAATGCAAAATGATATGCAAATGGCTCACAATGCTATGATATGCACTCTAAAAACGTCATAGACCGTGCAAATCAGAGTCAATTCAAAGGCTGTATGAACTATTTCAGATTTTAATGAGAGAGTCCTTTTATCGTCACACTTCTTTATTTTTGTAGGCCGCGTTAAGGTCGCGTCATTTTGTAATGTATTTCCTACTGATACAACTGACAAATATCAATTAGTTATAGAAGTAATGGTCAACTTACTTTAGCGCGGAATATATCCATATTGTATTCCTCACAAAACACTTCAAATAAGTTTAATTAGAAGCTGTGTTTTACATGTTTGTGATACTGATAATCCTTCTTACTATTACTAAAACACATAAAAAATACAACAAGCAACATTCGCATCTACTTTGAATTCTATAAAAAGCAAATCACAAGTTCCAATTTACTGTTCATAAACTAGCACAATGCGAAAGAAATCGGCTCCACGTCAAGTTAAGTGTTTTCGTTTGTCTACATTTTCAGGGATTTCTTTGACAAGAAGTATAATGCAACTTACGAAATAGCCTATCGAGTGACAAGTTTAATGCAGTTTTCTCCGGTGAATGCTTCTTTTCACAACCATCTTTGCGGCATGTTTTCGAACAGTAAAAGCATATTTGCTTTTCTATTCGTCTATTCTGGTGTGGTATAATCTTGATACGGTTTGTTTATTCCAACATGTACATTACATATAAAATGTACGTATAGTGTATGTGTCCTATTGATTGAATAACTAATAGTTATTACTATTTCAATGACTCACGAAACTTAAGCATAAATACTAATACACATATCTGCATTTAGTGGTATTTAATAAGGGGTTTAAACAAATATGAGTCAACATAATATACACACACAAAACACTAAATAGATAGATGTTCAACATTTCCTAAATAAGATTTATAACAAAGATGTTGCAGGTATACGATGACAAGAGTATGCGAGCTATACAGGAAAAGGGAGACCAGTTGCATTTTATAACCGGCATAATCGGTGGAATAGGGGTTTAAAGGGTTTAAAACATGCCGTTTTATAGTATGTGGCGTCTTAAGTAAACTGCCTAATTGTGTGCACAAAATCCTTCATTACTCGTAAAGGATATGCCGATATTTACTCCTAAAATTGACCATAACAGAGAGATAACAGATCGTGAAAATGATAATACATCGCAAACAAAAAGGGTTATAAACTATAAAACAAAATATCAGCAAAAGAAACATAAAATTAAATGTTTTAGCGTATGGTCTTACCTTAACACATTCTTTTCATTCTGTCAGGCATTTCGACAGACAATTTCGCGTAGGAAAGTTTGCTTAAAATCATTATTTTATAATGATTCCATACAAAACAAAGGAAATAAAAACACATTATTAGGTAATTTATTATTTAACATACAGCAAGTAGCATCAAGTGATAACCTCTGAACTGGAGTTGCCTCACCAATACATATAAACTAAGTAGTCACCTCCGTTCAGGAGTTTTCGGACTATGATATGTAGCTTTTACAGTCACCAGCGAATTGGAGTTTCAGCCCTTAAGGGTAATCAAACCTTGATTTATATCTAGAGAACAATACATTCTAAAGGAAACGTGCTATCTGAATATAATTAGGTCCATTTATAGTTGTTAAATATTGAGGACTGAATGGCAAATCTGAATTAAGATTAAATGCCATTTTTGCCAAATCATGAGGCTGAACTGCACTACAAAAACTAAATTTTAATCAAAATGTGTACAAGAAACAAGAACAATCGGATAAACAACGTTTGTAATTGCCAGTTAATCAGTGTAGTGTCAAGGGCATTGCAAAAACATGGCTTACTTTATCGTACTTCTTAAGAGATTGCTCCGGCTATATTTTTTCGTTTACAGGTGATGTTGGTATCTGGTTGTTCAGCAATTGTAATTTATTTATTTGTTTATAAGTAATTATTTAAATATTTTTTTTATTGTTTTCAAGTAGATGCGTTCTGTGCATAGGCTTATATTTTTAAATTTACTAATTATTGATAATAGTTTGGACAGTTGTGAGTTTATATCAAAGTTTACTGGTTTAAGCCCCCAGAAGACTCGAGTTCCAGTATACTCTCGTTTCATTGATCGTTCCAAGACGGCAATCTCAGTAAAACAATTTTAATAAGCGTGTGGTCTGTTTTTGGTGTTTGTATTTATGTATGTGGAGTTTATATGTTTGTGTCTCTTGTTCATAGTCGTTTGGACCATTGTCTTGTGCAGTCTGAATTTTTGAATAATCGATTATTGGGCTTGTCCGTGTAGGCGTTAATATATTATTTGAATTAAGTATATTTGTGTCTCTACTTCATTGTCGTTTCAGTCTTTGGCCTTTGCCTCTAAATAGGGTATATTTTTGAATGTTCGACTTTAAAATTGTTCCTGAAGTCTTCATTATATAACAACTATCTGCCGGATGAGGAGGAGGAGTTTTAAGATCTTATGTTTCTTATCATAAATACAAATTCCTTTTAATGCTTTTATATGCCAATTGGCCTGGAATTTGATTTCTTATAACTTAAACCGACAGTTGGTACCTATGTTGATTACAAAAACGAAAACACTGTAACACATGTCATTTTAGTAGGAACTTTACATTTAAAGTTGTCATTTGTCCTTACTTTTTTAAGCCCTGGCAGACCAGTCGATTCAGTCTGGCTCCACGTAGGAACAAGTATGTTATCTGTAAAAGCGATTTTAACATGCATGGAAACCATCATGTGGTATAATTAGATAAATATTTTATTAATAAGCATGCTTTGAAACTATTTTTCAATTTATGTTTTTAGGATGAGTCAAGAGTCCTTAAAAGATACAGTTTTTGATTGTCGTAGTGTAAGTGAATAAATAGATTACACACACATAATAATGAACTCACATTCAAAGGTACCACTGGCTCTGTTAATTGCGTCCCTGCATGGCCGAAAGCAGACAGCTCCAGTCTCGCTGATTGTACAGCCCTTCTGACCAATCGCCCCTCTATCCGGACTTCGTATTAATAAGTTTCTGGTTAAGGCTGAGGTTCTGCCTTATAAACACATGTTAAAATTTTAACGAAACGGTAATGATGATCTTAACTATGATCCCTGCGCATCGACTATGTTGGATCTAAGAGGCTTAATTGTACGAATTATTTCTACACGAGTATCTTATTCTTTTCAACAGGTTTTTGCTCAAAGTTAAAAGGAAAAAATAAGATACAAAAAGGAAATGTATGCCTGCAGTTCAATCTGTGTACCACTCCGTTTAGTAACACAGGTGACCGTAAAATCCTGACAATAAACAAGGCCCTATTAGATTTCCAATTAACAACCAGCAAAGCTAAGCAGGGCTGCATCTTTCCTCCATTACCTTAAATAATCAGGATCCAACTAGTATACGGGGCCTGGGGACCTCCTTTAAAACTATTTTGGCTAAGTAAGGTCTAACCTGATGTCTGTGTTACCATTTTGACATACACTCAAGTTCACTTGAATAGTTTTAGATGGCGGGTCACCTACTGTAACCATCAGTTATTATCACTTAATTACATTCGCTGTAAAAAGTGTATCAGTGTTTTGCTCTATTTTGTTTATTCATCCTATCATTTAAAATCGGTAGTTTATGAAGGCCTAATCTAGAATATATAGCAGAGATTTTGTATTTCTTTCAAAAACATAGTCGGTCATAATTCTTTTTCTTTTTGGAATTGCTAGTTCATGACAACCCGTTTATTTATTTATTTTATAAAACGAACATTACATACAATATATTTAAGTATATATATCGAAGTGGAACAATATCATTTAACAATTGAGGTAAATATTAAACATTTTGAAAATGCCTTAACATTATATTGTAATTTTATTAACAAAATCGTTTAAAAAAACGTTTAGAAATGCTTTTATTGTTCAAGTGAGTTTGAAGAACTTTCAAATCATTATATAAATGGTACATAATATTTATCGGTTTGGATCTCCACAAATAAAGTAGGTCTTAAAGATGCAATAGGCAATCTGACTTAAAACAATGTTTACAATATTATACTCTTTTTGGTTGATTTTATAACCTATTACTATATATCTTAAATTCTTAATTTCTTTCTGTATTCCGCATCTTTTAAAGATATCATGTATAGCATTTCAGAAAGTTGTCAAAAATGAACATTTAATAAAGAAGTGTTCGTAGTCTTCTACTTCATTACATTAAATACATAAAGGGCAATCCTTCAATTTCCAAGTAAATAAATTTAAATTCGTTGCTACAAGATTATGCAATAACTTTATTTTAAATTGTTTTACTTTATTATCCACAATGAACTTATGAACAATATAGTACCAAGAGTTCCAGCAAATATGCTCTTGCAACCGCCGATCCCAATAACCATGAATGTAAGGCTTTTCATAAAATTGCTTTATATAGATTTGATATATTTGCTTATTCGTCATATCTTTAAAAGGTTTATTTTGGATACTTATTAGTAATTTTGGATTGACGTTTGTTTTTGTAGATAAATCCGATGTAAGAGTTTCTTTCCAAGTGTTAGAAATTGCTCTTTTTTAAATATTTACTTCTGCAATCCAATTGTGTTTATATTTTAGCTTATCAAGAATACAATTAGCGTCTAAGTTGCCCGAATTCGAAAGAATATCGTTTATATATAGTATGTTGGAATCAATCCAGTTCTTAAATAGAAGACTTTTATTTTTTATTTTTTTTATGAGTTTATAACCCCATATTATTTCTTTTCTAATATTGAAGTAACTTTTGGGTGTTTTCGTTTGATTAACTGGAAGTTGCTTAAACTGAATCCATATTAAAAACAAATGCTTATAGAACAGTGTGATTTTGTTTGTTTTAATAGGTAAAGACTTAATGGAGTCTTAATTCATATGAAAAATAAGAAAATTCTTTCCAAATTGGTCTAATATTACTGATGGTATAATTTTCCAATTTGCATCAACTGTATTAGTCAGATTAATCACCCATTTTAATGTCATTGTTTTAGAATAATATTCAAAATCTGGCATCTCTAAACCACCTTCAAGTCTGTTTCCCATAACTGTTTTACGCTTGATTTTATCTTTTTCCACTCCAAAGAAATTCAAAAACCATGGAGTTTATAGTCTTTATAATTGAATCAGACGTTACTATATTTTGAGCAAGATATACAAGTTTTGGAAAAAGTAAAGATTTTATAACAGTTATTTTGCCAAAGACAGTTTGATTTCTTTTACTCCAATTATTTATCAATTGTTTACATTTATCTATTTTTTCATTCCAGCTTAAATTTATACATTCATGTTTATCATTTACTCATTATTTTCAAAGAGAGAATTATAAAATTTCCAATACCCAGGACCTAGTTTATTAGGTATTTTGATTTTCATTGAGATAGCCATATGATCCGTTGTTTTTATGATGGCAGGTCTTATATCTGTGGAATATATTTGGGGTACAAAGTTATGCTCAATTAGCCAGAAATCTATTCTACTTTTCTCAATATCATTTTTACGCCTCCAAGTAAATTGTTGTTTCTCTGGATTAAGTAATCTCCAAATATCACACAATTTATGCGTTTTGATTAGATTCGATAGGTTTTTAACTGTATTGATCTCGGCCTTTTGTGACTTGCTTATTCGATCGCTAATTGTTAATGTGTCATTATAATCACCCCCAATAATCTTAATACCTGAACTATTTTCATATATGATATTTGATAATTTGGTATAAAAGTCATTTCTTTCTTTTTTACCATTTGGGGCATATAAGTTCACTAATGTGTATGTATTATAAAATATGTCTAAATTGAGTAAAGTATATCTGCCTTGTATATCGCTTACGTAGTTCAAAATATTTATTTGAAGTTCATCAATATTGAACAACCCTTACTATTCGATTCACCATAACTATTTATAAGAGTCCACCCAATGAATTCATTTTTAATTATTTTGTCGATATTATCAGTAAAATGTGTTTCTTGTAGAAAGGCTATATCTGCTTTTTGGTTCTTTAACCATTGAATTAAACGGGCGCGTTTACTACTATCCCTTAAACCTTGAACGTTAAGAGATATAATATGAATGATTCTTTGTCTGTGTTGCATTATATAAGGATATTCCTAAATTAAGATGATTTAAGAGAGAGAGAAAAGAAATAGTTCTTTGACAGATTTCTAAACTGAAAAAAGGAAGTAATATGATGTAAGTCTTATCGTAAACAAATGCGAAAGGATAAGAAGTGCAAGAAGGCACCATACAAACAATTATTTCTAATACACAACAGAAACAAAACAATACTTCAAAAAGCGAACTAGAATTAGTATGTATAGAAATATTGCATTTAGACATCTATCAAAAAACCATCTTGTCAATGGACGAATACGTAGAACACGCTGAAACGTGTATTGTTGTACAAATATAATTATTTCAATAATAATGATACAACAATTAATGCTTGTAAATGCGCCATGCGCCACATTAGTGTATGCTATCGTTTGAACAATTTTCAATTAAGCGTATAGCAACGGACAAGTAAGCGTACAATATAATAATAATGCCCTTATCTAACAAAAGTATAGACGTATAAACATTCATTGCTGTATATTAATGTGGAAGGGATTATTCGCTTCAATAAACAATCGCCACAGTTAACAGACATAGACAGTCCCGTAGTATTAGTTACATGTTATACAGTGGTTTAAGTATTGAACCGTATATATATATATATATATATATATATATATATATATATATATATATATATATATGTAGTACAAAGGTCTTTGTAAACGTACAAGGGTTTAAATGATAAATAGCCACAACAGGCGTGTTTTTAAGTACATGTGAAGTGCGATTATCAAAATAATCAGAACCAAACAAACGTACATTAAATCGTAATCTAGCGCTAAGTGTTCGTAGAACTGACCAGGGGTTGACATAATATTGAAAGTATAAAGATAGTAAACTATTTCTTTTTTCTGTTTTATTGTTTCCTTGTGAGTAACTGTTCTGTCATGAAGATCTTCAGCTGGCGTGGGAGGTGATCGCTCTGCCGCGCACGAGGTTTTACCTTTGTTTGGTGTGACGTATTTGTCAATGGACTGCTGGCTAGTTTTAAATATATCACAGTCCGGTTTCCTCGAGGTTAGAATTGGAGTAGACGACCCAGTAACTGGAATTTTGCTTCTATTTTTAGGAGCGGGGGTTTCCGACTGTGAAGGCAGAATTGGCTGTGAATCTTGACTGTCCGGGGAATCAGACTCGACGCTTGAGTCAGACTCCTCGCCATTTGACACATCTGCACAATTACAGTCTGATTTCTTGTGCCCTGTCTGCTTACAGTATAAGCATACCCAGTCATTAGGACACTCGTTAAAACCGTGCCCTTCTTGTAAGCATTTTGTACATTTGAGTACTTTCGGCCTCACATTCTGTCCAAAATGAAAAATCCGGCCTGAAAATTGCCCAAATTGCATGAATTTGGGTAAAGGTGCTTTTAATGTAGACTCTTTTACAATAAAGATTCGGTCACCGGTTTCACAATTAGTGAGCTTTCCACTGATGCGGAGTTTCTCGCGATAGTGCGAAATGACAGTGAGATTTTGTAGAGTAAGCGTTCGCTCAATTATCCCATCTTCAACAGATAGGGGGATGTTTTGGACCCGAACCCTAACTGTTCGTTCACCATCGAACCGGTTAGGATTTGTAGGAAGGACCGTCAACTTCTTGCCTCGAAGTATTACCCCCTCAGCCATCAATTGCACTTTATCCTGGACATTGTCTAGGTAAACACGCCACATTCCACGAATGCGTTGAAGACCAGTTATATGAGTGTGTTCAATTGTCCTACTAATTGCTTCATAAAGCTCTACATGCCTAACAAATTCCTCCTTACTGGGGGTTCGTTTCCCAAACAATTCCACTTCGCGAATAAACACAAGTGGTATATTCAACTGTTGTCCGGACATGCTGTCCGAAGTTGCGTTGCCCTCGCTATTGATTGTGTCCGCTATAACTGTGTTATTGTCCGCCATTATGTAAAACTGACCACTCGTAACTAGGTCAAGTCAAAATGTAGATAAAACAGTACCTTGTATCGGTATACCTATGTAATCCGATAATCCTTTCAATCACAAAAGTATTCACTTTATATTTACACACAAAATAACAACCTTTGTCGTCCAAATAATACTTTAACTCAATGATATTTTCTAGACCGTAAGAGCACAGCCATAGCATATGCCGCTTACGTTCATCTTACGTAGGCTTTTTTATTTATTAGGCTTTATATAAAAATGTAATTTTCATCATTGGATAATGGTATTAAAGTGATCTTCTGTATAAGCATTTAAGGTTTTCAACTACAAAGTGAAAGCAATTAAAAAAAAGGTTTTTTTTTTTTAGTTTTTGATTTTTTTTTGCAAACTAACTATAAAAACGGTAGGGTCGGTGCCTATTCCGTAGGTAGGGTCGGTTAACCCGAACCAAATGTATTTTTTAGGCCTAGGGTGCGATGTTGAAATTCCATTAAAGCATAGTTTAAATTTCATTCAAGCTTTTACAAACTCTAGTTTAGTTTGTGAATACGATAAATCACATGATGTTTACATCTTCTTAAGAAACTTGATAGTTTTCCTTGACTGTTTTTAAGAAAACTTAATCATTTTTAGGCTTTAGAGTACAGGTCTACATACTTCAGTCCCGCAAATCGAAAAATATACACAAATATAATATAAACATTTACACAGTATTAAGTTGGAAACTATTACTATTTTTTTTTAAACTAACACAGCTGAAACAGGGACGACATATTATTTCAGACATGTAATGTGATGTATTATCGACCTCATACCAGTTCATAATGACAATTCTAGGCTTGTTTTGGGGAAATACTGAAATTGCCGATTTGGGACAAGTTGGTGTCTAGTCCCTTTAAGAGCATATTAGTCCATCATAGTGAGCCCGTCACCAGAAGCAGTTTCACATGTTAGGTATAATATTGCAAGATATACAAAATACACGTCGTATAAACCGAATTTTAGAAAATTACTGAACCTGAACGCCTTGCAAAGTAATTTACATAACTAATAGATGATGAAAACAGTAATACCAAACCTGTTTTTGAACAAAATTGTAATTTAATGTAAGTTGAGTTTAACTTAATTCATAAATCATAATGTTTATGTCTTGATAATCTAATTTTGAAATATTGTGTGTATTACGTTGAAATCTGATCGTTATTTAACAGATTTAATTTACTTTCTTATCAAATATACTTATACAGATATGTCACTTTTTAAGATTTATTTTTGCTTAAATACATCACATAAAATATTCGTTTTGCTAAACAATGTGTTTCAAATGAATATAATTAGAACTAATAACACAATACAAGCACAAAGAGGTCGGATTGCAGTATCATACAATATAACTGGTTTGAGTCACGAATATAAACTTAGTCACACGATAGAAAGTTAAATTAGGTGCCTCAGGGTATTTTCAAAGCGGTTTTTACAAAATTAAGCAAACATGTTATAGTTTCCTACACAGGACATTACTTATTTCAGGTTAAAAGGCCTTTCGATAATCATAGCATCATTAGAAAATGATAATATTATTATGCATTACAAATTTATCTTCTGATTCTGAAAATGTGAACGCATTAACAATAGTTTGCACATTGTATTGGTTTAACTGACGATCTTATATCGAATGTCCATTCTATTGTAGATAGGATCATGGTTTTCTCCCAATAAAAAGGTGAGCCTGCTATTTCGTTAGTTTTAATAATGTTAGATTACGCTATACACTGTTTGGCGCCAAAAATGAGCTCTTATTTCTACGCTTCATGAGGTCAGTAGAGAATATTGCAAGTGAAATGTACAACGTGTGATTTCTACGTCACTTTTTACAACAAAACATTTTATTCAAATTTGTGAAAGTAAAAATCATCAATAGTATGCTTCCGGTACGCCTGGGAAAATCCGACCTTCAGGCACGCTGTGTGGCTGATAACCAGGCAACCCTTGTCAGAGTTTGGAGTTTTCAAGCCGGACCAAAAATACATGCTAGATAATAATATTCCGAGACATCTAAAGACGATTATTGTAACAATCAATATGAACTATTAATCATGTATAAGTAATTTGGCTGATTGAGACATTGGCGAAAGAACATAAATCTAATGAATATAAGAATAGCATGATTATTGTTAGCTTAAACAGTATACAAATTATGGAATAACCGTTGGTAATTTGACAGCAGTAGCATTTAAAAATTCCAAACTTAGATATTTCATTTTACAAACACTTCATTATTATCTATAATAAAGGAATGTTTGACAGTTTGCTCAATTGAATATTATGCAACGGGATATTTTTTTTTGCATTAAAGCATTCCTTTTCGTCATATCATCAAGCTATGACTTAGCATTATGTAAAATAACACTATCATCACAGTTTAAGTATCCGTGAAGTTTCATGTGAACTATCAACGACACGAATACATAGGGAAAAGCTATACATATTACTCTAAACAACTTCATAATTCAGTATATAAAAGTTGTAAAAAGAAAGTAATCCGGTTATGAATATTAGTAAGCTTATTTGCATTCACGAATGCTTCATGGAGAAATTAATGAATGTCACATTAGTTGCTTTATCCAATAGGATTTAAGCATTTACTCGCACCAGCTCAAAGTTGTTATAATATTTGGTTTATCACTGTCAGTTATTGAAATGAACTATTATTAGAAACTATGTTTTGACAGATGCTATACTTTGATTTAAGCTCACTAATTGGTACTAGTAGTTTTCAAATATGTATGTGTGATGTATGCATGGGCTATTGGCATTCTAGGAAGTAAACTCTTGTTTTTTCTACTTTGTTTTAATTTCGAAATTCCTTGAAATCCCTTCAACATTCAACCAGAAACCACAAACGATCAAGATCAAAATCCCTTTTACATTCTACTCATTAAAATGTTCATGTGATATACTGCCATTCGAAAAAGGTCAGTCTTCACGTACTTTAGGTGAACCTTAGGACTTGGCCGGCGGAATTTGTTTACGTCTGAACGAAAATCAAGAAAAGTGTCCCAAAACAGCCTATACGCAGTAAAATAACATGCAAAAGACAATGTTGTGTTAAGCTGCAGTGCATGTTTATTACTCTTAAGGCTTGATATATGTGAATGGATACCTTTCACACATTTGTAAAGGAAATGAACTGTCTGCAGCGTGGTGCATATAACATATTTTATGATTATTATCGGTCCATTGGTAGCATATATTTATACAGTATAATAAACGTCTTGTTGGGGCGTGGAGTTGTTCTTATTCGTAACACCCCGAGCCAACTTCAAATTTTGGATCCGCCGCTTAAACCTGGTTCAGATTTAATCTTCAGGAATACACTATTTATCATCATCATTTCGACTTTACTTTAAAAGTTTGTATTTCACTGTTTAAGCATGATGATAGGTGAAAGCCATATATAGCGTTTTAATGCACCATGATAAGAACGATGTCTTCATATTAGTAACTTCTCTTTATTAAGTTTAATCAACCTATTTATTGTCTGTTCAGATACCGAATAGAAATTACCAAACTTGTTTAAATAGAAACCACTGAAGTTTCGTTAAAAGTTTATCAATAATATTTATAATTCCAATTTTCGTTATGTGATACACATAATGTTAGAAGTAAACTTACATCCTTCTACTACATGTCGGTATTCACTTAAGAATTGTCCGAGATTAATATAACCCCGGAGGTTGAGAAGCAGCTTGGTAAGAGTATCTCCATTTGACTTAGTAAATAGTTCAAAATGTCAGACTTAACTTGAAGTCGCCGCTGCTTGATCTGTAGTCGCTGATTTCAATATCCAGTCATTTTCCTTCAGTTTCTAGTCAAGTGGTTTCTAAGCTACAGATTCAGCAGTAGCATTTTTCCCTTTTTAGGTTCACTGTTTTCATATGTTTAGAATCACAATCAATCATGTCTAAAAAGTTTAGGGTTTCCCTGATAACTAATTCCATGAAACTTGACGACGGACCTGATACTGAAACTGTCGGGAATTCATTTTCAAGCTTAACCTGGTTGTATGAGGACAAATCCCATTAGCCTTCGCCGCCGGGAAAGGCTGTTAGTCAGAAAAAGGAGTCGTATTTACCCTACCTTTAAATCTACGTACGGCATACTATCCTAGAATGGAAACTAATAGTTCGTCTATTACAGTCAATAGTTTAGTATCCGGCTGCCCGCTACCGGTCTAATTTAGTAATTCCTTTTGCGTTGCTGCGTTTTGCTGCCTTTCCTTGACTACACTAGATCAGTCAAACCATTTTTTCCTACTTCATCTGCCGTTCGTAGTCTGTCTTTTGCTTTTTCTCCATTGACAATACTTCACTTATAATTGTAAATCGTCTGTTTCATATCTTGGTTTATTGTTTTGCCAGTTCTCTACCAAAAATACACAAAAAGCGGTATGGGCGCATGTGAGTTTGGTTAGTGGTTACCAAGCCGGACAAGTGGGTTTTCTCCGGGTACTCCGGTTTCCCCCACAACACAAGACCACACTCTGGCCCAACATCGTGCCAACGAGAGTAACTTAGTATAAGCTATCATAGTTTCCTTTACAATCGTTGTAAAATATATAATGGTTAAAGAAAAAGCGGTATTCGATTACACAAATTAATCATCGATAATTATCGAAAGAGCAACGAACGAAAACCTAAAGAGCGTTTTCGGGATACCCACTGAAATATCTGGTGATCCAACCTTACATCGGAAGTTAACGCATTCGTTAACGCCAAACTAACGATAGTGTCGAGATACTAACCTCAGGTAAACTGTTGTTACTAGTTTTCTTTAGATAATTACTAATGTAAGGTGAGAGATGCGGGCGATTAGACTCAGCCAATATCCCTTTTGTGAGTATTACAAACGTCCAGAAAGTTGGCTTAATATTGTTTGACAGGCCCAATTGGCAAGCATTTTGTTTGTTCAGTAAATAACAGGAGCATAAGGTCTGCCGGGTCTTTTTCAATATCCCGGTGATTTTTACCCGACTTGATTTAAGTTAGAACCAAACGAGGTCTGTCAAGCAGTACCATGCCATTCCCCAATAATTTGTAACAGATACCTGAGCATCGGTACTGAACAAAAGTTTTCCTCAACGAAGGGATGGTGAGTGTTGTGTCTTGTAAGAGATTCGATAAGTGGTTTTCGACTGTGTTCATTTCATTGAATGCCAGAAACAGCCGATGTTGCGCTTTTTTACAATTGAATAAGAGGAGTTGGTAATTGTCTTGTTCTAGGTGAATTTGAAGAGCTCAAGGGTAATTACCTATATTCGTTGGCACTGTTGATGTCAGGTACGACGTTCGCTATGCGGTACCTAACCGACTTAGTACCAGAAATAGACGGACATTGGGCTCCTTATCTTTTGATGATCTAGTCTGATATATAGCTCTGTTATCAATTTTTCCAAGGGTAAAATCCTGTGTTTTATACTATGTCGTCGGAATTCGTGTATCGTACCTGTTCCATAGTGATTCTGTCTTCCGAGGTTATCAGTTTTCCAAAGGGCGATACCCTATATAGGACATAAGAATGCTGTTTTATCTTTGAAAACTGGTAGATGGCATTTCGCTTATTTCTCTGTGATAAGTACCCACACAACCGAAACTCAGGTTTCGGGGCAAACTTTTAGAGGCTTCAATTGGTGGTGGTGGTGGTGTTGGTGGTGGTAGAAGTAGTAGTAGTAGTAGTAGTAGTAGTAGTAGTAGTAGTAGTAGTAGTAGTAATAATAATAATAATAATAATAATCATAATAATAATAATAATAATAATAATAATAATAATAATAATAATAATAACTTTATTTCATGAAGGTAACACATTAAGTTACATAAGTATTTTGTTTACAATGTGGTCATCAATGGATTATACAAACGTAGGAGTATTTTCTCATTCAAAAAATAACAAATAAGACGTCATTCAAACATAAACAATGTTCAAAATTACAAAAGACAAAAAAAAAACGGATTTAAACAAACAATTTACAGACAATCATTTACCTAATATTTATGTGAAAAACAAACGCAGTATCCAAAAGTTTAAAAATAAGCCCGTTTAATGGCACAGGGTTAACGCCAAAGACATAGAACACAAAAACAAAGAATCACAAACACGAAAAATAAAACAACAGCACAAAACTCCACAAAAAACACAATGCATATATATATATTTTATAAAAACCTAGTTATGTGTATCAAGGATTGTTAGGTACCGCCTTGGAACGGTCATTAAAATGTAAATTTACTAGGGGTTTAAACCAGTTTACGTGCACAAACCTCACTCTTATCCCAACAAGTCTGAATAAAGTAAAAACGTATAAGGTAACACTTATCAAAATACGTCATTGTTTTGTCGTAAGGTGTTTTTTTAACTGTGATTTGAATACAAATAAGGATGATGATTCTCGAATAAAAAGCGGTATAGAATTCCATACAGATTTAGCAAAATGAGTAAATGACTTCATACCATAGTTAGTCTTTAGCATTAAGTATCATTATGGGTGGAAGACCGCAATGAGTACTTTGTGTTATTAGTAAATGAAATTACTTCAATTTAGTATACTGGCATGAGACCATGCAAAAACTTGTAGACAATAATGTACATCTATTATCAAACGATAACCAGCCTAAATCCTTGAACTTGATGACGTTTTAACTGGTTTTCGTAAAATAATTTTTGCAGCTTCATTCTGAATAATATGTATTTTACATGGGTGTGAATTTATACATCTGCTCCATATATAACATCAATAGACCATTGTAGATAACATATACGCATTGCGAAATAGTTTTTGCCTGTCATAGCTCAAGAGGTAATTAATTCGTTTTAGAAGTGCTATTTTAGAATTCAGTTTCCTACAAACATTAAATACTTGCTCTTTCCAATTAAATAATAAATAACTCCAATAACTGTATGGCTTGTAACTTGTTCAGGTCGTATTATTTAATAGCAATGTTAGGGAGATGGGTTTTGATTTGTAACCTTTGTTAATCAACATCAACGTGCATTTTGATTTTCCTGAATGAATTAATATGTCATTCTTAAAGCACCAAGAAGCTACTGAATCTTATTTGCTCTGCAGTTGTTGTTTTTTATATCTGTTTCTCTATAACCCGATGTGAGCAAAGTGGAATTATCCTTAATCCGTCAATACAGGAATTATTGAGTGAAGGGTTTATGATTGAAGTAGATCACAAAGTGAAAAGGTTCTATAGTGGAGTCTTGTGACACACCACTTTTAACAAATTGAAATGTAGATTATCTCCTACTTTTACGCATTGTCGACTCATTATTAAATGTGAAGTTATAAACATAAAGCTGACACCAGAGTAATAATATAGTCTCAATTTATGTAAAAGAATATCGTGATATACCAAATCGAAAGCTTTACAAAGGTCAGTTACAACAACCTTACCAGAATCAACATTTTTCACCAAGAACCAACTAATCGTTCAAGAGTTGTTTGACATGAGTGATTCTGACGAAAACCGGACTTGAGAGCATGTAATATGTGATATTTAATGATCATAAAGGAGTGGGTGGTTTATTTATCATCTAATACACATTGTTAGCAGTACTTTCCAGTGAATAGCAAATGCAGCCGCAAATACGTACTTGACTCGGGTTACAATTTGCAAGTCATTGTTTAGCATTAACAGGGATTACCATGGTAGTGAGGGTGGTCTTGACCTCTATGACAACTAGCAGAAGGTACTCTGTCTACCTTAATACATTGAGTACCAAACACAGACGGTTTTAGGTTTCGTAGTCGTGTCTGGGAAGGATTTTGGATAAAATGTTACGAATTCATGAGTTTAAAGAATATGTTGTCTGATACGATATTGTGGATAGGCATGTCCTCTATGGCACCTAGGAGATGGCAATGCGCCTATTCCATTGACGCGAGTTAAACGCAACGCCAGTTTTTCTACCACCATACAATCACGACACTGGTAATTAATCTTACAAAAAGTGACATCTGTTTCCGTCTGTTGGTCCGTTTTAAAATAACAAGTATGATGTGGTTATTGTTGTTGTTCTTGTTTTAAAAAACCTTTAAACCGAATTAATTAACTCTTTTATTACATAAAAAGCATTATATTTAACACCCCATCAAAGTTATTCGTAAAAGGTTGACATTTCTTGTTTGAACTGAAAAGAATTGCCTCACCCAATGTGTTCGGACAATGTCTTGCTTTGTGAATGTGTTTTAAAAATCGCACAGCTTACAGGTATAAATGTGTTTCCTATTATTACTGTAGTGCTATACGCACGGAACCATGTTTGATCATCGTTGAAAAGTTACCTGAATTTATCTAACCTTTGAAATAAACTACAGTAGTAATTTGCTATAATTGAAGCCTAATTTATTTTCAGAATGACGAATTATTATTAAGTACAGCCTTGAAAATGTATTCTAGAACATTCTAGAACATACACAAATGAATTCTATATTGAAAATATTCAATAAACTTTGATTGATAATCGTAAGTATTACCGTCATCTGTTGATTATACTATACTAGGTTATACTAAAAATCAATGTTGAAGTAGCACTACTTTTCTCCTAATGTAAGTCATTATTTCTGTCTAAGCCATTACATAGTGCTGAACGGGGAATTGTTTGTTGTTGAAGCAGCTGAATTAGAGGGGTTTGAAATGCCGCTGTCCACCTCAAGCTCATGGTCGCAACATAAAGAAAGACGAATTCGATGACGTTCCTCTAGTTCCTTCAGACCATCCGTCATTTTAAATCCGACATAGGATTTATGTGTAACTAAACAAGCTTCGGGTTTTCCATCTGGGAACATTGGACGAGCACAAGTTTTAATTTTATTTTTTACCTGTTCGCCAATTATCATTCCTATCACTTTGAGTTCATCGTTTTTTCTACAGTAAGTCATCACCATAGCCCCACTATCGCCACAGACACAAAATGGTTGTTTCGTACCTGTACTTGACTTCCTATCCTCAAAAAATACCCCAACATAATTATCACCTAAAACATACAAATTTTCAATTGAAACCTTTCCTAATCCAGGTGAGGTCATGGCACCGTGTAAATGAACGCGCTTTCCAGATAGACTATTGCTGTCTTTGCTACAGTCATACAGCGTTGACGTTTTCTCGTGTCCTTGCTCCGTCTGAAACATGAAACGGCATTTCTTCTCATAGGACTCGTGAATTTGTGCCGCTGCTATGTCTAGAGTGTGTTTATCAGTAGGAAGTAGTTTGCCCACATCTTCGCCATCTATGAAAAGCTTATCCTTGTTAAATACTGCAACGTGTTTTGAAAAAAGAGCATACACACGTCCGCCTGCCTCCCTCGCAAAGCATGCCAGTGACCCAAATGGCTTTTCAAAAACTTTATCTCCTGGTTTCATATATGGTTCGATAAAAGTAGACCCATATCGAAAAACAACTTTGTTGATATTCCATTTCTGTAAGACATCGTGAACCGCTTCCTCAACTTTTTTTTTGGTTTCCGAATCATTGCTTAGAAAAAAATTCAAAGTTCCAAATCTTTCCCCGTAGGCAAGTAGCCCTTGTATTTTGTTCAAATCTTCGCGAGCCTTAAATAGAATTATTTAAATATGAAACAAATACATGTAGTATATAAAATACTGAACGAAGGTGTTCAATTTCATTGTAGTTTCGTCGAATAAATACAGATTTTGAATTTAATGCGCTAAATTGAGGAAGAACTTAATTATTCAAATTTGAAAACTATGTGCAGTCTTTTTTCATTGTCCGATCGTTAAATTGGTTAATGCGATCTTATGAAAGACGAATACTCTAACCACTATCAATAAAGTAGTATATATGGTATTTAACGTTTTGAGTGTTTTCTTTCTTTTTTATTATCAATAACAAAACAATGAAAAACGAACGGGAATACTAAACGTTCTATGAAGTATTAATATTATATTTTTTCCGAAACTCGTTTGCTCGAACTTGAGCGACCGTCAAGAAAACTTCAAGCGAATGAAGGTTATAGCCAAGTTGAATCATTTCTTGCACTAAAATAATAAATTATTCCCTTTCCTTTTTTAAATACATTTTTGTTATATTCCGTTATAAAAAAGAAGGTATCTAAATTTGTTTTCCATTTATCGTGTTCGTATTTTCTGTTAATATAATGCTTTAATAAATAAACAGGAACGTTAATATTGTATTAATTTTAAGGATGCAAACGAATATTCGATCAAACGTTAGGTATTCGAATGTCAAAATCGGTATTCGAATATTCGATGTTTTTTTTGTTGAATAATTATAATAATAATTATAACAACTATGTTGTTGTGTTTAAGATTCGTTTATCTTGTTTTAACAACGACTGGCCCATAATGCCAGAGGTGTGAATCTGATGACAATACACTAAACACGCGTCATGTGTCATTTAGGGACATATCGTCGGGTACTATAAAAAGTCCCAGTGTTTTTACAATAACTGGCTTATTGTAAAAACACGGGGAGTGACACAAAACGACAAGTGACAGAAAAAATCCAATTATTTTAGGTAAATTACTTCTACCAATTAAGAATTTCTGAAATAAACTAGTTCCCAAGTTGGTTTAGTTTTTCCGTAGTTTATATAGTAGAGGTCAATCCCAGAACGAGTCTGCTCGTCCTACGGAGACTCTCCGTGGGCGCATATCGCCAATTGACCAGAAATCCATATAGGTTCACAAATATGAAGGCAAAAGAATATTAATTAAAAGTTTTTGTTTATTTTTCTTTGTTCATAAAGTATTACGTTTTGTCTTTGCGAAATGAAGAGTTTCAGAGGCTCATTTGGTGAAATTCAGGGTCCGCCACGCGTAAGTGTTACGACAAAGTAGAGCTAAAATGCCAGGCTATTACTTTAGAGAATATTATAAAAGTTTACTACAACTTTTAAAAGATGTATTTTGGGAATCAAATATTCGAATATTCGTTCGAAAGACTTACCGAATATTCGAATATCAATTTTGCCATTCGTTTGCATCCCTTATTAATTTTGATGTCATTGCCCATGTGATTGACCGTATGTTCCAATGGTGGTTTTATTGATCATCTTTCTCATATAAAAAGGTAATTAATGAAAATAGCTTTTCAATATGTAAATGCTTTGCATATAAACCTGATGGCTGATTTTCTTCGAGGCTGGTGGGAATGGTGGTGTGTCGCCTTCAGGTAAATCAGCTCTGTCGTACAAAGCTCTACTTTCTTCTATTAGTTCACTTAGGAACTGCCGCACACTTTCGTTGTTGAGAAAAGGCTTTGAGTCTGTAAACGTAACAACAAGTGTTTGCTTTTTATATTTATTATCCGAAAATATTTTTTTTTCTTCTGAAGACCAAGATTGATAATGCTATAATTCATTTATTTATAATCATATTTGCTAATTATCATTTAAATAAAAAAGTGGTGAATGTCGTCATCTACGTATTTATCATCAATTAATGATAAATTCGCAGTCCAGCAACAATAACAAAGTGATTGCGGTAAAAAAGCATTGTCAGATTTTGTTTCAACATCAAATTGCATGTACATTCTAATTGCTTAAAGTGATAATGTAACGGGTATAGTGGGTTTTCTCCGAGTACTCCGGTTTCCAAAACAACACAAGACCACACCCTCGCGCAACATCGTGCCTACGAGAGTGACTTAGTATTTAAGTTAGCATAACAATCATTGTAAAACATATAATTTTTAAACTAACGGATCACGGAAGTCTCATCGTGCTGAACCTCTTTTTGAGTTTTGTTTGCACATAAAGTATTTTGAATTTTACTGTAATCACATCGCTACATATTTAAATGTTTAAAAGCAAATATTGAGCTCAATTCGTTCGACAGAAAAATACGGCTATTTTAAGATTATTGTAATATGAAACGCATTACCTCAAGATATGAAGTCGCACTAATGTTTGTGTTCATTTCTTTTGCACGGAAGGCAAAGCTTGATATCTTACCGTTTTTGGATCGTTCACATACTTCTGTCCTTCTTTGTAGATGAAATTGTTTTTCGTCCAGTTGTTTCTGATCTGCAAAACGACCAATCCGGGAAAGATTAATGATAAGGCCTCCCTAAATTGGCCCATCAAACTAAACAATATTACCGTAAGATCTATACCATAGCCCTACCAGCTTTTATTATATCTAAGATAATGTACCCAATATTATTTGGTTCTAATTCATAGCAATGTGCGGAGTCTTGGTTTCGTCTTATTATGACGAATTTGATAGTCGCCTAAGCCAAAGAACAACAATATGACATTCTTACAAATTGGTACCGTTTCTAGAAAATGGGTGTTAATATATAATTATTATTCTTGTAGTTTCATTATTCTATCTAAAATTCAGACTGACAAATGAGGGAAATGGACAATCATATAATATATATCTGACAGAAAGCAATACCTTGACATCGAAGAATGTTTTGTCATTGCTTACCGTCTTTTCCATCCAATGAAAGGTAGACAAAAGCTACAACTTTCATGGTAAGAATTGTGTAGATCCATCTGGTTAATAACTTTTCAATTGCAGCTTCAATGTTATACGCCGATGTATCACAGCGTTCTACAACGCATTTCGAATTATTTGTTTCAGGAAGAACGCAGACACCACTATCGACGCCGTCTACGTCTTCGTCGATGACTAAAAGGCAGTACTTTGTAGATCTTTTTCGTTTAATTACATCGCTTACAGCTTGTATGTCTTGCTGATAACAAATGATAATAAAAGGTTCCACAGATTTGGAAATATCTTGATGTGTGCTGTGAACAGCAGGTCTAAGGGTGTGGTTCAAAAGTGCGCTTGGAAAAACATCTCTCATTTTAAAATCATAGAAAGCAAAATTAATGTTTCCTGTACCCTCTGCAGCTGCATCAAGCAACTGACACTCTTCAGTTTGCATCTTGATATCAATTTTAATTTTACACATTTCCAAAAGTTCATAGTACTGAACCCAGATTTCCTTTATGTCTATACAATCATCCACGAATCTATTCCAATGCTTGGATTCCGATGTATAGTAATGCAGCAACCCTGTCTCTGGAATAAGCATATAATTCAATGGATTTAAGTAAATATTTTCTTATCAAATCGGAAAGAACGTTTTAGTGATAACTGTGTAAGAACGCGTGAAGAACATTTTCAAGTTGTATCATTTAATTTAATAGCGTTCATAATTTTCTTTTCAGTATTTATTTGTTTCATTGTGCCGAACCAGTTTTTTCGGCTTGTTTTCCTTGTTGTTTTTTTATTGTTTTACTACTAAATTTTAGAATCATTATCTTTCATTACATGTATTGATAAAGTTTTCTGCAAATGATTTTTTTTTAATTAAACACTATCTCGTGTAAACGAGTGGGTTAGTATCACCCGTCAAGAGGAATGGTTAAAAAATCTCCCTAACATAATCAAACTTGGTAGGACAGTTTATACACATATTCAATTGCACAACTCACAAGCCCAAATCAGATATTGGGTAATAGTTGCGCGAACGATATTTCTATAATAGATGCAAGATTGCGTGAGCTTATGTTCAAATGCAAAGCACAAAGGCATGTATGCACCTTAATGGCGCCCTGATATGTTTACACATGAGAAAGGTGTATTTTCTCTATAGCATAATGTCGAAAGTTTCTGTAATGCACTTCTTACACCAGATGTTCCCTAAACGTCACCAAAATCTACAAATAAGTCATCGAGAAACTCCTTTTGTGGCCTATGTAATACAATTGAAATTTTAGGGACCTGCTAAATATTTACAATGAACTTATCTTAAGACATTAGCTTCCCGCTTTGTGTAAAATTGTTCCTTTTTTCTTCATAGTATCCTAATATTTACTTAGCCATCATTACACTACTTAGACAATAACGTAAACATGTGTAGTTTAAAGTGTGATGTTGAGTGCTCGTAGATTGGTTTTTACCCCCAACTTTAGACTACTGGGCATTTCCTACGGACCATATTGTCAAAACGAGATGTTAGTAGTCAAATGTATTGGTAATGTGAAATATTTCTTTTAATTTCGATACTACTAGATATACTTAATATTTCTACTATTCACCTGCATATTCATATCTTTCTTCGGATAACATTGCTTTCACGGGATATGTGGATGCGTCATTGTGTCGTGCACCTTTACGTTGCAGGCATTCAAATTGAACGTTCTGGCTATCTTCATCAATGTATGTCATGCTGCAAATATTTATATCTTTTGCCACTGTTTCAATCGATGGTTTGAATTGCTTACTGTTGGGCAAACCGTCTTTGTTTTCGTCATCTATTATAACGTCAGGCTGGAAATAACACATCTCTCATAATGGAATTGCTCTTATAATTTAACATGTTCATAGAAAATACATTCGGAAATGAAGATCTTTCGAAGAGACAAACTTTATCCAAACGATTGAAATAGCATTTTCGGTTTCAGCGAAACATTCATTGACTAAATTGAAAAATAAAACTGTCAACGCCCCCTAACACAGGCTAAAGTGGTGTTTTATTTCCAAAAGTGATTTAAACATATTCAAAATAAGAAAATAAATAGCTACATTGTGGAAAAAGCCTTTCCAGTATATTTTGTAAGATATTACGAAATATTTCTAAATGCACTCACAACATTCTTAATAATATCTATATAGACGTTATGATTTTCAGTCATAGGTTGTTGTTGGTTTTATGACATGTGTTTTAATGGAGAGCTACATTCATTTTAAATGTGGATGTACTTTTCTTAAATTAAAGTGTCAGGCTGTTTAAATATATTATTGTCGCAATATTTTTGCATAGATGCAATTGCTAAACGGATACCTTAAGTCAGTCACGTACCATATTCGTAAGTTTTTCTTTGTATTCGTTTATTAATGAACAGCAATCACTACTTTCGTGTTTGAAATTATACAAAGCTCGCGCATCGCGCTTATAAATAATTATAATAGCCCGGATAGTGGATGTTATAATTGTTGTACAATAGTGGCAAAATAACAATACAATAAGTAGCGTGCTTGTATTGAAATATGCTTGTTAATTCTTCGCACGTTATTTTAACACACATGTTTTCATTTACATTACATTTTACGTATACCAGTGTAAAGTACACAACAAACACACTTCAGATAATTTGCATCTGGTTGTTAAACAAAGAACATAATAAACGTTGTTCAGAAATTCAGGTCATATCCAATTTCATCTTAAATTATCACAAGGGGGGCTATGCAACTAAATTTTACTTATGTTAAGAAAAACTCGCTTTCGGTATAAACTTAACGTTAATGTAAAGTGACTGACACACCCGCGGATATTCTTACATGGATATTTATAATATTTGCTAATGTTTATCTGAATGTAATAAATAAGATATGTTTATATACCGTATCTTTATGCGATGATGAATTTGCTTTGATATGTTTCATTCCGAACGACGTCTCTGCAAAACAAATGTTTAATTGATTAAAGTAAAGTAAGAATATCGGTAAAAATACATAGGGTTATATTTAAGGATTGGTCGTATGTTGCATGTACCCCTGCTGTTTGTAAGCATGAAAGCACGCAAGCAATTTCATAAATAACTCAATCATGATAAGGCCAAGAAGAAATACTTCATCATGCCAACTCCACCAATGTGTGTATCATTGACATTTCATTGCAAAACGAATTTGAATAGGTTTGTGAAAAAAATTGTTTTAAAATTCAGGCTTCGAATATTTGATGTTAAAAATAAAATCTAAGAAATTACATTTACACCAATTTTTGAGTCACATTATTTATATGAAAAACTTCAGAAACAAGCTCAGTAGCCAAAATTTTAAACATAAACCCTGTTTAATGGCACAGGTAAACTCCAAACACATAGAACACAAAAACAAAAACACCACAAACAAGAAACATGGAAAAACAGCACAAAACTCCTCAAACATAACTTGATGTTGTTGTTTTGACTTCTCATTTAACGAATTTAACGTACCCATTCGTTTGAAAAAGTAAAGATATATTCTACGACCTTACCTATTTTTCAACGAGAACCGGATTGTTTGTGGTAAATTAGCTTTTTTGAAAGCTGCAATAAAATCAGTCATTATTTTCCTACGCATTTATATAGTGTATTGTAAAGGGAAGTAACCGATGTGTTGTGCTATACCTTATATGGACCGGTTTAACATTGTTGTCCGGGAATTTAAACAAAATGGTTTCCGATTAAGATGTTTTGTTATTCACAAACTGAGGTGAAATATTGTTTTGTATTTGAAATGAAAAAAATTGGTTTCAAAGGCAACAGCTCTCCAAACAAATGTGTATCATTTGATTGTCAAATATTTTCATAATGTTAAAAGCACAAATCGACGCTTGTCCAAGTTTTTTACATCTTAGAGAATTTTGCTCAATAGGCTATTATCTGATTCAACTCATGATACTCATGACTAGAATTTGACCTGATGATGTCGATGATGTAGAAGACATCTTACCTCTATATGTCTAAGGTTTGTCCTGAAATCATGTTTCAAAGTTATTTTTGACCAAATAATGACAAAAACGACAATATCGAACAAATATCTGGTCACAAAAAGCGATAGAGCAATAGTATAGAAAGGAACACTGGTTTTGACAGACCAAAAAATAGGTAAGCCTACTTTGATATAGTTTTGTTTCTTTCCTTTCCAGCATAATCTTGAATGAATAATTGCATTTGATTTACAGTGATATACAAAACAAAATAAAATTATGACATTAAAATTATTATTATTATTATTATTATATGATCTCTTTCAATTGTTACGCTGCCTGTGTAAAATTCATGCTCACCTTTCATTTTTCAACTATCCAAAATCAATCCTAGTAAATGTTTCAATACAGTGACAAATGTTAAGTAAACAAGGAATATAATAAGTTGTTTCCAACTGTTTCTTAAAGCAAAGTTAGTATTTATTTTATGAATTATCATCATACTTAAATAGGTTTATCCTTATTTGTGCTTATTCAAAACGGATGAGAAAATATAACGTATTGGAACATATACAGATTTAGTTCCAGATTGTCTTCAAATGGGCAAGTATATTGAATAATCTTCCTTCTTAATATTGAAGGATTATAGGAAAAAAATTTTTTCGCTCATCCCTCGCTTCGGGTTTTGAGAAAAATGAAGAAATCGAGTAATTATTTTTTTCCGAAGAACAAAATGTTGATTTGTGTTGCCTTAAAAGTGAAAAACAAAACCCTTTTAACGTATTATAAAGTGAACACATTTAAACACATATTTCTTCACAGTTTACTCGTCAATCTTGAATGTTCCAATAAGAGCAGATGGCATAAATTATATTAAGCTATACTTTCGCTTGTAGTAATTCTTTAACCTGCGATCAAACATTTTGAAACGTATAATGAACTATCATAATAATTTGTGTGTAAATTGCTATTGTATTTGTTTTAATCTTATTTCAATTGGCTAGCAGCCGAGCTCAACAACTATTGTTTCATTCGGTCATTATTGCACTGGTCCGAGACCAGGTGGAAGGAACATCTCTCACTTCAGTGGTAGTAGCTTCTGGCATCCGTGACTGATCCGTGAATGCCCAGAGAACACGCATTTGTAGAAGAATGCCGCAAAAGCAAACAAAGGTATGGAACCTAGCAAGATGTTCCCAAGGCCAATGATTGAATGCGACATCCCAACTTGCAACTTAAGCATAAAGACCAGAATAGACCTTGAACCAGCTGGGTTATAAAAGGGTGTATAAAGGACCTCAAGCTATAATCCGTTGATCAATGAAGTAGACTGGAAACCACTGTTGAAGCACCGCATTGACACCAGATTGGTCAAGGTCTTTCGCATCTTCGTTTCTATATCTATTGTACCCTTCCTCTATCAGTACCATATCTCACAATAATTTGTCCGTTTCTGCCGAACAGAAACCAATCGCGACTCGCTTGTTTTTCGTGTTTAATTAAACATGGCTATACGTGATTTGTTAACTAGCGATTTTTCCCAATAAAACGCTCTTTTAAGGATGATCTGTGTTGGGTTTCTATAAAGTACAAGACTGGGTCGTGTGATGGGTTGAACAAACCTGGTCCCAACCTTAAAACAACACTTCATTTCTTCAGATCCACGTAACAGCATAAACGGACGCAAAGTTGTTAACGTTGTGTGGACAAGCGGGTTGGACCTTGTGCCTCGAAAGGAGGGATATAAGTTATATTGTTTGTTTGTATGGCACAATTTTAAAAGTTCCTGCACAGTTCAGGTTCACACAGCCATCTGTACCAAGCAAAAGTTCTGTAACTAATTTATATTTCTTTAATTTGATTAACATCAAAAGCGGTATGTTTGGGACACATGGATCACATCACAAAAGTATATTTCTTCAGATGTATACAAAAGTATATACAAATACATATACATAAACATGTACATATTGTTATTGATACTCAAGGTAAATGACTCACCAATATTTTTCGATTATTCAGTGGATATTTTTTATGTTTAATTAGTTTTTGCAATAAACATAGATGTGTTTAGTAAAATCAAATATTTTTTTCTAATAGTGACATTATTTTTAATGTTTACAATTATCTTGCGACCTGCTAGTTAACCTGTACCTATCTGCATCCACAAGTGAATAGATGTTTAGAAATCCCATACCTTGTTTTTCTAAACGGTCTAGAAAATTTTTTGTATAGATATATTCCTGAATGGGCTGTTGAACTGAGCTCGCCTGTTTGGATGAATGATGTGTCGATATTAATGGCTGGTCGTCTTCATAAACTGGACAAACGCCGTATTCGGCTGAACCTGAAGCCTTACTCTGAAAGATACCAAGGATCAAATATGATTAACTAAGTGTTAATGGTAAGTTGTACTTTTTGGCCTTAGTATACATGTATGTATATCTGGCAACATTTGTACCGAATTACATTTGAATGTATTGAACCGTTTTTGAGCAATGGTCAAAAATACCGTTTTTGAACGTTGTAGCCACCACCGACGAAAACTTCACAAAGGCTATGACAATCAGATACCCTTTATGTGACACTATTCATTAAAGCCCAGGTATGCTATGGTGATCTATAGTTGTTGTTGCTATTGTAACAAGGAAAGTCATTACGAAACAGCATGCAGTAACAGACATTTATCAAACATGCACTATTATAAAATAAATCAATTATTATATAAGCGCAATTCATGTTTAGCAAATCATGTTAAAACACTATTTAAACCAACCTGTTGATTTCGGCTCCTGTCTTTTTCAGGAGTTGCATCAGGCGTCCTGTCCACCAGTGGAATATCAATATTAACCTCAACCCCTCCAAAGTTTGTTTTTTGTCCTTGTCCTGAATGATTGAACACTTTTAGTGTATAGCTTTAAAAGAGGCAATCAATATCCGATCTTAAAGAAATTTTGGATTTGCGTATTATAGTGAAAGAAAAAATAAGTGAAAGACAGTTTAGAAAAAAATATCGATCATAAATGTGGCAAGTAAGTTAAACAGAATATGTAGTTATTAAACATCAAGAGCTTGGAATAAAAAAAAACACAACATATTTAACTATGCCGAAGTGGGGATATACAAATTCAAAACACATATGTACATAGATACGTGTTTGTCATCTACAAAAAGTATCGCAAGTCATTTTTATAAAAACATAGTTTGAAAGATGATGATGGCTGTGGTCAATTTGTCTAGTAATAATTATGGCATTAGTAACTTTAAATTTATTTGAGATGTATTTGGCTGTTTGAGCTTGTTAGAGTATATGATCAACAATAATTTTAATGTTTCATAGTCTTATGTATCCAATGTCACCGCGACAATTACCTTTGACAACAAACCGGACTGACCTCAAAATTAGAGTCATCTGCCGTTCCTTGACCATCCTGAGACAAAAAGTCAAGGACCATAGGACCAAGCAAACTCTAGTTATCAATAGGAATATCCAAGGTCTTTACGACCTTTGACCTATCGGGTCATACTTATGACCAACCTCCCTATCAAGTTTAAGGATCTGAGGCCTACTCTACTCCTACTGAAGCGTACTCTTGTTATTCGAATCGACATGTGCAAAGCAATATATTCCCGCTTCCTCCAAGGGGGTGGGGGCACAACACTGAATAAATAACAGCGTATGAATAAATATGACGAAGTTACACTGGTCGTCATATATAGTCCAGTCCTATCGTAACAAATATTTATCATATTGAGCACTTTGGGTTGAAATCATGAAACTTTGCCTGGTGACAAATATGTATGTTAACGTTAAAAAAGCTCAGAACCCACCTTAATTTTGTCCTATATGGTAACCACAATCCAATATTGCCGCCATCAACCTTTCTTTAAACAGAGCTGTCATTATTTCTATATTATTCCAGCTGGAAGTGTCACTTTTAAGTATATCAAGTGTTTACCATCTGTATACGTTTAATTTCTAGTTTAAACAACCCTAAACATTTTTGTCCAGTGTTTAGAAGGCCGCTGATTGCCTAGAAACCATATGCGTTCACAATGTGTGCCTTTTTCAAGCGCCAGGCCAACCCTGTATCTCTATTGTTGCTGCACCAACTTATTTTCAAATAAACGCCAGATGACTCTACAAAGTCAAACCAAAGTTTAAAAAACACAGATTGGCTACAACTAAACCTGAATTGCCAGACGTTCACCACAGCTCGGCACCTTTTAAGTCAACCTTGTGTCCAATAAACCTTTTCTCACTCCGTTGAATGTCAAACATACGATCAACATACGATAAAGGGGCAATATAAAGCAAATCAAGTGCCCAATAACATATTTTTTACTAAAATTTAGGTCTCTAGAAAACTGTCCAGATGTGTTGTGCCAAAACCAATATAGCGCCCTGTAAGTCCAATTTTATACTTTTATTATTCAATCCATATCTCTATATTTCAATTGTGACTACAATGAAGAAGTAAATAATTTGGCAACCATGAATCACATCAAAGCAAAAACACACTCAAAATATATCACGCAGCTCAGATCAATATTTCTATGAGAGGAACTACAGAAACCAGTCCAGTAGTCGAAAGTTAAGTTAGTGGTACAGGACCAACGCTAGGGTCAAGTTATCTCAATGCCAAACGAAGCAAATGTTGGCAACCACAAAGCTCATTCAGAGCAAAACGAACCCATGTGCTGCTCTAATGAAGCCCTCTGAGTGCCAAATAAATCATATGTTGACAACAAATAAGCTTTTTCAAAGCAAACGTATGTGCAACTCTAATAAAGCCTACTTAGTGCTAAATTTACTACTTCTTGACAGCCATACAGATCATTCAGAGCCAAACAAATGTATATGTTAAACACCCCTCCAACACAAAAAAAGTATGAACCCCAGCCGCACCACACCCTTCGCATACTCTATTGTATATACTTATGAACATTAAAGTGTTTTCCGTTTTGTTCTGTGTTCTGAACCTACCCGTTCCGCCACAAGTTGTCCTGTGGGTAAACTCAAACCGGAAGTATCTTAACTTAAATTCCTGTGTTCGGAACTCCTCGGCCATTTTTATCGACAAAATTAGCCGAGGAGTTCCGAATGGAATTCCTGCAATTTGACTGGCTGACGGGTTAGCGTGCGAGTATATGTAATTGTTGGGTTGCGTACAGTTGCTACATGATATCATTGATAGTGTTATATGTAAAGTTCACCTCGAGTTTGGTTTGTTATCACGTGTCCTTCGAGACCGCGTAGGAGTCGATGCATGCTACATCGAACGAGACGTGATAAAGGCGGTCAGAAAACGTTCTTTCGTATCAACTCTTCAATTATATGCCTCACTTGATTAATTTAATGTCTTAACGCAGCTTATCTCGACTTAATTATAGATTGAGATTTTACCTATTGGTATGCTTGACTGTACACTGACATAATATTGAACATATTTACATATTGAACTTTCAAATGATGTTGACTTTGATTTTGAAAAGCTTAACTTAGTATTTCAATATCAAATACATTATAAAATAGTTATCATCTATTCATATGGATAAATGTTTAACCGCCTTGGGTAACATGTACTAGGACGACTGCTTGTTGTCTCCATAACATCTTTAAAACATTTAACTTCAAAGTAACTGATCAGAGATCAAAACAGAGGAAATTATCAATTACTTTTCTGCAAACACAATTAAATTAACATAATTTAAAAAGTAAAAAGACGAAAAAAAAACATTCTCACCTGTTTGTGTTTCAGTGTAATTGACCTTGAACTGACCTTTACCTTGAAGCAAGCAGATAGGTATGTTAACATGAAGCACAGTATAAAATTGATACATGCCATGAATTAAGATATACATATTAATTGACTGTAACACTAGCACAACTTGCCATAAGACTCGTTCAGCAATAGCAATTTTGCGATCACCTTAAACTGGCACACTGTAACGGTATGATTCTTGGCGTTGGCAGTTTTGAAAAATATAAAAAAAAAATATATCCTAAACTATTGTTTTAAATGAGGGAACATATAATTTACAACTTTGTCAACGCTTTTAAACACAAACTAAACGTAAATTAAAATTAAAATGGAAAAAAGTATACAGGAAAAAACATCCTTTACGTTATTTTTCATATCTTGACCTTGAAATTACCATGACCTTGAAATGACTGAAATGAGCTTGACATTGACATGGGAGAGGTCAGATAGATATGTGAACATAAAGCTTACTATGGAATAGATATATGCCATGCATTCAGATGGACTTTCAGTGTAACACTAGCACCGTTTGTTATAAGACTCTTACAACAAAAGCAATCTTGCGACCACCTTTGGCATGCTTTTGAAGTATGAAACCTTGGCGTTTTCAAAAAATATAAAAGCTATATCCCAAATTATTGTTTTAAATGAAGGAACATACAATTTACAATTCTGCCAAAAGCATAGAACAATTCATTCATACATCAGGGTATTTATATCAGATGTAAAGAGTCTGAGTCTTTTGATTTTAGAGAATAAGATCTTGTAAGTTTTTACTATATATGTATTTAAAAACTAGGACGCATTGGACACGATTTGAACAACCTTGGGAAAGGGAGATCAGACCCCGCCCAAACATGTACAATTACCGGCCCGCACGTGCCATACAATTATAAGCAATGTTCAAGCTGTTCTCATTAGCTGAACCAAAATCAATCAGGGCCATCATACCGGCAATAAAAGGAAATATCCTTTAAACGAATAAACAGTAGACGCACTCTACGTCCAACTCATGCCCGTATATGGCGAACAATTTGTTTGGTGTGGTTAAGAAAGCACTTTACTTATATATTACTTTTTACTACAGTTTTAACAACATTATCCGTGTTGATGACAATATTTGTTCCGACAATTAAATCCAAATGTTTATTCTATCAAGAAAACTAAAGCAACTAAAGATGCCATAAGGCATTGTCGGCAACTCCTGTACTTGTTTTCATTTAAAGTACTTTAGTACCAGGAATATTGACTTTCAAAATCTCGTTTTCATGACTATAAATGAAGAGAAGTAGAAAACTATTCTTCCAATGAAGTCGCATCTTACAATTTTATATTATTCTTATTCTTAGCTCGATTAACCTTGACATCATACAGGGGTTTTGTTAATAAATATTAAAAAACACATAACGTAAATTTATTGGCTTATATTCCGGAAAAGTCTTCATTTTGCACCTATGCCGCCGCCTCATTAAACATTAATGATAACGAGATTTTGAGATATTCATATATATATATATATATATATATATATATATATATATATATATATATATTCCCTTTAATATTATTTTTCTTACTTTAAATTTTAATGTCGTTTTATCAGCACGCAGAAGAATTTTCTAACTTGTCACAGTTAATATATTATGGCTTTAATTGCATAACATGATTAATGCTACTTGTGCAGATTTTCATTTGACGTACCTGTTATGATCCTTCCAATGAATAAGACCATGCCTGCAATAATAAGTATTAAATAAAAGCAATATGTAAAGTAATTGAAAATTTAAGTGTAAAACTGGTGTTAAATGTTTGTGTACCGAGTGGATGTAGACTAAAACCGTTTATGGCAGAACTCACGAAAAGAAGATATATATATATATATAATTTCATTTGGTTTCTTAACCATTTGATTGAATACAATCGAATTGCATTGTGCTTCAAGTAAATAATCACAAAACAATCATTGAAGAAGTTTTGTTAAACTAATTCCCTTGTGTGTTTTTTTGCCTTGATTTTGTATTTACAATAAATTACGCAATTTCCAAATCACCCAAATCTACTGCTATGAAAATGTTCTTTGTAAAGCAACAAAAAACAAAACTTTCTCGGATATCGTTTAGCATTGTAATAATAATTTAAATAATATTTGAAATTGTCAACACAATAAAATTATTTGATAAGATGTTTTGTCCGTTTCTGAAATAAAATTCTGCACCGCATGGCACTAAGATCTGAGATCTGATAGATAGAAGAAGGCAATAAAGATTACGACCAATACACCGAAGTTGTGTATTAAACTAAGTTTGGGGTCACTTATGAAAGGTTAAACTAGGCCTTTGACTTATCTTGTTTAGTTAACACGCTTTGCATATTGGAACACTCTTTTTGCAATACCAGTTAACCGAGCTTTCTCGGTATATACGAAGAGGAAGGCTCACTTACTTCCTTTAACTTACTTATTCTATACAATATAGCAGAAATTTCTCTGTTAGAGCGTAAAAACTGCGACTTTAGGTTCCAACTTAATATGGCTCAAAAGAATGCTTTCTGTACAAGAACATTGAAGCAACGACTTAGCTTTGACAAAGCCCTTTCTCGGTTCTTCTTCAACTACAACCATGTTCATTCGTCAACTATTAAAAAGCAATGCGTCAAAGTGTATTAAAGTGCATGTTCTTCTCGACTACCGGTATCGAGAGTGACATTATTACCCAAAACCTGACCATGTATACGCCGTGGAGATGCACACACACACACACACACACACACACACACATTATAGGACAATTAAATGCGTTTTGTATGGATATAAAGCAAGCAATTTGATTGGTAATGATCTGCAATTTGATTGGTTAAAATATCATATATGATTCATAATCAAAGCAGATTCTGGCATTGGAATTCAGTTCATGTAAATGAAAAAAGGATAATTCAAATCTAGAAGAAAATGACACTTCCACTTTAATCATTCTATTGATAATGGCTTATGTGTTCTTACATATTACGATGAAAATAAGGAACACTGCGGTTGCGACTGTGACTTCGAAGAATAGTGAATCTACGAAAGATTGTGAGGGTGCAGGCGTTGTTTGTTGATCTAAAATAAATAGAGTACATGAGAAAATTATTTTAATCCCGAATATTTAATGACCTTATAAAGAAATTTAACAAACAAGGTTTGTTTCAAATGAAAACATACGAAAGATCCATTTTCAATATATAATAACTGTATTTAAATCTCTAAGATCTTGAGATTGTTCGGAAAACTGGCCCCTTGTGTTATTTTTGAGAGGCCAATGACTTCTTCTCCTGGTTGGGCTTAAACCCACGATCTCATCGGTAAAAGGTGGACACTTGATGAAGCTTACACATCATTGCTCTCGACCCTATTAGCATCCATAACACAATTGAATACCTGAGGGAGATATTTTCGTCGAAAATATGCAGATTTATAAGGGTATAATTAATTGACCAGCATTTGTACCTACCTATTGGTGTAACTAGTTGAAAACCACGGGTTGACTTGCTTTGGGTTTGAACAGTCACGTTCAGTCTTGTAGGTGGCACAAATGGAATGAAACAGAAGGGCAATACATTATAACTACAATATCACGACATTCAATATAAAAGAAATCATCAACTTATCATCCACATAAATAAAAGTTATTGTTTAGAACATTACATTACATGTATCAAGGTTATGCCAAATCAACTTAAGGATAAACTACCATAGTAATTACACCATCCCTGTAATACACATACCTTATATTTGGCAAGCATTGTCTTGAGGTCTTGTCACGGTTATACCCTTGTGGACAGACCGGAACACAACTGTAATCTGTGAATATCAATAACACTATTCATATTTAAATTGATAACTATAACAATATTTTTAAGTGTTATGGTTATGATACAAATCAAGTTCTATGGATAAAACCAGTTCTTACATTAACAGTGAAAGAAGATTCTTTGTATTTGCCGTGTAACAAATTTCGAACTTTGGTATTATTAATACAGATCATGTGCTTCCGATCTGGATACAAAAATACGTGTGTTCCCGTTAACTTGGCAATACTTGTTACCGTTTAACGCACGTGCTCTCCGTTCAGTTTTCTTTTCATCCCGACCGGAAACGCTTCACAGATATTGTTTCTTGCACACCTCAATTTATACTTTTGTGAAGACAATGACATAGAAAAATGCATGTTTATATATTTCATCTAAAGGTGTGTGCGACATTATTTACTGACGTCATAACGTGTACTAGTTTTAGTTCAATGTCGACGTCTTTTAAAAAGTAGCTCCTCTTAAATCAACATAAAAATGATTTATTTTCATTTTTTATAAAAGTTTGTGAAGAAATACAAATATTTGATCGCACTCTATAAAACTGACATACATTACTGTCAATAAACTACACAGTAATTGGGTGCCATGATTGGGATTTTTCATTGGAACTCCTTGTCTGGTGTGCAAGAACTAGAGTTTACCACCATTTTATTATTAGAATTGTTATAAAGACAGAATATGGAAAAGATTATTAAAAGGCAACTGTAATATATTTACCCAACGGAAACACATCTTTAGAGCATCAAAATTAAGTGCATTTGAAAATAATTGTCGCCACTTTTATTTTAGTAACTACACTTACTTGATACCAACTCGTTTCCTGATGGACAAGTCTTTATAGAACACTCTTCCTTTGAGTAAAAGCACGAGGGAACATCTCGACCATTAGGGGCATAGCCATGTTCATAATCACATCTACAAAATCCATCAGACTCTTTTCTGTCCTCCCATGGAATTCCACAACTGAGTTTATGGTTTTCATGAGTGCATCGATTCCTTTTCACTGATGTACAGGTATGGTATGTGTTTGAAGGAGTACTTTCTTCGCTGTTGTAGTACCAACTGTCGTTACACTTGTCACACACTATGATCCCATTGTTTGATGGTAATTCCATGGCGTTATTGAAAAAACTGATGTACGGCTGCTCCCCTATCAAAACAACAAATTTGAGACGTGTATAATGTCAATGGATTCAAGAGGTATAAATCAATAACCATTAAAGTCAGATTCACGAGCCTGGCTTTATATGTGTGAAAAGGCTCATCATGAGTACCAAGTTTCATTCAAATAGTGTAAACACTTTAGCACCGCCAATGATGAAGCCGCTGCCAACGCGAACAATATCTAAGTTATAGCAATATTCTTTTTCTATAAAAACAGCCAGCTATTTTAAAAACAGACAAGCTACAAATGATTTTGGACACTTGTTCCCTTAGTATGAAGCAATACGTGGTTTATGTAAAATTAGGATGGCCATGACATTGAGCTGAAATATATGTTGACACGAATTCATATTGTACAAGGTCTCCACGTAGTAATATACGATATACTATAACATCCCTCTAAACGCTTCTTGAGCATCTGCATGACAAAAGTGGGAAAGACAGTAGACTGACGAAAAGGACATCCATAGCAAAACAAAATGTCTGTCCAGACTACTAGACAAATATGTGCTTGTTAAGTGAAGGATAATCAAGTTACTTTGTTCACAAAGGCTTTCAACTAGTTGACCATTTTTATAACACTTTGTTCATATTTCACAGATACAGTTTACCTCATCATGTTTTATGATTTATTGATTATGATTTATCTTCTCATTATGAAGATTTAATGACTAAGGTTAAGATTGTTTTGCGCAATTGTAGCTGAATCCGTGATGCCGCTACGATTTGTCCTTCATACATACAATAAACCATATCGGTATTGAATTAAAACACCTATTAATGCCTTGGCTAATAGGGGACAGCAGATATATCAAGGAAATTTAAACAATTCTGTTCTCTAAATTCAATCTATGGAGCAGGGTAGATTGTTGAATTTAGTAGGATGGGAAAGCTCAAGATATTAGAAATTCTTATAAAATGCCATCTCACCAGGTGTGTCAACATTATGGTTTCAATTAACTCCCATATGTGCCCCCTGTCCTATACGCAAAATAAGCAAAATATGTAAATGTGAAGAATGGCTATGTTGTTGTTTTTCAGTTCGTCTAATAAACTACTTCTTTGGTATGACCTACAATCGAAATATGTAATTGAAAGTTTGTGCGGGTTTTCAAAGTGGAGTACAAACCTTTTGAGCAATTATGTACCACAGCCCAAGTTTGCCTGTACTCGGTGCGGTTACGGAAGTTGAGTGCACAGTGGTATTCGGTTCCAACGGGGTAACCAACTCGAAGGGCGAGACGCTGGTCAGCGCATTGGCGGTCACAGAAGCTTTGTGGGCATTCTCCGTTAAACTCCCAATCTTTCTGAGCAAAACATCTACCAATACAGATTGAGTCAATTTCTTTGAATAATCCTTGAGTGTGAACTCCCTGAAAATGAAAAACAAATCGAAACTAAATGGACTTATGAAAGGACATACTTCTGTAGAGGAAATACACTAGTTGTTAGAAGATTTTACATTTTAAAACATTGCAAACGTTTCCAATATCTGATTTATAAATCAACAAGGTGAAAATGATTGAAAAAGTTCTCACGTTCAACATTAAAAACATTCAGGCAACATAGATGCTATAAAATCAACCGCATTTCAGTACAGATCTGTACAATACTACTCCAGCAACCATTTAAAGACCTTTAGCAGCCATTGGTCTTCGGAGCTAATGATTTGATCGTTAGCAATGTGCAAGAGTTTATGCAGGTGAATAGAATATCAAACTACTTACATGGTGAGCCAGACTCAAGATGAATAAATATAACATCATTGCGTTCAGCGTAGAAAGTGTGCATCTACTGCTGTATATATCTGTATGAAAATAAAACAAAAGTCAAGATGCACATACTATAGCTAACCTTGGTAATCAAAAATGATCGTATGATTTAAAGACCAATATTATTTTAGGAAACCTGTTTTCTTGTATTAGATGTCAGAAAATGTTGGCAACACCAAAGCTCAATTGAGTAAACTGTCTGTTGTAAGACCTTTCTTAGAATATCATTATTTGAACCATATATATTTATTCAAGGTTTTTGTATCATTTCCATTACCGTTAATTAATTCTACCAAGGCAAGAACAATTTTATCCGAGTTTTTCAATCGAAATGGCTGATGTGTCATGGTCAATTTCTCAATGACTATAATCAACATGACTCATGAGTCATGGCAAATTACTTAATTTATAGACTCGACATTACTTATGAGTCATGGCCAATAGCTTTAATGCAAAAACATATATGTCTTTTGAGTCATGGTTATTTCCTAAATGCCTACAGTCAATATTCCTCATGATTAAGGGTCAATTCCGCAGTGAGGGCATTCCCACAAGGCTAATGAGTCATTGCCGACTCCTGAATAGCTACAGTCAACACGTTTTTTTTTGTTTCATGGTCAATTTCTCAATGGCAACAGTAAAAATGGCTTTTCGGACATGATAAATTCCTCAATGACCTCAATGGCAATATGGATTATGAATAAAGTCGATTCCTATAGTCCATTGCTTTAGTCAATATGGCTGAGGAGTCATGGTCAATTCCTTTATGGCTAATGTCAACATGGCTTATGAGTCATGATAAATTCCTCAATGTCATGGTTGATGAGTCAATGTCAATTCATCAATGGATGCAGTCATTATAGGTGATTCTCTATTTCGCAATGGCTGGAGTATATGTGGCTTATGAGCTTCAAACAATTACAGAGCCATATTTTTATGTTATTGAGAATGAAATGTCCCCTCTTCGTTGGTGGATGATTGGTGATGTACTTAATCTTGTAGTCCATGGGTCACAAATCTCGATGCAAATTATGCGTATTGGCAGATGAAGTTAACGAAACAAGACATACAGAAGACTAACCGCACTTTAAAGGGTTTGACATGGGAAACTTTGCTTGTTTTTTCTTGAGGACATAAATGTTTTGGGAAGGAGGTTTTTTTTAAATAGCCAGATCGTATAAAGCTGAACTTATATATTATTTCAAGTTCTTGTAGCACTTGCAGTTTTTGCAGACGCTAAATAGTTCTAGTTGACAATGAAGACACATCGCAATAGTTCCAGAAGTCGAAAAGGGATTTAGAATATCGGGGCGAGGAGTTAATATTGACTGTATTTGTCAAAAAGGAAATCTTATTTCCAATCATTGAAAGATGTCGAGTGCTAATGCCAGCTTGAAAGTTCCAAGGACTGCCATGATAGTTTGGCAAAGGTTAAAACAAATTCTGAAATCTCGTTAATTGTGAAAATTTGACTTTGTAGTGTTAGGGGGTAAAATTAGATTAGATAATTGGAGATGCATGATCATTTGCTACGAACATGTTGTGTTAAACTGTAATTAAACCTCAACATTCCTCCTTACATAAACTCACTATATATAACTTTGTTCAAGAATTAGTGATGTTGCCTATGCATTGTTTTTGGCTAATATACAAATGTTAGCTGATATACAGCTATTTACATCTTCAATTAAACGTCTTTGTTGTGCCATAAATTCATATGAATTACTTCCTCGACAGTATACAGCACATTTATAATACTATTATTAAGATTTGAAGGTATTTACGTGTGAAAACTGTGTTTCTAGTAAGTTGCTAATCTCTAATGAACATTTTGTTTTGTTTACAGATGTATCTGAATAAAGCATTTTAAGCGTTTTTATTTTCGAAATAGCTTTTTGCATTTTTTTGAAGCTATGTTTCGCAAACTAATATTGTCGCTTAACAAAACTAAAAGAAAACTGTATGTCTTTCTTTGGGAACAACACATAACATATGTGAGTTAAAGGAGCTTTTTTATCTGTTACATATAGTTTAATACATCGTCATAGTGTCTAGGAGTATTGGCCTAAAAAAGAATTTATAAGTATCTTCGAACTATATTTCTGAAAAAAAAACAACAATCAATACGTTCTATTATGGTACAAACATGATAGTTTTAGATGTGTAAAACATTTTCAGTTCACAAAAAAACTAACGATCTCTCAGGAGAGTGTTTGCTAAGCAAGCGCTAAGGATGCGAATGAATTAGCGATATAGTGAGACCTTTGTTTCACCTTCACTCGACCTTACGAGATTACCTTAGCAACTAACGAGAGTTTTAAGTTAGTAGGCGCTACTCAAACAGTCACCAGTTACCAGATCACTGGATCAATAATCTGATAATTCATCAGCAGGGAAGATTGAGTTTATAACATAAGATATATAATACATAACATTACGTACATTAATAATATGTCTACATATTATTATTATTATATACCATATTTCTATAGCACTCTTTTCATACATAAAGTATGTTCAAAAGTGCTTTACAATGTAATATAAAACAATAGACAAACTAAAATGCTTATAACAATATTAACGCTTGTCAATTAAAACAAAGTGTTTATGCATAGTACATATGTACAAAATTAATATAATATAAAATGTTTGAAATAACTATAAAATAATAGAATAATAGTTTCAGAGTTAGTGAAAACCAATAAAATTTAAAGATAAAGTAACAACAAGCTGTTAAATCCCGGATAGATCCATGCACTCGGAAATAAAATAATAAAACACTTATCGTCCATAATACTGTATAAAATAGTGGGTTTTCAGAGCCTTCTTAAAACTTTGCAAGGTGTTACAGTCTCTGATGTCAGATGGGAGGGCATTCCATAACTTAGCTGATGATGACTGGAAACTTCTGTCACCATAACGCGCCGTCTGACATTTAGGCACAACTAACGTCAGTGACTTATTTTTCGACCTCAGATTTCTGGATGCTTTGTATATTTCTAACATGTCCACAATGTACGCAGGCGATTGGTCATGGAGCGCTTTAAATGTGTGTGTTAGAATTTTGTGCTCTACTCTGCATTGCACAGGGAGCCAATGTAGTTCCTGTAGCACGGGGGTTATATGGTCGTACCTTGCTGTCTTCGTAACAATTCTAGCTGCCGTATTTTGAACAGTTTGTAGTTTGTTTAATATCTGCTTTGGAACACCGTACAGGAGAGCATTGCAGTAGTCTATGCGAGATGTAAAAAGAGAGTTTACCAGAGATTTGGTTGCGTTCAGTGTTAGATAAGGTCTTATATGGCCAATGTGTCGCAATTGTGCGTAAGAATTTCTACAAACACTATTGACGTGTTGATCAAGCTTCATGTTTGAGTCAAGATAAGCGCCCAGATTCCTAACACTTGGTGATTGTTTGATTACAGAGCCATCGACAGTGACGGAGACATTTGAAACTGTTTTTGAGTTGTGCTCAGATGAGAATATGATTAATTCTGCTTTGACCGCATTTAGCTTTAACATGTTGTTTTTCATCCATTTCACTATGTCATTCAGACAGTGTTCAATGCGATTGACAGATTCTTCAATTGAAATTGTGTTTAATGGTTTGAACGATAAGTATAATTGCGAATCATCCGCATAGAAATGGTTGTCCAATTCATGGTTTCTACAAATAGCTCCAACAGGCTTTGTGTACATTGTATAGTTTTTTGGGCCAAGAACAGACCCTTGGGGTATGCTGTACTTCATCAGCACTGGGTCCGAGAGTTCACCATTAATGGCTACTGTTTGATAGCGATCACTGAGGTAGGACCTCATCCATGTAAGTGGTGTCCCTGTGATACCGAAGTGAGTAAGAAGCGTCTCGTGGTCAATTGTATCGAAAGTAGCCGACAGATCTAACATTACTAGAATAGTTACATTATTTCTGTCCAGTGATTGAAGAATGTCATTTTGAACTTTCAACAGTGCGGTTTCGGTTGAGTGGAATTTCCGATAGGCTGACTGGTTGACTTCATGAAGTTCATTGTTTTTTAGATGATTTTCAATTCGGACATCTACCACTTTCTCCAAGATTTTTGATATAAAAGGCAAATTAGACACTGGCCTGATATTTTAAGAACATTTGCATCTAGACTTGGCTTTTTTTAGAAGTGGTCTTATTCGTGAGTGTTTGAATGATCGTGGCACATATCCATATTGTAGGGGTGCATTTATGACTTTGGTCATCACAGGTGTAAGCTCATCAAGACATTCTTTAAGTAACCATGTTGGGATAGGATCCAATTCACATGATTTACTGGCTGACTTACGGATTATCGATTTCACTTCATCCTCCGATGTTGGTGTAAACTCATCATAGTCAACTCCTATATAATCAGCTTCTATATCACCAACACCAGATGAAGACTGCTTTTGTGAGGTAATATTGTCTCTGATATTTTCGATCTTCCCAATAAAGAAGTCGCTGAAATTCTGAGCAAGCTGTTTTGGAGACGAATGCAATGGTAAAATTACCTCATTTGTGTTTCCAAGAAGAGTTTTAGTTATTCTATGCAGACTTTTCTGGTCACTCCCACAAGATTCAATTTTGCTTGTGTAAATGTCAACACGGGCTTGTTATTTACCACAGCGCATTGTGATCTTTAAATGTCATGATCAATTGAAAGTTTACTCTCACACCATTTTCGTTCTAATTTGCGTTTCTGATGTTTTGCATCATGAAGCTGCTCAGAATACCATGGACATGAAGGTCTTAACGTGATAGTTTTGGTTGTCAATGGAGCGTGCTTGTCCAAAATTAACGTCAGTTCATTTGATTATTCTTCAATGAAGTCATCAATATTTGAAGATATTCCTCGAGCGTAAAAAAAATCTGTTTTCCTAATATCGTCTCTAAATGAATTAATGTCAATCGAACGCAACTTTCGGTAAGACACAGCTTTACGAATTGGGGGTGACTTGGAAGCTTCCACATGAAATGTAACTGCGAAGTGGTCACGTGAGATCCTTCCGTTGGAATCTGACAGACCAGGATCTATGACTTCAACATTTGAAATGGCATTGTTATTATCTCTGGTTATCACTACATCCAGTGTATGTCCAGCAACATGTGTTGGTTCTGCAACATGTTGATGCATGCCAAAAGCATCTTAATTGCTATTAAACTTTTTGGTGTCACTATTTGTAGGTTGGTCGAGATGAAAGTTGAGGTCTCCTACAATTACTGAAGAGTTGCCTTCTGTAGCATATTTCGATAAGAAAAGGGGCCATTCTTGCTCTAAAAACGTGTTTGCGTTCAGGCCATTTTCTCTTGATGGGGGTGGTCTGTAAATAACAGCAAGCCGTATTGAATGTTTGCCTATAACCACATTGCAATCCATGAACTCAAACTGAGAAAAATCATGGTCTTTGCTTGATGCAATAATGTTGATTTGTATGGAAGCTTTGTGAATGATGGCTACGCCTCCGCCTCGCCTACCTCTACGAGGGACATGTTTCATTTTGTAACCCTCTGGTACTAGTTCACTGGTGCATGACTTATCTACAGAGCTACCGAGCCAAGTTTCGGTTATGGCACAAATGTCAAAGTCCTTTGTAAGGATAAAATCACATATTGATAATGTTTTATTTTTAACTGATCGAGTATTTACGGAGCAAATTCTTATGTTTTTCTTCCCTGCTGTTTGTGTGCAGTTGTCGGGCTGAATACGTATTATGTTTCCCCCATAGTGCTCACATATTTTAATTGACTTAGTCCCAATATTAGACCCAACAATACTTGTAATTTGTTGGGGCAGTAACTTTAAATTGTTGCTATTTACACCGTTGTTAGTGTCCCATGGTCGCCTAATCTGATAACTACCACCTCTAGTCCCTCTGTATTGTGCTAAGCCAATTTGCTTCAATGATTTGTAAGTCATAGGATTAAGCCTTCTTTGTGCACTTGATAATTGTCCAATACTGTACAGCTCTGCTCTTGTATACACCAACCGTGATAATTTTCGCTCAGTAAAACACATAATTGCTGCAGGTCATGAAATGCTTTTCAAAATATGTCTCAAAATGTTTGTTTAAAATCCAAATTACTCCAAAATCATTTACAAAATCCAGTTGAATTTTACACAACTGCAATCACAATAAAATAATATCCAATATGTCCAACTTTTAGAATATAAGTCCAGGTATAAATCACTCAAACCTACTAATATTCAGGAGCTCTGAAAAAATGCAGCCTACACCTGGCGCATATTAACGGTATCTACATATAACTTACCTTAAATAAAAACAATAAAATGAAAGTATATCAAGATATGCTGAAATCAGAAATCAGAACTTTGGCTATCTCGTTTTCAAATTCTTGGATTTTCCAAAGTTATAAATGGAGAGCATATATTATGAATAGAAATGGGCACCGTCGACCACGTTTATTATCAGGGTATACCCGACTATGTTTGTATCAAACCAGGTCTTATACATCAATTATTGAATTATTGTGTAATTTATAAGATCTGTCTGATCAATTGTACTCATATGGACCGTAAGTATTTCGATAAATTCGAATTTCCCATATACTTACATGATTCAATTTTTCTTAAATCACATTTAATTGTATAGCTATGAGTTTTACATAAATAGTGGGGGGTTTTAATAATTCCACATGGAAAGAGATCCAATTGCAGCATGCACGTCTGTGGATTGAAAAAGTATGACTTCCAAGGAATAATGACCGGGGTACAGTCAGTTTTGTACGACACCCGTTCGTAATTCTTTATATATATAATAACTGGCACTTGCAATGTAGAAAAATTGTTCACTACGACTAGACGTAGTAGTAATAGTAGTAGTAGTAGTAGTAGCAGTAGTAGTAGAAGAAGATGTAGTAGTAGTAGTAGTAGTAGTAGTAGTAGTAGCAGTAGCAGTAGAAGTAGAAGTAGTAGTAGTAGTAGTAGTAGTAGCAGTAGTAGTAGTAGTAGTAGTAGTAGTAGCAGTAGTAGCAGTAGCAGTAGCAGTAGCAGTAGCAGTAGCAGTAGCAGTAGTAGTAGTAGTAGTAGTAGTAGTAGTAGTGGTAGTGGTGGTGGTGGTGGTGGCGTCGGCGACGGTGGTGGTGTTGGCAGTAGTATTTTTTTTGTTGGTTGTTGTTGGTTGCAGTAGTACAAAGACAAATTCCGTACGTTTGGAAGGTGATGTCATCTTAAAGCAAGTATATGTATTATTTAAGGTTAGTTATATTTTCACTTATTATAAGTGTATTAAGTAAGATATGTTTTCATAGGGGCGGGGTCATTTTTCTAAATAGAATTATGTTAGTACCCGGATCAAAGTTATATAAGGGAAAGAATTCTACGCGTGGTGGTCTTTTTAACGTATGTTTTTTTTTCTAATATGGAAGTCATTATTCTA